>NC_142888.1:66504193-66811370 GCF_051225735.1 Oryctolagus cuniculus
AATATCTGTTAGTTCCTAAATTACAACCATTTGTAACAGTCACTGTATTCCTAAACATTGAGCCTAGAGTTTATATATTAGTGTTTTAAGAGTTTTTTTCTGTGAAGCATAGCTGTTGAAATGAAAAGTGCAGAAGTAATCAGGTACTAATTCATCAAGGGAACACTGATGCATATATCAAGTATACTCAATTATATTTCTGAGGATAAATTTTGTTCTACTTAAATGTCTCATGATGTAATGTGGAAATTTTTTCTTTTTTTACTTCTAAAGATTATTACTCAATTTGTAATGACTTGTCATTATTTTAGGGAGCAGTGGTTGCCACATTTTCTGCCCTGACTCACAAGACCTTTCAACCAGTTCTTGAGCCTGTTGCTGCTTCAAGCTTAGCTCAGAGACGGAGCATGAAAAAGCGAACATCAACTGGCCTGTAAGATTGGTAGTGTTCCTCGGCCAAAACTGATTGAAGAGAAAATTAATTGTGTGGCTTTTTGCCTAATCTTATATCAAAGGCATTGTTTTCTGCTACATTACTTGAATATTTTAAAAATCCCCTGTTAGGAGGAGTGAGATTTTAAAAAATATATATACAGGTCCACAATATTCATACTGTGTTATTTTACAGTAGTGTTCAAATATTTATTTAAATCTACAGTTGGTGTCCAAAAAGTCCTAACAACTTCTCTACTAAACTACTAAAATTAGTAGTTAGCACACTAACTACTAAAATTCCTTTCAAATAAAGTTACTGTAATAATTTTTCTGTTTTCATAAAATCATGGTTTGGGGAATCATTACCAACCATCACGATACATATATAATAGTATAATGCCAAGCAATGTCAGTATTTTTTAATATCAGATTCTGAAGGATAGCCTTTTTTAAAAAAAGAAAAACAAATTTAAAATTATTATCGAAGCTTGTTATTGTGTACAACCAAAGGATTCCATTCATTTGATTTTGTGAAGTTACTAAATGTAGACATAGTAGTTTGGTGGTAGAACAGAATACAGTTGTGATAATATATGAATTTCTGATATGGTTGGTGCCAACATTTTTACAGAAGAATCAAATCATGGATAATATGTGCAGAAAGACCTGTATATTATCCATAAATGGCCTCATCTAGAAATAAAGATTTCCATAATGCTTTTGTACATTTTACATCTAATGGAATTGTAGTACAAGTAAAGAATTTTTTAGCCAATATTATATTGGTGTTGTAATCTTCTAAATAGGTCATAGCTAAGCCTTTGAAAATGAATTACATGGTGTTGACACTGTCTTGGTGTTACGTAAACTGACTTTCAAGTTAACCAATTGGATTTAATCATCATTTGTCCCCCTTTATAAATGAGCTACACTGTTGTTTTTCTGACTTCCATGTGTTTTGAACTACAGTGTAGTATATTAATCTACCTTGAATCCTATGGTAATATAGTTGGAATTTTACTGTAGTGGACTTGTGTGCTTAGCACACATGATATAATGTAATGTATTTCATTAAACTTTAGACAATGCTACATAATAGTTATACTTCAAGAAGATAAAATGCCGTTTTAAATAGGAAGTAATATTACTGATCTACATAAAATTTGAACACATTTAAAAATCATATTTATTTTAAAAGATCTGGCCAAACTGGTCTTATTATTAAATTTATGATTCAGAACCACTATGTAGTATGTATTGATTTTCTAAATGATGAAAGAATTGTTTTGTGTTGTTGAACAAAATGCCATTACTACTACTACTACTACTGACAGAAAGAATTCATGAATGTAAACTGGAGGATATCACAGTTTTGTTTAGTGAATATAAATGAACTACTTGTGAGTGCTAGGTGTACTGTTTGCTGTGTATTTTATTTTGTTTAGTTCAGAGAGAGAGTTGATTACTGAGTATACAATTTAGGCTAGGAGACTTGTAACTTTGGTATTTAATAAAAGAAGCTATACATATTCTCTTTTTAATGTAAGTGATCTATATACATGCACAGAAGATCTGTTTCCTGGGTGCGATGTATAAAAGTATGTATTCTTATTTTGAGGTGTCATTTTGAAATAATTGAAATACATTAAAGAACATCTAATTCCACATGGAAGCATTACTAAAAATATATTGGTATCATATTTTATAACGTTTAGTTCTGATTTGCCGTTTCTTTCCTCATTTTGCTTTATTACTGTAAGCACTTGCATGTAACAATTTATGTGCATATATTCTGAATTATTTTCTTCTTGTCACCTAGTTTATGCTATTAGGCTTTCTTTCTGTCAGATTTGAAACATCATATTCAGAGGTGTGATTTTTTGGTGTTGAATTTTTCAGGACAGAGATACTATTTCAGGACAGAGATACTATCTCTATGTTTGCTTTTCTATTGATAAAATTCGGGGAAGTGAAAATAGAAAATGAAAAAAAAATCATAAAGAAATAAACCTTCAGGCTTTCCATAATCAATGGTTTTAAAAAGCAGGTGATCTTAGTTAATTTTCAATTAGCTTGCTCAGAAGGGTCATGTCATCTATCCCTACTTGAAGGGGATACTATAAGAATGAAACAATGAAAAGCATGATTCTTCATCACTTACTGAGGGTTAACATTATGTAAAAGACACAAGTATGCTAGTGGATGTGCCCAATAGTTGTGAGTTTTCTGCTGAAAAATTCAAGCTTGCTAACTTAACAACAGTAGTAGGAGGAAACCTTTTTGTAAGGGAAAGCTTTAAACTATACCCTCATTTTGTAGAAGGAGCCCAGATAAGGATGCCTAGTCATTTCCATTTTGGCTGAAACTCTGCAGCCACAAATGCAGATTTGAATGGGGCATTTTTTGATGGAATTTCTATAGCTTAATCAGTAAAAGCCAACCCTTTTCTATAGGACTTCAGGATACTGTGGTTTCTCATGGATTTGCAAACAATTATTTTGCATTGTTTTTCTTTCTAGCTCATAGTTACTGGTAGTATTTAAAGATAGCACAATTTGAGGGTTTTTATTGTTGTTCTAGACGGGAGAGTATGTCAAACTAATTTTTTATCAAAGGGAAAACACCATGTTTGTTCAGATAGACTAACAATCTATTCTCCTAAAGCACATAGTACCATGAATAAATTCAGGAAACAATTTGTAAAAAAATGAGAATGCAGTGCTGGTGACAGTAATTTTGTGGGGAAAAAATTACTTCAGCCCTTTCATGAAGATTAAGCTTAAGCCTATTTTGCTAGATCCAGTAATGCCTAAATATTGCTTTTTTTGTAATTTATTGCCATTGATAATTAAGCATAGTAAAACATTTTTGAATGCACCTCTGGTTAGCTTGAAAGGATTCCATATGTTCAGGTATTCCACAAACTGAAGAACAGATGCTTGATGTTTGTAAGTTCTCTCCATTGAATAAATGTTAAAATAGTAGTATCAACAGAACTTATTCATACACGTTGAATAGTATTTTCTTGACAGTAAGAGGCCCTTCATATATGAAGAAGGAAAATAACTACTTACCTTGGCCCCAAGACCCTCTGCAAAACTTAAGCTTTAAAGTAAGCAAAGTTTGCCTTTGGCATTCTCCACATTCGCTTTCTCCTGATCTTCAAGCCCCCGAATGCTCTCCTACTTGAGCACTCCTTCATTATGGGTTGCCATGTACTATAGAAGAACTCTGTGCTCCAAAAGGACCACTCTCTCTTCCATTTGCCCAAACCAGGAAAGCTATCTCATTAAATTAATTCACATTTTCTGTTAGTGGCTGGTGGCTAATTAGTACTTTTCAAGAAAGATACCCATTAATCAAACAAGTTTCTGGTTGCTGGAGTTGCAGGCAATCTAACCAGATGAGAATAATTTTAATTTCAGTTATTATCAGGGAAGATTTTGGGGGCAAAGAACTTACATAGTATGTCCCAGGGTCAGATTATCTAATGGCTTCTTCCTTTTTTTGCATATTTCCTTCCTTTCTACCTATTATTTTACATTTTCTCTTAAAAATATCTAAGCTTTTTAATCACAATGACCTCTTGTGGCACCATGATGTGGAAGAAGGCAGGGATGGCAGTCATTTCTGTGTATGTTGTTTAGCCCATATTTGTCTATATTCTTATTTCTCTGAGTACATGACCTATTGCGAGTTTTGTCCCTCCCCCATTCCTATTATATTGATAAACAAAAGCACAGAACGGTTGAATGAAAACTATCCCTAGTCTTAAGTTTCTGGATTCTTTGTTTAGATTTGAGGACCTAGAGATTATATTTATCACAATGTTATTCATCAGCAAGAATGCAAGCAGGCCATTTTAAGAGTATCTTGACCAAGGGCAGTTAAAATTTGCAATAATATTTTATATTTCAAAGCCTATTCAGGTGTTTTTTGTGTGTATCACAAGATCAGTGATTGCTGGAATTAGCAGAATAAATCAGTAATGTGCTGCCTTCCTATACAGGAGCGTAGTGGCATTGCTAGTGACTTTTCAAAACATACATTATACTCATGAATGCATGGTTTCTGGCTTTTAGTCTTACAGTATAGTGAAGTTCATCATATAATTTGAATGAAATGATAATGCTTAATCACTTAAAATTCAATTTGGTTGCTAATTCATGGGGGAATTATATTTGAAGTGTTAGTACTAAATTATAGACCTACATTTCTTTGAAATCTGAAAAAAAAACATAGAGGAAAAGTGCTTTTGGAATATAGAAATTCAATCCAGTCATATTAACCAATTATATGCCTTTCAATTATTAACTAGCAAGAAATTTTTAGCTTAGTGCTTGCAAATAAATACATATGTAATTGGCAACTTAGGTTTTTTTTCTGTATTCATATTTCTGAGCCCCAAAAAATAGAGCTTCTTTGGATGACCGTTTTGCTTTCCTTCTAGTTGTCTTCTTATGGAATCTAATTTATTCTTCAAAAGGTCGTTTTTTAAGCATCTAACTTTGGCAGGTTTGTAACATATACAGTAGTTTCTTAATTTTCATAATATGAGTGATTACATTATTTGCTTTTTTCTTTTAACTGAAATTACTCAGGTCACATTTGATTTATTTTTTAAAATTTATCTCTCTGACATTGATACCACTTACAGCAAAGAAACTGTTTTTTAGTATAGTAAAATTACTTTAAAAACAAAAAAGCAGTGTAGTAAGAAACAGCCATTTTTAGGGTTATACATAAAATCTTAACTAAATGTCCAAATGCCAGCATGATTTGGAAATGAAAATTTATTTTGCATTAAATTCCTTAAACAAAAAAAGGTCGAATGTGGTTTTTCTGTGTTTTTGTTGTTGTTGCTGTTAAACGGGAAATAATGTTGGTTGTAAGTTACATAGGCTTTATTCAGAGAAAGCATAGTTTGCTATAGCTACATTAAAAGTTTGCCACCACTTCTCAAGCATTTTTGAATTTCTAAGCTTGTTTTCCAATATAGAAATACCATAGTTACTGGGATTTCATTGCACTTCTCAAGACAGAAAAGGCATTAATTAGAAGGCATGTGTACGTTTTATTTATATATACTTAAAACCTTAAAAAATACGATTGAAGAAATGGTCCCCAGTGTTCAGATAACTGTCTTTTATTTTTCAGACTATGTTATGGAATTTATACCATCATTTATTTATAAATATTTTCTCTAAAGCACTGTTCTTTTGACATTAAAGTTTTCATTCTTTGTACTGCACTTTTCATCATGTAAGACCAAATCTAGTAGTGCATTTTACAATGTTTTTTTCCCTCACAGTGCTGCTAAAGACATGGCTATCATTTTGAATTTAAAACATGCCAAAGATGACATAGAAATTATATTTATTTTTGTTCTTGTTAAAAACTCTGTGAGCAACAATTATCAAGATACCATGTTAAATTACTGGCATTCTCTGAGTACTAAATAAAAAGGCTGCAACTTTCTAACATTTTACATTTGACCATGCTTGATCATTTATGGATATAAGACTCTGTCTGCTTTCGTTAAACATGTAGAGCTAATTGCAGAATTCACTGGAAGTCATACACATTTTTTAAAAAAGTTTTATTTATTTGAAAGGCAGAATGATAGAAAAGGAGAAACAGAAAGAGATCTTCCATCCCATCCACTGGTTCACTCCCCAAATGACCCCAAGTCCAGGGGTGCACCAGGCAAGAAGCCTGGAACTCCATCTGAGTCTCCCATGTGGATGGCAGGGGCCAAGTGCTTGGGCCAGTATCTTCTGCTTTCTCATGTGCCTTAGCAGATCTGAAGCTGAGCCGGTGGGATGGTAAACTGCCAGCAGCACTCCAATATGGGATGCCAGGCTGCAGGCAGAGCTTAACCTGCTGTGCCACAATGCTGGCCCTGTAATACACATTATTCAGGAGCCAATTGTAGCAAGTGTTTAAGAATATCACTTGTTTATGAATATGCCTTGATATATCCTGAACTGTAATATTTTCTCCACTTTCAGGTTACTTTTCTAAGGTTCTTATAAGGTAAGAGAGTTCAAGATAATGAGCATGAAGACTTGGAATATTCTAGGACTTATCAGGAAAATGCATTTGTCTGCAGTGAGGACAAATTAAAATTTTATTTTCTGAGTACTGGCAAAATTCTTTTAACTTTGGAAACAAGTTGAATAACAGAAATTTAGCTAAAACTGTCACACATATGTAGACCGTGCTAATTTTTAACACGTTTACATACAGACATGGAATCTTGATTTCAGTGCCAGCTTTGTGGCATAGCAGGTAAAGCTGCTGCCTATGAAGCTAGCATCCCATATAGGTGCTGTTTTGAGTCCCAGCTGCTCCACTTCTCATCCAGCTCTCTGCTAATGTCCCTGGGAAAGCTGTGAAAGATGGCCCAAGTTCTTGGACCCCTGTACTCACATAAGAGACCTGGAAGAAGCTCTTGGCTCCTCGCTTCAGCCTGGTCCAGCCCAGGCTGTTGTGGCCGTTTGGGGAGTGAACCAACAGATGGAAGATCTATCTCCTGTGTCTGTGAACTCTGCCTTCCAAATAAATAAATAAATATTTAAAAAATGAAACTTGGTTTCATATGTGGTTCAGAAATGCATTTGGAGCCTGGTGACCAAAATCTCCACGTAACCTTTTATGTTTTCCTCAACTTTCTAAAGGTGAACAGGACAGACCCCAGGCCAACTTTGGGAAGTCTACAAAAGTTGCTTCCCACCTGACCACCTCTTTTGCTTCTTTCATGCCGCCTCTCTCCCAACCCCTTACTAAAATATCTAATTATCATTTATACTTCTTCAATGAGGACAAATTATACTTGAATATATAAATATAAATTTTACATAGAATTTATACTCGAAGACATGCATTCCCATGAAAGTATTACTCCATTCTGTCATTTTCTGTTAAGCATTACCTATCAAGATCTGGGATGTACTTTCTGGTCTGTTGGGCCCTGGAATGATTTAGCTCTATGAAGCTACACATGATTTACTCTTCTTGTGTTGACAAGGAACATAGGGTGAAGAATAGAAGAAGCAGACCATCATTTGTTTATTCCGTGATTCCTCCAGTGTCCTCTTTACTTGAAGAAATAAACTGAATGGGAATGGAGCTGACTTATTTTTGATATTATGTTCTTTTATTATTGGTTGTTTCTAGCTCTCCAAGGTAGAACCTGTTCTACCCAAGCACAGGGTAACCTCCCATTCTCTGTCTTTCCCTCATCTCTCTGCCCCAAGTCCATGCTTAAGCATAGATTAGGACCCAGGTCTTCCCTTTTTCCTGCTTCAAGACTCTTGGGTACATTCGATATATTTTCTGAATGTGGGTATTTTAGGTTTTTTTGTTTGTCTTTAAAAGTATTTTAAAGTAAGTCACCTTATTTAATATCCTGTAATCACTTAGTTTCTGACAAAAACACGATCTCTTTATTAATAGATGCCTTTTTTTTTCTCAACAAATGTGTCAATTATGTTTCTGTGACCGAAACTTATTATTTATCCTTGCTAAAGAGATTCAAGGTTGTTTATGGTAGCACACATGTATACAGTAATGCTGTTAAAATTGTAACACACACACACACACACACACACTCACAGTCACACACTCACACAACCCAGGAAAATATATCCCAATAGCCAGGGCTAACAGGTAATTTATTTCCACATTGAAATTAGCTATAGGCTTCCTTACAGGAAAGGCCAACAAGAGAAGTGGGTTGCATAAAAATTAGCTGACAAGAAACAAGCAAATTCTTCAAAAGATGCTTTTTGCTAGTATTAGAGTTTTTAAAGTATTTAACATGGGGGAGCCTTATACCAGGACCATTGAACTGGATAATGTCTTTAACTATAGTAATCCAGCAAATTCATTAGGCCATTTTTGGTTGCAAGTGCTAATACTTAACCTGGCTGAAATAAGCAAAGGGGACTTACTGGCTGGGACACTGATGGAGACATTTTCTTCTCCATCACTTAAATGGCAACAGGACAAACAATAGGTCTGTACCTTACCTCCTCTCTTATGTTTGGTTCCTGGGGTAAAGTCAACTCTATAAAAAATAATTGAAAATGGGAAGAGGAGTGTTAACTTCTAATAGAAAGCGCTACATTGTAGCCGGAGTAAGGACAAATAAATGGTGGGTAGCAAACCATGTTTGCTATTTTCCTTCTGGGTACCCAAAATCCTTCCCATATTTACACTTTTAAAAATCTCTATCTATATAAAATGGGTATAATGTACTACTCTTTCCCCAACAAAGAATACCCAATGTCGCCTGTACTTCTCAAGTGTATCTTCAGAGCCAAGGCTTCTAGGTAATGTATAGTTCTGTCAGGTAGGGTGATGAATGACTTATAACTAAGTTTTTATTGTTTCAGTGTCCATTTTAAATCAGTTGGATTTATTTGTTTCAGTTTTAGTCCACCCTCCTATTCTTAACGGATTTATTTTTGAATATATAGCACAATAATATGTTTCTAAATCAAAAGTATATAGAACAATGTATTTGAGAGCCTTCACTCCTTCAGTATTCCCTCTACCCACTTTTCTAACATCCCTTGAAGGTAACCAGCTTCACAAGTTTCTGGTTTACTCTTTCTGCGTTTTTTAATGAAAAGATAAATGGATATGTATGCTTTCTTATTTTCCCTTTGTTCTTTTCCAAAGATGGCACAATCTATGTGTTCTCTTGGACTTTACTTTTTTACCTAATATATTTTCAAAATCCATATTAGCACATAGCTATTCTTTTTACAGCTGCATAATACTTCATTGTGTATAAGTGTTATAAGTTACTGTTGTGCTTTCACAGACAGTTTCCAATATTTTAACAATTACAGGTAATGCTGCAATAACCTTATGTGTATACATTTTATATTGTTGGTGTATCTTAAGGATAAATTTCAGAAAGTGGGATTGCTCAGTTGAAGGATAAATACATATGTAATTTTGTTAGTGCCAAAATCCCCTCCATAGGCATTATGCCGTTTTGCATTCTTCCCAACAGTGCATGAGAGCACCTGTTTTTCTCTAGCTTCAACAAATAGAATGCACTGAGAGGTTTTGGTATGCTTGCCAAGTTTTAGTTTCTATTTAGCCTTAATATGAGTACAGTTGAATTTATTTTCATATATTTGATCTGTAAGATTTCCGTCTCTGTTCTTGAACTTTAAAAATTCTTTTATATATACATTAGGGCTGCTAACTCTTTATCTGTGCTATATGTTGCACATATTTTCTCTCAGTTTGTCATTTGATTTTTGGTCATGATGTTTTGTATATGCAAATGTAAAAATTTGTTCAGTCAAAATTACCATATTTTCCTTTTATTGTTTCAGGAGTTTACTGAGTACCCAATACTCAGGTTATAAAGTAATATATATTTTCTTATAGGATTTGCATAGTTTTATATTTTACATTTAGCTATCTGATCCATTTAGATTATATTTTTGTGTATAGTATTAAAAATGTGTCTAATGTTATCCTTTTTCCAAATGGCTATCAAGTTTTCTCAGCACCAGTTGTAAAACCACTAACTTTGTGAAAGTAACTTAAGAAATACCACCTTTGTCATATGCTGTCCATTTATGTATAGTTGGGTGTGTTTCTGGACTATGTCGTACAGATTTATGTATTCAATACTCCAGTGCCACATTGTTTGAGCTTATGGAAGCTTTCTAATAAGAATGTTTAAATATTTGTTGGGTCTGCTCTTTGGGTCTGGTTCTCCACTTCTCAATATCTTCCTTTTCATTGTTTTCCTAACTTTCCTATATGTTTATTTTTCTGTAAGAACTTCAGGGTCACCTTGAATAAACCTGCTAAAAATGTAGCTAAATTATAACAACATGTACATACAGTAGTAAAGAACAAGATTATTACAGTAAAAATTCTCATTTGAATTATGGAATGGTAGGAAATAACATGCTGTGTTCCTTAGTCCATAGAATATAAGAGACTTCTAGAATGGAATAAGGTTTCCTGTGCTAGCAATGGGGTGAGGCCCTTTTAGTCACCTGACCCATGAGCTCCTGGCTTGGCTTCCTTGATGTACGTTCATTGTTCTCAGTGAACACATCTGAGCTAGGCATTTAAATGACTTTAATGAAGTTGCTCTCCTTAGCGGCGTGCTTTCTCTCAGTGTTCCTAGGTACCAGAGATTGATTCAGACCAGTGCTTCTCAAAACGTGGCCCTTGGAGCAGCAGCATCAATATCATCTGAGAACTTAGGAGTAATGCAGATTCCTGGGCCTACCTCAGATCTATTGAATCAGAAACTCTTGGGCTGAGAACCAGAAATCTGTGATTCAACAAGATGACTCTTCAGGTGGTATTGATGTGTGCTCAAGTTTGATTACTACTGGTTTAGGGATTGAATAAGCACAAGTTATTTACCAGATTTAAGTATTCTCTAATATGGCACCTTTAAAAGTATAACATACTGAGGGCTGACGTTGATGCACAACGAGTTGGGCCACCACTTGTGATGCCAGCATCCCAAATTCAAGTGCCCCCATTTTGAGTCTCAGCTGCTTTGCTTTGAATCCAGCTCCTTGCAGACATGCCTGGGAGGGCAGGCTCCAGTACTTGAGTCCCTGCCTCGTACTTGGGATACCCAAATGGAATTCCTGGCTCCTGGCTTCAGCCTGGCCCAGACTCACTCACTCTCTCTTTCTCTCTCTCTCTCTCTTTCTCTCGCTCTGCCTTTCAAATAAATAAACCTTTAAAAAATAAAGGTATAACATGCTTTTCATTATTTTCATTTGTCCAACACTATGAGTTACTAACCAAATCCAGAAGAATTTGCTAAATCACAGGTTTTAATGTAGAATATAGCCTGAGTATTACTATATTTTACTTTTATTTTCCTATGCCCTTAACTAAATTAAGTTCAGTTTTCCAATATGAAGCTTATTCTTTTTGGTGGATAAGATGTAAGCAAGGTGTGATTTAAACAATTCCATTTTCTCATCTTCATTTCTTAAAATCACATAAACTTTCTTAAGTAATATCTCTCCTCCCTGTTTTTCTTTTAATTTGTACTGAAAATCCAAAATAAAGGAAGACCTCCTTTCTTGTCATTAATATTTTTGTGAATTTTGGTTTATTCCAACCCGGCTAGACACTGTCTCTACAAATTTGTACCACTCAAAAATTCATCATTGATTATTTTCTGTAATTTTTGACCATGTTATTTTGTTTATATTTAAGCTCATCAGCAAGATCCCTCTCAGCAAAGCAATCAAACCCCTTTTTATTTTGGATTATTTTAGATGGCTCGCCCCCTGTATTATTTATTGCATTGTCTGTTTCACATTTTTTTCCTTTCATAGTCTGAATTTCAGCTATCCTATTTGTGAATGTTCCTAAGTTGACTCTTTTTTAAGTTTTTAAGCCTTTATTTAGTGAGAGAAATGCCTAGGAAAGTGAGGACTCTATTTAAAAAAGAAAGGGAAATCTGGGTTCATACTGAGTACTAGGAGCCAGCCATGTGGAGGAGCATGTAGGCCAGGAAGCATGGGGCAGGTGGCCCAAAGGCCATGCGCCCCAAAGGTGCAGGGGCAGCAAGCGCCTGCAGTGGCAAAAGGCCAACAAAAAGCCTTTAATCTACTTCCAAAGGGGAGTGGTTAATTAACCTGATTGGCCAGCAGGCACACAGGTGTGGTCAGGTAGGGGCATGAAGTCACACAGGGGTGTGGTGAAGGTGTGGACTTCCAGCTCACAAACCTAATCAATTTTATCCTATATGCCTGCCTACAGCATTCCCCTCTCAGAGATTCCATTCCATTCATCCTAAGGGATGTCTAATGTGACTCTTATGTCTGGGATATGTGCATTAGTATCCCCACTATTATTTGCATTCACTATCACAAATGTCAACATGATATGATACATTCTTCTCAAGGCTCCTGTTACTAGGTAGTTTTTTTCATGTTGATCATATTTTTCTGTCTTCTGAAAGAGAATTTTCAACAGGGTAAATAAAGAATTTTAGAAGCACTGTTCTTATCAAAATGAGGAGTGGGCATTTGGCCCAGTGGTTAAGATGCAGAATCAGGACACCACATCCTATATTAGAGTACCTCAGTCCCAGTGCTGGCTTTGTTCCTGGTCCCATCTTCCTTCTAATGCATATCCTGGGAGGCAACAAATGATGACTGAGGTACTTGGGACCCTGCTATCCATGTGGGAGACCAAGGTTGACTTCTCTGGTTTTGGCCCCTCGAATAAGTAAATAATTTTTTGCAAAAAAAAAAATTGAGCCTTCATATTTGAAGTATTCATGAAAGGTGACATTCTATCAAGATTATGTCTTTCCTTTTTGTCTATTGTGTAATGTTAGGAAAGCAAAACTAATGCCTATCTGTAGTTTGGCTATTCTCTAGTATATTTCTTTTTTTTTTTTTAAAGAAATTACTTTTTTGAAGACAGAGTGCAGGAGATAGAGCAAGAGAGTAAGCTTCCATCTGCTGGTTCATTCCCCAAATGGTCTCAACAACCAGGGTTGGGCCAGGCTGAAGCCAGGAGCCTGGAACTCCATTCAGGGCTCCCATATGAGCATCAGAGGTCCAAGCACTTGGGTCATCTTTTGCTGCCTTCCCAGGTATGTTATGCTCTGATATGGGATGCTGACTTTACAGACAGCGGCTTAACCTCTATGCCACAAAGCTGGTCCCTCTAGTGTATTTCTGAAACTTCCTTTAGGATTATCCTTTGAAATCACCCACATATTTAATCACATAACTCTCCTCAACTTTTTTTTTCCTTTTTAAATAACTTATATCTGCCAAAATATGTAACAGAAATTCCTCCTGAAATGAATTTTCCGTTATATTAGAGGTACTCAAGACAAAGCTGATTACCATTTATGTTTCAGATTTTAAAGAATTCAGATTTTTTTTGACAGGCAGAGTGGACAGTGAGAGAGAGAGAGAAAGGTAAGAATTCAGATTTTAAAGAGAAGGTCAAGCATTGGATAGGAATTTAGAGGAATTCTTAAGGTGTTTTCCAAAACTAAGCATATAATGCTGAGAATAAATATAGTACTGGTACCATTATGTCTTCTAATTAGAGCTATTTTAGTAGGATATAATGTTATAATTCTGAGGTCATTTGTTATATAACTTATCAATATAATTTATAATATATATAAAATATATAGAATTACTTCATTATAAAAACTCTCAAGTTTACATGATTCATTTCCTATATTATAGTGGATTATAAACATATCTAAGACTAGTTCCAAATCCTGTAATCTTCAACGTAAACTAAAGGAAAAAGTCAGAAAAAAATGAATGCATTTCCCTAACAGCTATTGAAAATACAAATTTCAAAAAAAACTATGTGTTAATTTATTTTTATTAACATCAGAGTTTTGATAGATTAAAATATTCCACTATAGGTTTTAGAGGAGTTAAAAGATTTTCTGGGAATAATGCTACAAAATAGAAATCTGAAAAGTAAATCAACATTTTCCCTGACCAAGTTTTTTTAAGGAAGACATAATGATACTCCCCCCGCCCCACCTCATAAAAGAGACAAACTAAATATGAAAAGTGTATTGAGGAGTTAAGTACAACTAAAAATACTGGACATCACATGTAAAGCAAATACAAGAGGACTCCGAAAGATTGGAGAGAAGACAGATCAGGTAGGGATCGTGAAACCTGAAGGAAAAGACAGTGGTGAGTTCTCTAGATTTTCTTTTTGCCTTATTTATCCCAGGCTGAGTGCTAGGGAAACAACCCCAAAATGCCCAAGTTTGTAGCCCCTTCCCCCACATAAAAGATATGCTACAAAAGTCTGCTTTCTATCACCAAAGTGCTGTGAAAGGGGCAGTTTACAGTGTAGAAAAATTTTAGATGACAACTACTTTATTAAAGCCAAACATTATATGTGTAACTGCAGACCCTCCCTCATCCCTGCCAACAAAAGCCAGGTGGAGATTCTAAACTTCCTACTTCACCAGGTTAGAGACTCCCAAGACCCCACCAGGATAGTTTCAGAGCAGAGAGAATGGAGAGATACCACTTCTTCTGCCCTACCAGTGTCAGTGGAAACCACACAGGGAAGTGGAGAGATTCAACTTCTACCCACATTGGGAATAATGAGTCATCCCTCGCTTTGCACACTCAACTAATGCCCAGCAGTAATGGGGCAATTCCACCTTCTTTTTGGTGTCAGTGAAGGCCACATGGGGAGCAGTAACAAGGCACTCCTGTAACCAGCAAAATAGGTATGTGTGGAGGCCTAGTGAGGGAGCTGTAATTCTTACTCTCACTTTTAGTAATAAGGATTGCCCTCCCTTGTGTGTCAACAGAAGATGAGTGGGAAAGCTGGATTTGCAACTCCACCTGGTAATAATGAGGTGGCACTTCTCTGAACCCACTATAGTGATGTCAGAAAGGCAGCTGAAATAAAAGATTTAAATAAAATTCAAAGTTTCATAACACACTAGCCGAAATGCTCTCCAGCTTCACTTAAAAAAACATACCACGAACCAGAAAGGTCACTAACTACATGAAAAAAGACAATAGATGCTAACACCAAGGTGACAGAGCTATTACAATTACAATTGTCTGACAAAAATTGTAAGGCAGTCATGGTGAAAAAAATAATGTTTCAACCAGCAAGCATGAACATACTTGAAACAAAAGGGAAATAAGTCTCAGCAAAGAAGTAGAAGACCAGAGGAACTAAGTCGAAATTTTAGAATTGGAAAACAGAGTATTTAAAATAAACCCTCAATGGATGCATTCAGCAGCAGAATGGAGGGAACAAAGGAAAAAAAAAGTCTATAAACGTGAAAATAGAAAAAAAGAAATCTCCCAATTTCAACAACAAAGAGAAAGTATACTGAAAAAAATGAGCAGAACCCCAGGCATTTGTGAGACTATAGTAATGCATGTTCCATTTGTATTGGAGTCAGGGGAGGAAAAGAGTGGAGTGGAAAAAGTACTCAAGTACTGGCTGAAAAGTGTCTAGATCTGGCAAGAGATATGAGCCTATAGATTTAAGAAGCTGAGTGAAACTCACACAGAATAAAATAAATTCACATCAAGACAAATCATGCGGCTGGGGCCGTGGCTCACTTGGCTAATCCTTCGCCTGCGGCTCCAGCACACCGGGTTCTAGTCCCGGTCAGGGTGCCAGATTCTGTCCCGGTTGCCCCTCTTCCATGCCAGCTCTCTGCTGTGGCCAGGGAGTGCAGTGGAGGATGGCCCAAGTGCTTGGGCCCTGCACCCCATGGGAGACCAGGAGAAGCACCTGGCTCCTGCCATCAGATCAGTGCGGTGTGCCAGCCACAGCGCACCGGCCGTGGCGGCCATTGGAGGGTGAACCAATGGCAAAGGAAGACCTTTCTCTCTCTGTCTCTCTCACACTGTCCACTCTGCCTGTCAAAAAAAAAAAAAAAAAGACAAATCATGGTTAAACTTCTGTAAGTAAACAGAAGGAAAAGTTCTTGAAAGCAATCAGAGAAAAATGACAGCTTGCCTATGGGGGAAAACAATTCAAATGACAAGGATAGCTCATCAGAAAGCATGGATGCCCAAAGCAAATGTCATTTTTTTCAGTGCTGAAAGAACACAGAATCCTATACCCAGAGAAATATACTTCAGCAATGAGGGAGAAATCAAGATTTCCTTCATTCTCAGAAGAAGGAAAAATAGAATTTTATTTATTTGAAAGAGTTACAGAGAGAGAGAGGTCTTCCATCCGCTGGTCCACTCCCCAGATGGCACAATGGCCGGAGCTGTGCCGATCCGAAGCCAGGAGCCAGGAGCTTCTTCTGAGTCTTCCACGTGGGTGCAGGGGCCCAAGGACTTGGGCCATCTTCTACTGCTATCTCAGGCCACAGCAGAGAGCTGGATCTGAATAGGAGCAGTTGGGACTAGAACCGGCACCCATATGTGATGCCGGCGCTTCAGGCCAGGGCATTAACCCGCTGTGCCACAGCGCCGGCCCCCAAAAATAAGAGAATTTGTTTCCAGCAGATCTCCCCTAAAACAATGACTAAAGGAAGTTCACAAACAGAAAGGTAAACCTATCAGAAGGAATCTTTGAACATTAGCACGAAAGAAACAACAGTAAGCAAGAATACGAGTAGATACAATAGACATCCTTTTCCTCTTGTTTTCTAAATTGTGTTTGATAGTTGGGACAAAAAGTATATAACACTGTCAGATATGTTTCTAAATTGAGGTACAGTAATACTTAAGAAATTTATAAATGAGACAGCATAAAGGGACTTAGAACAAGGTTAGTTTTCTATATAGTTCTTGAGAACCACCAAAATTGCAACATCACTAATTTGTCATAAATTGCGTATATACACAATAATACCTAGAGAAACCACCCAAAGTGCCATACAAGGATATATTCATCACAATATAGGTAAATTAAAATGGAATTATAAAGAAAAATACCAAGGAATGTAGGAAAATGAAGACAGAAAGAAAAAACAGCAAGCAGAAAATTAACAAACTGTCAGTCTTGAGCCCTAATAAGAACACTAATAATCTTACGTGTAAATGGTCTAAATATAGCTATTATAAAACAGAGCTTGGCAAAAAGGATTTAAAAACATGACCCAACCATAAATGAAATAAGTTCAAAAAGTTCATGGAAAGCTGAATAAAAGGCAAGATTTTTTAAATTCGTGCATCATTATTTTCATAACATGCAATTTCCATCAACTTTTTGAAGAACACCCTGTGTTGTCTTGTAGGAACTCACTTCAAATATGGTGTACGTAGGTAAAAATTAAAATATAGAGCCCAGCACTGTTGCATAGCATGGTAAGCCACAATCTGTGAAGTCCACACCCTGTATGGGCACCAGTTCAAGACCCGGCTGCTCCACTTCTGATCCAGCTCCTTGATAATATTCTTGGGAATGCAACAGAACATGGCCCAAGTGCTTGGGTCCCTGCCACCCACATGGGAGACCCAGAGAGAGTTCCAGGCTCCTGATTTCAGCCTGGCCCAGCCCCAGTCATTGTGGCCATTTGGGTAGTGAATGAGCAGATGGAAAGTCAGTCAGTCTCTCTCTCCCTCTCTCTCTCTCTCTCTCTTCCTCTCCCTCTCTCCCTCTCTCCATCTCTCCCTCCAACCCTCTCTCTGTCACAGTGCCTTTCAAAGAAACAAATAAATCTTAAAGTAAAGGAAAATATATGTCCTGTAAACAGGAAAGCTGCGAGTGGCTATGTTAATATTAGATAATGTAGATTAGAAATGACATTATATCATGATAAAAGATGTCATCCACCAAGAGGACATAGCAATCCTGAACGTGTACGCACTGAACCAAAAAGATGTAAAATATGTGAAGTAGAAACTAATAGAACAATTATAGTTGGAGAGTTCATATTTCTTTCAATAATTAATAGAACTTAAGAAAAAATAGAAAAGACATAGAACTCAATGACATCATCAGCCAACAAGATGTAATCCACATTTATACAACACTACATTCAGAAAACAGAATACACATTTTTTTCAATTCTTCACAGAACATCTGCCAAAATAGGCCATATTTTAATCTATAAAATAAAGCTCAATATAATGAAATCAAATTAGAAATCAATTAGAGAAAGATAGAAGGAAATCCTCTTAATATTTGTAAACAAAACTTTTATAGGTAATTCATAACCAAACAAGTAATCTCAAGAGAAATTAAAAAAATCAAACTAAGTGAAAATAAATATACAACATGTCAGAGTTTGTGGGATACAGCTAAAACAGCAAAGAAGTGAATAGCACTGAATGCTTACACTAGTTAAGAGAAAAAGTGCAAGTGTTTGGCTTACCAGTTAAGATGCTGCTTGGGAAGCCTGCATTTCATATTAGATTGCCTGTTTTCTAGTCCTGGCTCCGCTCTTGATTCCAGCTTCCTGCTAACGTGCATCCTCAGAAGCATCAGGGGATGGCTCAAGTAGTTGAGTCCCTACCGCACATGAGGGAGCTCTGGACTGAGTTCCTAGCTACCAGTTTCAGCCTGCCCAGTCCCAGCTGTTGTAAGAAGTTGAGGAATGAGCCAGCAGAGGAGCACTCTATCTCTGTCTTTCTGCCTCTCAAATAAATACATTTTTTAAAATAAAAAAGGTAAGATGAAGAGGCTCAAATCTATAGTTTAAGCTCATCCAATAAGCTGTAGAAAGAGAATAATAAATCCAAACCAAGAAGAAGAAAGGAAATAATAAATATGAATAGAAATCATTGAAATGGGAACAGAAAATCAATTATTTTTTTCTCTGAAAAAGTCAGTAGGGCGTGGCGTTTTGACATTGCAAGTAAAGCCACCACCTGCAATGCCCGCACCCATGTGGACACCAGTTCCTGTACTAGCTTCACCATTTTCGATCCAGCTCCCTGCTAATGGCCTGGGAAAAGCAGCAAAGGATGGCCCAAGTGTTTGGGCCCCTGCCACCCACGTGGGAGACCCAGAAGAAGCCCCTGGCTCCTGGTTTTGGCCTGGACCAGCCCAGCTGTTGTAGCAGTTTGGGGAATGAATGAGTGGATGGGAGATTCTCTCTCTCTCTCTCTCTCTCTCTATCTCTGTATCTCTCCCTCTCTCTGACACTCTGCCTGTCAAATAAATAAACACATCTTTAAAATATTAGCATATATATTAGCATACAAAATTAGGCATCATATAAAAAAGTATCACCAAGTAGCCTTTATTTCAGGAATGTGAGGCTGGTTCAATATTTGAAAAATCAATCAATGTATCCCACCATGTTGACAAGCAAAAGAAGAAAAATCACATGATTATAAACGTTGATGCAGAGAAGGGATCTGACAGATTTCAGTTCCTATTCATGACAAAATTTCTCAGAAAAATAGGAGCAGGGGAACTTTATTAATCTGATAAAGAGTATCTACAAAATCTCTAACACTTATCGTGAATGACTTATACCTTCCTTTTAAGATTCAGAACTAGACAAAGAGGCTTACATGGAAATTCTACTTGGTGGAATGAAAAAAGAAAAAGAAAAAAAATCACTGTTTGTCAACATAGGAAATATCAAAAAATATACCAAAAAAGCCTCCTAGAACTAATAAGTAAGTTTAAAACTGTGGGAGGATACATTATTAATGTGAAAATCTTTTGCATTTCTGTATACTAGTGATAGATATGTGGACATCGCAATTAAAATATAATACCACTTACAGTCTCTCAAAAAATGAAATACTTATATGGAATTCTAACAACATGTACAAGACTTGAATGTGGAAAACTACAAAAGGTCAATAAAAGAAATAAAAAATTTCTAAATAAGCAAAGAGAAATACTATGTTCATGGATTGGAAGACTCAACATAGTAAAGAGGTCCATTCTCTCCAAGTTTATATACAAGTTTAATGATGCTTATCAAATTCCTAGCAGGATCTTTCATAATATAGAAAAAATTATTCTAAAATCTATATACAAAAAAACCTACAATAACTAAAACAAATTGAGAAGGAACAATAAGTGGGAAATATTTATTTAACTTATTTCAAGATTTATTTTATAGCTAAGTAATCAAGACTGTGTGATAGTGGTGAAGGGACAGACACACAGAGCAATAAGATAAAGAGTCAGGAAATAGATCAACACACATATGTCAAGCTGAGTTTTAACAAAGGTGGAAAAGCAATTCTATGGGGAATGATAGACTTTTCAACAAATGATGCAGGGACAACTTCACATTCATAGAAAAAAACAAGAGAGAGAGAACCTGAACCTTAGCCTTATGCATTATACAAAATAAACTCAAAGAAACTCAAAATAGATCATTGACTTAAAAGTAAAATATAAAACTGTCATTTTTTGAAAGCTAAGTTTGACAAAATCTTCATATTCTAAGATTAGGCCAAGGGCTCTTAGATTTTTCATGATCCATAAAGGAAAAATAAATCTGTAAACTGGACTTCATTGAAATAAAAAAAGAAATGCTTGCTTTACAAAATAGCAAGTAGGATGAAAGACAAGCTATAGGTTGTAAACAAATATTTATAAACCACATGTCTGATAAAGATCTAGTATTTAGAACACATAAAGGACTCTTTCTAAACTCAACAAAAATAATCTAATAAAAGAAAGGGCAAAGGACATGGAGAACCATCTCACTTAAGAGGATATCCACTCTCTCACTATCCACTCTGCCTGTCAAAAAAAAAAAAAAAAAAAAAGAAAGAAAGAAAAGAGGATATCCAGATAACAGATAAACACATGAAAAGGTATTCAACACAATTAGCCATCAGGGAAATGCAAATTACAATCACAACAACATATGCCCATTTATGAGAACAGCTACAATCAAAGGGTGTCATGCAGAGAAGCTGGATCTTTCATATATTGCTGGTAGGAATGTAAAAAGACACAGGCACTCTTTTCTTTTAAAGATTTATTACATTTATTTGAGAGGCAGAGTTACGGAGAAAGAGGTAGAGACAGAGACAGACATATACAGAGAGAGAGAGAGAGAGAGAGAGAGAGAGAGATACAGAGATACAGAGATACACTGGTTCACTCCTCAGATGGCTGCAACTGCTGGGGCAGGGCCAGGCTGAAGCAAAGAGCCAGGAGCTTCTTCCAGCTCTCCCACATGGCTGGCAGGATGCTTTTCCCAGGCACATTAGCAAGGTGCTGGATCATAAGTGGGGCAGTCAGGACTTGAACTGGCACTCAAATGGGATGCTGGCGTTACAGGCAGTTTAACACACTGTGTCACACCGCCAGCGCCGACCAGGCACTCTTAAAAAATTAAGCACATGACAATATGCCCCCTTTTCACCATTTTATGATCACATTTTGTGATATTAGTATCCCTGTTTTCAAGAAAAATAGTATATATTGCTTGTATAAAATATCTATATATGAAGTAAATATGATGTTGAAAAGTGTTAAATCTTTTTAAAAAAGATTTATTTATTTATTTGAAAGAGTTACACAGAGAGAGGAGAGGCGGAGACAGAGAGCTCGTCCACCCGCTGGATCACTCTCCAACTGGCCGCAATGGCCAGAGCTGCGCCAACCTGAAGCCAGGAACCAGAAGCTTCTTCCGGGTCTCCCACGCCGGTGCAGGGGCCCAAGGACTTGGGCCACCTTCTACTGCTTTCCAAGGCCATAGCAGAGAGCTGGATCGGAAGTGGAGCAGCCAGGTCTTGAACCAGCGCCCATATGGGATACTGGCATTGCAGGCAGAGGCTTTACCCGCTATGCCACAGCGCCAGCCCTGAAAACTGTTAAATCTTAAAAATTAAAAAAATAAATTTAAAAAGAATGCAATTAACATGAGACTCAACAATTTTACAACCTAGGGACATATCCCAGAGACATGAAACTTAAATTCAGATAAAAATCTATACAAAATATTTACAGCAGCTTTATTCATCATAACCAAAACTTTGAAGCAATTTCAATGTCCTTCAATGGTTGAATAAACAAACTGTGGTACATCCATGCTATCAAATACTACTCAGTGATAAAAAGGAATGCAATGACCTATACAACCTGGTCGAACTCCCAGAGAACTGTGCTGAGTGAAAAAATTCCCAAAAGTTACATATTGTATGTTTCCATTCACATTCCATTTTTGAAAGGACAAAATTATCGAGATAGGGAATGTGTTAGTGGTTTCCAGCCTTTAGAGATGGGGTATGAGTGGGAATGCAGAAGAGAAGTGGATGTGGCCATTAGAAAGCAACATGAATGATGAATGATCCTGTGATGGGGGAAGTGTTCTGTATCTCCACTTTAGTAATGTTAACATCCTGATTGTGATATCACAAGCCCTAATTTTGCAAGATATTACTGTTAGGGGAAGGTGGTATAAGTCCATCAAAGAATCCATAATTATTTGAAAAGAAAAAGTTTAATTTCAAAAATTGGCCTGACACTGTTATGGAGATGTACATCTTTTAAAATGAAAATCATAGATTACTTTTAGAGGTGGCTCGATCCTTGGAGAGTTAACCCTTGGGTAAGTTTTCCATTGAGAACTTAAAGTGTGTAGCAATTAACAAAGAAGGAAAAAACTGGATGTTTCCATAAGACTATGCACCAGATACTTCCATTGTGCCCAAGGTGCTGTAGACACAGAAGGATTAGTTTAACATAATTGTTAATGCAAAGAGATCCTGATCTTTCTCCTTCCTAAACAATACCCCCACAGTTCACTAGAATACCTAATGGTCAGTATTGAAGAAAGATTCATGTTTGTAGTCCTCTTTTTCTTTCTTTTTTTTTTTTTTTGTTTGAAAGGCAAAGCATCAGAGAGGGACATACACACACACACACACACACAAATACACAGAGATAGAGAGAGAGAGACCTTCCATCAGATGGTTCACTCCCCAAATGGCCGCAACAGCCAGGGCAGGGCTAGGCTGAAGACAGGAGGCTGGGACTCCATCCTGGCCTCCCAAGTGTGTGGCTGGGACCCAAGCACCTGGGCCATCTTTTGCTGCCTTCTCAGGCATATTGGTAGGGAGCTGGACCAGAAGCCAGTATCACAAGAGGCAGTATAATCTGTTGCTCCACAATGTTGGCCCCCTAGTCATGTTATCTTGACTTCACACCTCTTTGCTTCTCAATGCAGGAAAATCAAAACAATAAAAAAGAAAAAAATTCAAGAAATTAGGTAAAGAAATCAATATGGCACAAAAGTCTTTAAAGCAGTGCCAGTGTTGTGGCATAGCAGGTTAAGCCACTGCATGAAATACTGGCATCGCATATGGGCACCAGTTCGAGACTCGGCTGCTCCACTTTTGATCCAGCTCCCTGCTAATGCCCCTGGAAAAGTAGAAGCACATGGCCCAAGTGCGTGGATCCCTATACCCACATGGGAGACTTGGAAGAAGCTCCAGGCTCCCAGCTGCGACTGGCCCTGGCCTGGCCCCCTGCTGTTGTGGCCATTTGGAGAGTGAACCAGTGGATGGAAGTTCTCTCTGTCTCTCTCCTCCTCTCTCTGTAACTCTGCCTTTCAAACAAATAAAATATAAATCCTAAAAAAGTCTTTAAAGCAAATAAAAATGTTTTAAATTTTGGGAATGGAGTAGTACATTTAGCCTTGGTTGAGAGCAAAATTCTTCATTCTTACAGTGAAACGGATATGGTGTAACAAGACAGTTAAATTCCAGGTGATCTGGAATTCTTAAAATCTTGCAATGTAACCCTGTCTCTTTAAGTGTTAGCTTGATACACCCACCTTCCCAGAATGTACCTGTCTCATCCAGGACATCTCATGCCAAGACCCCACCCTGTTTTTTTTTTTTTTTTTTATCTGATTAAGGTACTACCTGCTGTCTCATTAAGGAGTGTCTGAGGAGGAGAGAAATGTTTCACTTTTCACCATGGATCTTGCTTAGAGGCACTACTCTCATTTCTTTCTCTGTCTCTGTCTGTGTGTCTCTCTCTCTGTCTCTCTCTTTCTCATGGACAATCCCCTGGCTCACACATGACTGGGATTTCTCATGCATAAATATATGTTTATTCCTTCACTGTTAGATAAAGCCTGCTCCTATTTGCCTAGGTTAGTAGTCTCTGCTTAGAATTCTTATCTATGTGTGAGGCAATAATTTATAGCAAAATTAAGATACTAATGCCCACATCATTTCCAGTAAGAGGCTTAATATCAGATCAAAGTAAGTGTCCCTAAATATAAATCATAGACATTAAAATAAGATAAAGTTACTAAAAATATTTTATTCTGTACCATCAGAAAAGGGTACCACGTAACTTTCAAAATCAGCTGTAGTCACCATCAGTTTTGTTTGCCATACCTAGCTATTATACATAAATCAAGGACATAATTCCATAAGTCCCTATTCATTACTTTTCACTGCGCAGATCAATGTCGAGTCCTTGCTTTAAAATTTGAAAATGCTGTATTTATTTTTACAAAAGAATTCATGCTTGTTGGAACAAACTCAATTCTGAAATATTTAAGACAATCCCTTCCTGCTCTGTTTTTCTCCATCTCTCAGAGGTAATCTGTGTTAAATAGTGTAGAGTTTAGTTGGTCAAATATTTGTATTAGGCAAATAAAAATAAGTTCATGTACTTTTTTCTTTTGCAAATATAGAATGATTCTATGCTTACTTAATATCTTTCTTTTCAAATACGATAAATTTTATTTATTTAATATTTCTTTCCCTGACAGTACTTACCTAATTCTCTTCCAGGGCCACCTAATGTTCCATTGCCTGGATGTACAACAATGTATTTAAATAATTAGTCTGTTACTGATAGCCTTTGAGGTGTATCTAATTTTCCCATGTCAGAAACAATACTAGAAAGAATACCTATGTAAATCTATAAGAGGGTTCACATATGATAAGCTCCTAGAAGTGAAATTTGTGGGACATAGAGTCATTAAGATTAAAAATCTGGAGGCACGCATTTGACTAGTGGTTGAGGCACAGGTTGGGATGCCTGCATCCCATAGTGGAGTGCCTGGGTTTGAGTCCCAGCTCTGTTCCTGATTCCAGATTCCTACCAGTGCACACCCCGAGATGCAGCAGGTGATGAGTCAAATACTTGTGTCCCTGCCACACTTATGGGAGAACTGAATTAAGTTCTCAGCTACCAGTTTGAGTGTGGACCAGCCCAGGTCCTGGGCATTTGGGGAGTGAACCATCATTAGGAGCTCTCTCTGTTTATCTCCATCTGTACTTTTCTCTCTGTGTTTTTCTGCTGCTGAAATAAATTTTTAAACAGTTTAAATGCACAGTACTGCTAGTTTGTCCTGCAGGAAGTTAATTTTTACCCTCACCAATAGTATGTGTGACTGCCAAGTATTTAATGTTGAAGAATTTGAACTATATATTCAAAACGCCAGTTGCTATGATATTGAATTTCTGAGAATGTGGGGCCTAATGTGCATTTTTATGCTTGCTCAGGACTTTCAGTATGTTCTGCACCCTAGGGACCAGAGTGACAAATGAGGTTATTTTTAATAGCCCAGAGTAAAAAAAAGCATAAATCTAGGTGCTATTTATTGAATACGCTATTGAAATGTTAAGTCCTGAGATCTAGGCTTCATGGGAGTGAAAACAAGACCAGAAAGGAAACAATTTAGTAGGAAAATAGGGAGTGTACAAGGCACTGATATAAATCTGAGAGTGGAGTAAAAGAGGGCATTGTTCAGGAAGGATAGGATACAGTGGGCAGAGTATGAAAATCACAAGTTGGATATCATAGAAGATACATTAATTTCAGATTTTGTGCCAAAATAAACTTATCTATTACAACTAAAAATTATCTTAAAGGTAAAGTTACAGAGAGAGAGGGAGAGACAGAAAAAAGATATCTTTATCTGCTGATTTACACCCCAAATGGCCGCAACAGCCAGGGACGGGCCCTGGTGAAGCCAGGAGCCTGAAACTCCATCCAAATCTCCCACGTGGGTGCAGGGGCCCAAGCACTTGGGCCATCTTCCACTGCTTTCCCAGGCACATTAACAGGGAGCTGTGGAACAGCTCAGGTCTCAAACCGGCGCTCATACAGAATGCCAGTGTCACAGGTGGCAGTTTAACCTGCTGTGCCACAATGCTGGCCCCTGAACTTATCTTTTAATTCTATTTTCCCAAAAATGTTTTGAATTATCTTTAAAAGTCTCTTCACATGGTAGATGGAGATTAACTCAATATTCTGACTTGATATTTTTGTGATATTCAATAATGTTTTTTATACTAGGCAAGTGAGTGGTGAGATTTTTAAGAGTGACAAGTTTTGGACAAGATCATGAAGGCCAACCCTTGGTAAAATTATGAAAGGTTTATTTTCAGTGTTAGTACTGGATTATGCCTCTTACCTTGAAAGGCTCCTATCCCTTCAAACCCAGTGCCCTTAGCAACTAGGATCGTCTTCCTAGAGTTTCCATTCAAGTTACCTAACTTCTTAAGTCAGGCATAGACAAATCTTCCTCTAATCCTCCAACTAAACCACCAGTTCCATATTCTAGTCCCATTAAACAATTGATCAACCTGATAAACACACCACTGCAATTTGTTTCTCTCCAGCATTCACTTCTACTTCAAATTTAATAACATTTACATTTCAATTACCTGGTCTGGCCAATGGAAGAATCATTTTTTCATTAAGTTACAACTGTTTCCTTTTCCCTCCATCAGCCCATTACACCACTTAGGCAGCAATTGCTTGTGGATAGGCTATCTTGAAAATCATTATCTGAGGCTTCAAGGGATCATAAAAAGTAGCAAAAATGTTTACCTGACCCTTAAGCACACTCCAGTATTCAGTGAGTATACTACATTATTCTTCAGGCCTTCTCCTGCTGCTGCTCCTCTCCCTAGGAGGTTTGCCAAGTGTGAGCTGCTCGAGCCTTAATGAGGTAAGAGCATCTGGCAGGTGAATGCATTCTTTTAACTTCAAGACCAGATATACACATGAAGACATCACATCCATCGCCCAAGCCATTGCCCTGGCGGTATTGTATCTTCTCTTTGTTCAGCGTCTATAAAAGTTTATTCCTGGGCATTCTTTGGTGAAGGCCTTAAGAACAGTGGGTTTCTGCCTGGCCAGAAGACATGCGTGTATCACTTATTTCTATTGTTTTCCACTAGAGGATTTCACATGGAAAGATAGATGTCACATAAACAAAACTTGTTCTTTGGATGTAGGCTGCAATACCAATTTGTACTTTCCTGAATGTATCAGAACTAAAGGCTCTAGTAAAACTTCATTGTGTGTGTGTGTGTTTGTACATATAGTATATATATATATATATAGAGAGAGAGAGAGAGAGAGAGAAGCTATTTATATTGGATATATATCATAGAAACAAATATATAGGTATACATATAGATATAAGATACATATGTATACATATATATAAGATATAAATGTATATATACATGTACATATATCATAGAAAACAGAAGATGATATAAAAGATTAACAAAATATTTGAGGGTGTACTTCTAGCCTAAGCTAAGTTGCCAGTTAAGATACCCACATCCCACAACAGAATACCTGGGTTCAATACCTGACTCTGGCTCCTGACTCCAACATCCTGCTAATGCAGTACCTGGGAGGCAACAGTGATGGCTCAAACAAGTTGGTTCCTGCCACCCACGTGGCAGACCTGGATTGAGTCTGGCTCCTGGCTTCTGAGACACAGCCCCAGTTGTTGTGGGTATTTGGAGAGTGAACCAGCTCTTCCCCTCCCCTTCCTTCCTTCCTTCCTTCCTTCCTTCCTTCCTTCCTTCCTTCCTCTCTCTCTCTCTCTCTCCTTCTGCTTCTCAAATACATAAAAATAAACATGCACAGTTGGTGTTCATCACCTTGTTTAAACTACATCACAACCCTACAAAGTAGATACTGTTATCCCTATTTTTTTAAATAAAGAAATTAAATCTCAGAAAATTCAAGCAAATTACCTTGGCTCACAAAGTTAATGACAGACTGAGCTGATGTTTATTTGTTATATATGGAGAGAGAGAGAGAGAGAGAGAGAGAGAGAGAGAGAGAGAGTTCCTATCTACTGGTTCACTACCCAAATGCCCACAACAGCTAGGGTTGAGCTGGGGCCAAAGCTGGGGCTGGGAAGAGTAATCCAGGTGTCCTATGCAGGTAGCAGAAACTCAATTCCTTGAGCCATCACCCTGATTCCTGAGTTCTGTGTTAGCAGGAAGCCAAAGTCAGGAACTGAACTGAGTATCAAACCCAGGTACTCTGATGTGGAATGCGGGAGTCCTAACTGGCTTCTTAAGCACTAGGCCAAACACCTGTCCCTGAGTTAATATTTGAACTCAGCTTTCTCTGATATCAATGCCTTTCTGTCTAACCGTTTTACCTTTATGTTGGTGTATCCTGGGATGAAAAAGACAGAGAAAGGTTTTCCAGAGAGAACATAAACAATTTTCAAAGGTATAAAGGAACACTGTGTGTGTGTGTGTGTGTGTGTGTATTTAATGACGGAGGGGTGAAATAACACAGCTTGAGGGGCATGATTGTGGGTGCCAGTTTCCTTTGGTAAGACAATTCTCAGAGACTCCACAGGAGGCTTTGCAAAAAGCTTTCTTTTCTTTTTGTTTTTCAAAAGCAGTGAGTCAGGCTACTGTTTAAGTTTATACTAGGAAAGCGGTAAAGCTAATAAACTTGTAGATCTTGATTTTTAGACTGAGGTTTTATGGTTAAAAGAAACTCTAGGTTCTCACTATGTCAGGATTCTGGTACATTAAAAGACAAGTAGAATGTACAGAGTCAAAACTTGAATTCATCTATTCAATTTCAGCTGATTTGAAAAATGCAAATTCAGAGCAAAAGAAAAAAATGATATAAAGTGGTCTATGGTTTTATTTTTTCTAATTAACTTATAGCCAACTCTCAACTCTCTTATTCATGGTTTGTTCATAGCTAGGTTTTTTTTTTAAAGAAGGCAGTTTTCATTTATGTTTCCAGGAATCTGTAATAAATCATATTGGGCCCTGTTTCTTCCATATACTCTATTCGTTGTTGTCATTTTAAAGATAGTCCATTTAGAATTCCAGTTTAATAAATGTCTTTTTGCTCACTAAGTTGCATGAGAACCACAAAGTTAGGAAGGTCCTTTACCTGGGTTTCAAAATAGCCAGCCCTGATAGCAGGTGAGACCACTGCTTACAACACCAGCATCCCATGGGTGCCAGTTCTGGTGCTGGCTGCTCCCCTTCTGATCCAGCTCTCTGCTATGGCCTGGGAAAGCAACAGAGGATGGCCCAAGTGGCTGGGGCCCAGCACCCAAGTAGGAGACCCGAAGGAAGTTCCTGGCTCCTGGCTTCAGCCTGGCCCAACCCCAGGCTGTTGCAGCCATTTGGGGAGTGAATCAGCACATGGAAGAGCTCTTTCTATCTCTGTCTCTCTGTCTCTGTCTCTCTCTTTCTCTAACTCTTCCTTTCAAATAAATACTAAATAAATCTTGAAAAAAAAAAAAGCTGAAGCCAGGACTGCCTTCCACAGAGTCATTCCAGGCTATAGTAGTCTTGCAGGAATTCAGCCAGCACAGAGTAACGGTTCTTTCCAGAGCACTTGTCGTCCTTGGGATCACAATGAGTTTAATTTCCAAAGCCAATGCAGACATTTCTGGCCACACCCATTTCTTTTTTTTAAATTTTTAAACTTTTTTTTATTTTTTGCCAGGCAGAGTTAGACAGTGAGAGAGAGAGAGACAGAGAGAGAGTTATAGACAGTGAGAGAGAGACAGAGAGAAAGGTCTTCCTTCCATTGGTTCACTCCCTTAATGGCCGCTGTGGCCCGCGCTACGCTGATCCAAAGCCAGGAGCCGGGTACTTCTTCCCGGTCTCCCATGTGGGTGCAGGGTCCCAAGCACTTGGGCCATCCTCCACTGCACTCCTGGGCCACAGCAGAGAGCTGGACTGGAAGAGGAGCAACCGGAACAGAACCCGGTGCCCCGACCTGGACTAGAACCCCGGGGTGCTGGCGCCGCAGGCGGAGGATTAGCCTAGTGAGCCTCAGTGCCGGCAGGCCACACCCATTTCTACCTAGGTCTTCTTGGATCTTCAGTTCTGGAATCCAGTCAACCCGGCGTGTGTTTCTGGGGCAGGAAGAATCAAAGAAGCTGATGTGGTGGAGCCATGTGATAATGGGCTATTTGAAAAGGAGGAGGCCAATGTGGAGGTGAAGCATCATGAAGAGAGGAGGCCAGTGTGCTGTGAGGCCAACTGTAAAGGAGGAGTCGCATGCAGAGAGAGATCGACCTGAGGAGGGGGAGTTGAAAATGGAGGAGGCTGGTACAGAGGCAGAAGCATCTGGCGAGAAGAGCTTGTGTATCTGGAGGAGGGATCCCTACAAGAGACAGCAGGGGATTTAGAATCTGTGCCACAGAAACCTGGGTGGGCCATCTGGGGAAGTTCCTATCACCAGCCAGATGTATCCAAATGGCAGTTTTTTCAGCTCCTCCAAGAGGTGCTTAGCAAAACCAAAATGAATGTATGTGTGCAGTGAGTTGAAAGAATACATTTGTACCTGTCCTGATTCTCAGTCTCAGGATGAGGATTCCGAGGAGGAGGAGCCTTTTGTGGACAGGTGTTTTAGAGAAGCGGGGGGGGGGGGGGGGGGGAGTAGGTGGGAGGGTAAGGGAGGGGGAGGAGGAGGCAAGGGAGGAAGAGGGACGAAGAGGAAGAGGGAGGGAGGGAGTGGGAGGAGAGAGGGAGGGGGAGGGAGGGGAAGGGGGAAGAGGAGGTAGGGGAGGAGGTGGAAGTGGGGAAGGGAGGGAGAAGGACTTGGGTCATCTTCTACTGCTTTCCCAGGCCATAGCAGAGAGCTGGATTGGAAGTGGAGCAGCCAGGACTTGAAGTTGTTAGAATTTGCTTTCACTTTAAATGATCTGAAAGCATTTTCTAATTTCCATTGTAATGTACTTTTTGCCTCTCTCAGTGTCCATACGGGATGCCAGAGCCGTGGGTGGTGGCTTTACCTGCTACACCACAGCACTGGCCCTAGGATGTGGGCATTTTAACTAAGCGTCTCGGTCACTAAATTGAATGCTTGTCCCTTATTGTTTTTCCCCTAAATTTGTATTTATTTATTTGAGAGGCAGAGATACAGATGCAGAGAATCAGAGACCTCTTACCTGCTGGTTCACTCCTCAAAAGCTGAGGAACTAGGAACTCAACCCTGGTCTCCAGCATGGACAGTAGGGACCTAGCTACTTGAGCCATCGCCTGCTACTCCTAGGGCACACAACAAATGGGAGCTGGAGTTGAGAGCAGAGCCAGGTCTCAGAGCAAGGTACTCCACTGGAGGATTCCAAGTGACATCTTAGCTGGCACACCAAATGCTGCCCGGCCTCTAGCTTCTTGAGGATCCCCCATACTATTTTCCACAATGGCTGTTTTAATTCACATTCCCCCAGTGGTGGGTTTTAGTCATATGTGATATTGATTCTGATTTACAATAAAAAGGCTTTTGTCCTAGAGTGGGATCCAATCCTGCTGCCAAACCTAAATTAAGCAGATCTTCTGTTATCAATTAAGGGCAAAACCATCTGCTTGATCAGCAACTAAGCTGAAGATAAGGTTGAAGCCCATTACCAAGTTTTAGAATACATACACATGTAAAAGTAATTTATACCAATGTTGATTAATGCAAGAAGTAATAAGAGGAAATGTAAATAATTGGAGGAGGATAAGTAAAAATTTTAATGAGAAATTCTATTTAAAAAGTGAATATTGGAGATTTGAACAACACTATAACCAACTAAGCCTAAGAAACATCTACAGAACACTCTAACCAACACCATAAGATACTTTTGTTAAAAGTTCACATGCATTATTTCTCTGGTAGACCATGTATTAGGCTGTAAAATAAATGTTAGTAGATATTTCTCCAAAGAAAACACACAAACAGCCTAAAGGTATACTAAAAGGTGCTCAAACTCACTAATTATTAGAGAAATGCAACTCAAAGCACCCCACACCTATTAGAGTGGCTATCATATATATATATTTGTGTATATATATGTGCATGAATTTTATATGTATGTATGTATCTATCTATCTATATATATATACAGAGAGAGAGAGAGAGAGAGAGAGAGAGAGAGATGAATGGCAGTGGCAAGGATGTGGAGGTAGTAGAACTCTTGTGCACTGTTCAGAAGAATGTAAAATGGTATATCCACTCTTGGAAACAGTATTCAGTATGATGGTTTTTCAAAAAATTAAAAATAGGCACAGACATTTGGCCTAGAGGTTTAGACTCCAGTTAGGATACCCATGTCCCGTATTGGAATGCCTGGGTTCAGTACCTGGCTCCGGCTCCTGATTCCAGATTCCTGCTGATGGGCACTCCAGAAGGAAGCAAGTGATGGCTCAAGTATTTGGATTCCTGCCACGCACATAGGAGACTTGATTTGAGTTCCTGGCTCCTAGCTTCAGTCACTGGGTCTTTTCTGGCATTTGTACAGTGAACCAGTTGATGGGACTCTACCTCTCTCTCAGTGTCTCTTTGACTATCAAACAAATAAAATAGAAATAACATTTGATCATTAGAGCCTACTTCTTGGTATTTATTTAAAAGAATTGAAGGGGCCGGCACTCTGGCATAGCAGATAAAGCCACCGCCTGCAGTGCCAGCATCCCATATGGGAGCCAGTTCGAGTCCCGGCTGCTCCACTTCTGATCCAGCTCTCTGCTGTGGCCTGGGAAAGCAGTAGAAGATGGCTCAAGTCCTTGGGCCCCTGCCCCCACGTGGGAGACCTGGAAGAAGCTCCTGACTCCTGGCTTCAGATCTGCCCAGCTCTGGCCATCACAGCCAACTGGGGAGTGAGCCAACAGATGGAAGATCTCTTTCTGCCTCTCCTTCTCTCTGTGCATAACTCTGACTTTCAAATAAATGAATAAACCTTAAAAAAAGAATTTAAATCAGGATCTCAAATAAATATTTGCTCTCCAATGTTCATTTCTATATTACTCACAACAGCCAAGATGTGGAACACAATCCAAATGCCCACCAATTGATAAATGGATAATGAGAATATGGTATATACATAAAGTAGAATGCTACTTATCCTTAAAATGAAGGCAATCCTGACATTTACAATAACATACTCAGTGAAAAGGCCAGTCATAGAAATACAAGTACTGCATGATTACACTTATAATGAGGTATTAAAAATTGTTAAACTCAGGGCCGGCACTGTGGTGCAGTAGGTTAAGCCTCCACCTGTTTCGCCAGCATCCCATATAGGCAACAATTTGTATCCTGGCTGCTTCCCTTCCGATCCAGCTCTCTGCCATGGCCTGGAAAAGCAGTAGAAGATGGCCCAAGCCCTTGGGCCCCTGCAAACATGAAGAAACTCTTGGAAGAGACCTTTCTCTCTGTCTCTCCCTCTCTCTGTCTATAACTCTTCTTCTCAAATAAATAAATGAAATCTTTAAAAATTGTTAAATTCATAGGAAAACAGAGTACCATGGTTGTTGTCAGGTATTGTGGGGAGAAAGAATCAGCAATTATTGCTCAAGGCATATACATTTAAGTTATCCATGATGAATGAGTTCTAGAGACCTACTGTACAATAAACTGCCTGTAGTTAACAATATTGTATTGTGCACTTCGATATTTGTTAAGAGAGTAGATCATATGTTGAATGTTCTTTTGACAATAAAAAATAAGATATATAAATCAATAAATTTCAAATGATTCAAACCATTCTTGGACCAAAAAAAGATGAAATTAAAGATCAATAGTAGAAGGAGAGTTGGAGAATTAACAAATACATGGAAGTTAATTTATACCTAAATAATCAATGAAGCAAAAGTAAATTAAAATAGAAATTAGAAAATGCTTTGAGATCAATTAAATTGAAAGCAAATTCTAACAACTTAAAGTCCTGGCTACTCCACTTCCATTCCAGCTTCCTACCAAGATGCCTGGGAATGCAGTAGAAGATGGCTTGACTACTTGGGCCCCTGCTACCTGTGTGAAAGACCCAGATGGAGTTCCTGGCTCCTGGATTCTGGCTGGCCCAGCCCCAGCTGTTGCAGCTATCTCTCCTCAGTCTCTCACTCTGTAATTAATTAATTAATTAAAAATATCTTAAATCAGTAACCTAATCCTCATCTTAAGTCACTAGAAAAATAAGACCAAACTACTAATTCCAAAGCAATCACAAATAAGGAAATAAAGATGAGAGCAGAAATAAATGAAATTTGTTTTTGAAATTAGAACTTAAATAGAAAATATAATCAATGAGTCCAAAAGTTATTTCTTATGAAGTATTTTTTAAACTGTTAAAACTTCAGTTAGATTGACCAATGAAAAAGAAAGAAAAATTAAGTTAGTAGTATCAAGAATGAAAGAGAGCCTATTAACTCTAATCATAAAGCAAAAAGGATTATAAGGGAATATTTGAACTATTTGCATGCTGAAAAATTAGATAATTAAGATCAAATGGAGAAATAAACTTTTTTTTTAACTTTCCTCCCACCCGCAACCCTCCCCTCTCCCACTCCCTCTCCCCTTTCATTCACATCAAAATTCATTTTCAATTCTTTTTATATACAGAAGATCAATTTAGTATATATTAAGTAAAGATTTCAACAGTTTGCTCCCACACAGAAACACAAAGTGTAAAATACTGTTTGAGTACTAGTTATAGCATTAAATCACAATGTACAGCACATTAAGGACAGAGATCCTACATGAGGAGTAAGTGCACAGTGACTCCTGTTGTTGACTTAACAAATTGACACTCTTGTTATGGCGTCAGTAATCACCCTAGGCTCTTGTCATGAGTTGCCAAGGCTATGGAAGCTTTCTGAGTTCGCCGACTCTGATCATATTTAGACAAGGTCATAGTCAAAGTGGAAGTTCTCTCCTCCCTTCAGAGAAAAGTACCTCCTTCCTTGATGACCTGTTCTTTCCACTGGGATCTCACTCGCAGAGATCTTTCATTTAGGTCATTTTTTTTTTTTTTTGCCAGAGTGTCTTGGCTTTCCATGCCTGAAATATTCTCATGGGCTTTTCAGCCGGATCCAAATGCCTTAAGGGCTGATTCTGAGGCCGGAGTGCTGAGAGAAACAAACTATTGAAACTGACTCAAGAAGAAATATAAAATACAAATACAATTGTAAGAAGTATAGACATTGAATTAGTAATTTTAAAATCTGCCCATGGGGCTGGCATTGTGGTGCAGCAGATCTAGCTGCTGCTTGCAACACCAGCATCCCATAGGAGCCTTTGGTGCTCTACTAGTGATCCAGCTCCCTGCAAATGCACCTGGGAGAGCAGTGGAAAATGTCCAAGTACTTGGGCCCCTGCACCCATATGGGAGACTCTGATGCAATTTTTTAAAGATTTATTTATTTATTTATTTGAAAGTTAGAGTTACACAGAGAGAGAAGGAGAAGCAGAGACAGAGAGAGACAGAGAGAGACAGAGAGAGAGAGAGAGAGAGAGAGAGAGGTCTTCTATCCGCTGATTCACTCCCCAATTGGTCGCAACAGTCAGAACTGCGGCAATCCGAAGCCAGAAGCCAGGAGTTTCTTCCACACGGGTGCAGGGGCCCAAGAACTTGGTCCATCCTCTACTGCTTTTCTAGGCCATAGCAGAGAGCTGGATCAGAAGTGGAGCAGCCGGGACTCGAAGTGGAGCAGCCAGGACTTGAACTGCCGCCCATATGGGATGCCAGCACTGCAGATGGTGGTTTCACCTTCTATGCCACAGCGCCGGCCCCATGATGCATTTTCTGACCCCTGGCTTCCATCTGGCCCAGCCCTGGATGTTGTGGCCTTCTCACTCTCCCTCGCCCTCGCCCACGCCCTCGCCCTCTTTCTCCCCTTCCCCTGTCTCTCAGTAGCTCTGCCTTTCAAATAAACAAATCTTTAAAAATAAATCAATAGAAACTACCCACAAAGAAAATCCTAGGTAAGATGGCTTCATTGCTGAGTTCTACTAAACATTTTAAGAAGAATCAGTATCAGTTTTTTTCCACACTATTTCAAAAATTGAAACAGGAGTGAACACTACTTGACTCATTCAATATTATCCTTACATCAAAACCTGATGGGGAGTAATGGAAAACTGCAAACCAATATCCCTTATAATTAAAGACAGAAAAACCATAAACAAAATGCTAGCAAACCAAATCCAGGAACATATAAAAAAGGAATAAATACATGACCAAGTAGAATTTATTCTTGGATTGCAAGATTGGCTCAATATATGAAAATAATTTAATATATCATGTTATAATAAAGGGAAAAACCATATGTTCATCTTAGTCAACAGAAACAGTTATTGACAAAAGTCAGCATTATTTAATGGTTAAAAACAAAAACTGCACATCAGAAATAGAAAACAGCTTCTTCAACTTAATAGCATGTTCAAAAAACTCAAAGCTAGCAGTTATCATATTTACTAGTGAAAGTCTGATGGGGCTGGCACTGTGGCGTAGCAGGTAAAGCCACCACCTGCCATGTTGACATCCCATATGGGCGCTGGTTCGAGTCCCGGCTGCTCCACTTCCGATCCAGCTCTCTGCTATGACCTGGGAAAGCAATAGAAGATGGCCTAAGTGCTTGGGCCCCTGCACCCACGTGGGAAACCCGGAGGAAGCTCCTGGCTCCTGGCTTCAGATTGGTGCAGCTCCGGCTGTTGTGGCCAATTGGGGAGTGAACCAGCAGATGGAAGACTCTCTCTGCCTCTCCTTCTCTCTCCGTGTAACTCTTTCAAATAAATAAATAAATATTTTAAAATATAGTGAAAACCTGAATGATTTCCAAATAAGACCACGAATAGGATATGGATGTGCATTCTCATAACTTTTATTAAACATTATAATAGGGAATTTAGCTTTAGAAATTAAGTAAGAAAGCAGAGTAAAACTAATCTAGGTTTGGATATGAAGAAGTAGAACTACCTCTATTTGCAGATTATTTGATAGTGTATGTAGAAAAGTTATTAAGTATCAACTAAAAAACTATTACAGATTGTAAGCAAGTTCATCAAAGTGCCTGGATAAAAGATCCAGATAAAAAGTCAATTTTGGTTCTACATATTAGCAATGAACAATCCAAAAATGAACTTAAGAAAACAATTCCATTTACAATAGCATCACAAAGGATAAAATATTTAAAAATAAATTTAACTAAACCAGTGCCAGATGTATAAACCCAAAAGTACAAATATTATTGAAATAATTAAGAAGACCTATAAAATGGATAAACAATCCATATTCATGTAGTGGGAGAGTTAATGTTGTTAAGATGGTGACACTTCTCCCAAGCTGATCTACAAATTCAACACAATGCCTATGAAATGCCCAGCTGACGTTTTTCCCCCAGAAATTGAAAAGCCGATTCTAAAACTCATATGAAAATGCAAAAAAACCATAATAGCCATAACAATTCTGAAAAATAAAAAATAAATTTCAAGGACTCACATCATACTTCTTGGTTCCAAAACTTACATTAAAGCATTTTGGCTTAGTGAGTTGGGCTCCTCTTGCAATGCCAATATTCCACATGGGCATTGGTTCAAGTCCTGGCTGCTCCACTTCTGATCGAGCTGCCTGTTAATGCTCCTGAGAAAGAAGCAGAGGATGGCCTAGGTCCTTAGGCCTCTGAACCCATGTGGGAGACCCAGAAGAAGCTCCTGGCTCCTGGATTCGGCCTGGCCTATCTTGTGCTGTTACAGTCATCTGGGGAGTGAACCAGAGGATGGAAAATCTCTCTGTATTTCCATCTTTCTGTGACTCTGTGTTTCAAACAAAATAAAATAAACCTTTAAAAAATAAAACTAGTGTAATAAAGACAGTGTGGTGCTAACATATGAATAGACTTACAGATTGATGGAATAGAGTTCAGCATCCAAAAATGAACGGTCAATTGACTTTTAATGAGAGTGACCAAATGTTTCAGTGGATGAAAGAGTAGACTATCAACAAACGGTGCCAGGGCAAGTGGATATAATGTACTGGCACATGACACAATGAGAATGAACCTTGAAAACATGCTAAGTAAACACAGAGTATGTGAAACATCCAGAATAGCCGAATACAAAGAGGCAGAAAGGATGCTACCGATGGTTGCCAGGAGCAAGGTGGGGGGTAGGAATGGGGAGTGATTGACAGTGGTCTGAGCTGTCTTTTGGGAGTGGGGAAAATGTCCTCCAACTAGATAGTCGTGGATGTTGTACAACATTGAGAATATACTAAAAATCCGCAAGTTTTACACTTTAAATTGGAAAATCGCATGATACCAGAATGCTACATCAATGAAGAAAATCTTTCTGGACAGCTGCTCTATGACAGGCACTATAGTAAATGTGCCTTTGATTGACTAACTGAAGTGTGTAGCAAATTGCCTAGGGAGTTACTGAAATTCAGATTGTCAAGACCAAGACCTTCTGCTTCAGTAGGCTTCAGTAAGAATCAAGATGGAGAATGTATTCATTTTAAGATTATCTCTGATAATTCTCATGCAGTTGGGTCTTGTGAGAGAATTTGAGGAAAAACTTCCTTTATGCTTTGGAGCTACAGTATGCAATAACAACAAGGAGTGATATCTTACCTGAATAAATATCTTCCTATATATACATTTATACATGCTCACATATGCCAAAACGGCTCTACAAGGATATTTACAAAATGAGCGATGCTGGTAGTATCTGGAGAGTGGAGCGAGAATAATATGATCCAGAAAGATATGGAAGGTTTAGCTTTCACTGTATGCTTTTTCTTTTTTTTTTAAGATTTATTTTATTTATTTGAAAGAGAGTTACAGAGAGAGGTAGAGACAGAGAGAGAGGTCTTCCATCTGCTGGTTCACTCCCCAGATGGCCACAATGGCCGGAGCTGCGCAGATCCGAAGCCAGGAGCCAGGAGCTTCTTCTAAGTCTCCCACGCGGGTGCAGGGGCGATTGGGCCATCTTCGGAGCAGCTGGTACTAGAACCGGCGCCCATATGGGATGCCGGCACTTCAGGCCAGGGTGTCAACTCACTGCACCACAGTGCCGGCCCCATACTGTATGCTTTTCAAATGGCTTGTTTTTGTACTCTGTGTATTTTTTTTTTTTTTTTGGACAGGCAGAGTGGACAGTGAGAGAGTGAGAGAGAGAAAGGTCTTCCTTTTGCCGTTGGTTCACCCTCCAATGGCTGCCGCGGCCAGCGTGCCACGCTGATCCAATGGCAGGAGCCAGGTGCTTCTCCTGGTCTCCCATGGGGTGCAGGGCCCAAGCACTTGGGCCATTCTCCACTGCACTCCCGGGCCACAGCAGAGAGCTGGACTGGAAGAGGGGCAACCGGGACAGAATCCGGCGCCCCAACTGGGACTAGAACCCGGTGTGCCGGCGCTGCAAGGCGGAGGATTAGCCTAGTGAGCCGCAGCGCTGGCCTGTACTCTGTGTTTTTTTAAAAAGACTTTCTGTTGAATTAGTTTGTGGCATTAAACAGTGTTAGTAGGACTAGAATCAGCTGGGGAAGTTGGAAAATATGCAGTAATGATGGCGCTTCCATTCAAGGTTCTGATTCAGTAGGTATGGGGTGGAGTTGGTGGCACTGTCTTTTCAACATGCTCTTAGGTGATTTAGATGCAGGTGATCCCAAGACCACACTCAGAGACACATTTTTGTAAGAAATGTCCAGAACATAAGGGAGGCTTTGGCTTGGGATCAGGGGCCAGAATGACAAGGCACAGAAAGATTTCTAATGGCTGTTAGTTTAAGGGAAATCTGCTTTTTAATGAGCTATACATTATGCTTTCCTTTGGATTTTCTTTCCATCTTCACAAACAAGAAAAACACTTGGCAAAAAGCATTTGAAATGCCAAAAGTTTAACAGTGAGTATGCCAGGGAACTGGGCTATTTTATTCTTTTCTTTAGTTTCCAATATGTGGTACTGTTGTTTTTGCAATAAAAATACATTTATAAGAAAAAGAAACACACAGGCATGCATGCACACACACACACACACACACACCACTGGAGAAAACAAATCTAATTAGTTTACCCTGAGCCTTACTGAAAAAAAAAATAGCCTGAAATTCAAACTGTTCCAAGAAATAAAGTGTTTAAAACAGTGGATTGACCTTCCAGCCACCCACACATACCCCTCAATCACCGCCCCCACACACACATACCCAGGGCAGCTGATATGTTCATTCAGCTATAAGAGCATTTTAATTAGCAACAGCAGCAGGTTTGACTCATTCTATTAAGAAATAAATGTAGTAGGGAGAAGGCTGAATGAAGGCAGTTTCGGAGAGTGGCAATAACCAGATAGCTTCTTCATGATCCTAGAAGCGCTGCTTGGCATATAAATAAAAGGACTTTACATTTCCATTGCGTACTATAGTTTTGCAGAGTGCTTTTATATTTTCATCCATTTTGCCCTGGAATCTTCCCAACAATTGTGTAAATAAAATGAGAAAACTGAGGGCTGAACAGGTTTGATGGCGTGATTGAGTCACATAACTTCTGTTTCCGAAGTCACATAACTTCTTCTGTCTCCGACGTGCTGCGTTATTTGAATCTTATAAAGAATCATAAGAAAGACAACTCACGAGTGTTGGGTATACGAGTTTCCATGCTCTTTGAATTCAAAATGTCATCGGATTTTCAGCACAATCTCATGAGGCAGGTACAATTGCTATCTCCGTTTTGCAAATTGAGAGAGGGACAGTGAATCACCCAAGGCCATAAGAGCTTGTAAGTGACAGAGCCAAATTCAAATCTTCATCAGTTTGATTCCAAAACACAGGTGTTTCCTTTATTCTGTCTTCTAGAAGCAAAAAGTAAGGGATGGAAACCATTTGACCCCAAAATTTGGAAAGGAGCAGATTAATATCACTGGATGGTATCTCTGATGCAATAAAGAATTTGAGGATGAGACGTAGGTAAAGATTAGCAGAGGAATAAGATTAATTGTTAGCAAGGTGAAAGCATGCACTCCAGAGGGAGTGTAGGCGTTTTTGAGAGTGTGCTGCACCCAACATGGTTGAGGGTCCCATAGGGTGGTGGTGTCTGGTTGGAGTTTAGTTGAATATTCATAGGGGGTGATGTTTGGGGGGTGGGGTTTGACTACTTTCTGGTTTCTTGCCTTTTTTTGGAAGTGTCAGATGTGCCATGGCATCAGGTATATGACGGCAGAAGGAATGTTAGTCATGGTAATTTTATTATAATGATATTATAATAAGCTATTGTGGAAATGCAGTCAGCAGCCATGTTGGTTATTTTTGGTGGTACTGGTTCTGGGATTTTCAGAAGCAGTGGTTCTGCAGCACCAAATTGGGGAGGGAGGCTTGGGTGGAGTAAATGGGGTTGTAGGGAGGGGTCAGTGACCTCAGCTCCTCCTCTTTGCCTTTTAATTTCTTGCCTATATCACACCCAACAGTGATCTGTGATCAGCCTCATAGTCCAATTAGCTTGATCTAACTTGTTTTGCCTTTTTCCTAAATCTTTGTCCTAAATCTACTTCAACAGTTTCTGCAGGGGCTGGCACTATGGTGTAGCGGGTAAAGCCACCGCCCACAGTGCCGGCATCCCATATGGGCGCCATTTCGAGTCCCAGCTGCTACACTTCCAATCCAGCTCTCTGCTATGGCCTGGGAAAGCAGTAGAAGATGGCCCAAGTCCTTGGGAGACCTGGAAGAAGAGACCTGGAAGAAGATCCTGGCTCCTGGCTTCAGCATAGCTCTGGCACTTGCAGCCCTCTGGGGAGTGATCCAGCAGATGGAAGACCTCTCTCTCTCTCTCTCTCTCTCTCTCTCTCTCTACCTCTCCTCTCTTTGTAACTCTGACTTTCAAGTAAATAAATAAATCTTTAAAAGAAAGTTGCTGAAAGTGCTTGCCACATTGTTAGTCACCATGTAGCTGTCCAAAAGTGCTACCAACAGAAAATTCCTGGAAATGAAACACCTTTTTAGAAAAAAATTGTCAAAAAGTGTATTTGGTAACAATAAGCCAGACAATCACATGTATTGGAAAACTGGTCAGTTAGGCTTTTATATAATAATAAGGCTTCCATAATAGTGTCAGAAACACTGATAAAAAGTGAAATGATATGCAGTATATGGAACTGTAATTTTTCTACTGATTCTCATTTAAAATTGGGGTGATCACATTCAAAGAAGGAGGGAAAACACGGGCAGCAAATATTACGGATTCAAATTTATGAAAGGAAACAGCAACAACAGCAGAAAGAACTAAAATGCTAAAATGCCACCATCAACTCTTTCTGCACCACTTTGGGGGAAAATTGACAGGAAAATATGTGGTCAAAGGGATTGGAAAGTGCATAAATGCCACTCAGAGGCGCTCCTAATGGGTCTGGGAGCTGTCATAGTGAGCTGTGTTGCAGCAGGAAGGCACTTCATGGTTTGCTTTGCTCTGTGAGTTAGCTCCAGCCCAATGACCCCTGCTTCTCTTGACCTTGCATAATACACAGTCTTTATGCTGTCTGCCTTGTATGGTTGTTATTTATGTAGCTACCTCAGCTCCCAGACTATGAGCTCCCTGTCTCCCCTACAAGCCAAGCATGGTTCTCTGTATAATAGTTACTCAGAAAATGTTGAATAGAACAAATGAATGAATAAAAAAGATGAATGAGTGATTCAGGCTAGGCTTCTCTGGTGGGAAGAACAGGGAAACTTTGTGGTTTTCTCTGTATCTGGGCATCTCAATCAAGGTTTTGTTTTATGTTTGTTTTACTCGGGCTAACTCTATTGCATCTTTGTAAAACTTTTGGCAAGTTTTTTTTAAACCCATTCTTGTCTGCTTACTTGCTTTCTTTCCTTTTCTCTCCTGCCAGTTAAATGAGCATAACCATGCTAGTCTGAGAAGCTTTAAGTTATCCCAGCACCAACCAGCATGCTTATGATAGAATCACCTTGCATATACATGGTAGATTCTTCTTAAATGTTTTTGATATAAGAAATGCATTTCTAAAAATGTTTTCAGTCAGCTGTTTATCTTCTTCCTACAATGTACTTAACACTCCCCTGTCTCCTTGCCAAAGCAATCTAATGTTGGAAGTTTCAAAAACAAGCCTAAGAGTTAGCATTTGTTCTAGTATTTTAGTTGTAAATACCAGAACTTCAATTTAACAAGTTGATATCAAGTGCCTATTAGGCAGTTAGCCCTGGAAGATAAAGAAGACAGGTTCCTATTTAAGCAACTTAGCGTCACATGAGGGATAGTACAAGCATACGAAATGCTGCAATTTGGCTTCAGAGGAGGCACTAAGCACATATATTCAGGGAATTCAAAAACCTTGCTTGGAACAGATGACATTTAAGCCAAACGTGCATGAATTTTGCTAGGTGGAGATGGAGTGAAAGGCATTTCAAGTGGACAAAGAATAGCTGAAGTGTGCGGAGGAGGAAAAAAATTACTAGTAAACTAAAAAAGTAGCAAAGAGTTCTCACTGGGGGAAAGGCTGGGGAGGTAATTTGGAATTGTGGAGTGGAAAGCCTTAACATACTGGGCTGGCGGCCAGCCCTGTGGCATAGTGGGTAAAGCCAAGGACCAGTCTCCTGCAGTGCTGGGATCCCATCTGGGCTCTGGTTTGAGTCATGGCTTCTCCATTTCAGTTACAGCCCCTACTGATGTGCCTGGGAAGGCAGCAGAGGATAGCCCAGCTCCAGATATTGTGGCCATTTGGGGAGTGAATCAGTGATGGAAGATATTTCTCTTTCTTTGTAACTCTGCTTTTCAAATAAATAAGTGAATAAATAAATATTTTTTAAGAAAAGACTGCATTTAAAAACAATAATAATGGATAAAGCTGCCACCTGAGACACTAGCATCCCAAATGAATGCCAATTCATGTCCCAGCTGTTCCACTTCTGATCCAATGCCCTGTTAATGGCCTGGGAAAAGGAGCAGAAGATGGCTCGAGTGTTGTGGTCCTTGACACATGTGGGGAAATCTGGATAAATCTTCTGGCTCCTGGTTTGGCATGGCCCAACTCTGGCTGTTGCAGCCATTTGGGGAGTGAACCAGCCGATGAAACATTTCTCTCTCTGTCTCTCCCTCTTTATATATAACTCTGACTTGCAAATTAAATAAATAAATCTTTAAAAGATGTTGGGTTGAGTTTCCAGTTAACTTAGTACGTGATAGAGAGACAGGGATGATTTTACAGTAGGGAGGAGAAGCAGCAGGAGCAAAGATGTCCTTTGGAAGATGGAATCCAGAAGGAGAGTGATGATTGGGAGACAAGAAGAGTCACAGTTGTCTTGGCATGAAAAGGGAAAACTAAGTTTATTGAACCATTACTATATCTTTGTAGCTTTTAAAAATGCTTTGTAGATATAAGTCATTTAGAATCCTCTCGCTCTTAAATCTGCCTCTCAAATAAATAAATAAATGAATCTTTAAAAAGATACGCCACTTAATTATTACAAAGACCTTTTGAGGTAGACATTCTTATTATCGTCATGATATGGATGATATAAAGATCTATCAATCCTCTTACCATGACCTCATGAACTCATCCACTTTTTAGATAAGTAAATAAATCTTTAAAAAAATTATGAAAAAGAATATAGTGGTTTCACATGCAAGACAAATTTCTACCTGAAAAAATTTTACAGTCTCAGAATATGATACAACCTTCTAATGAGATATTTGGCAATTTATATATGAGCCTTAAAATTATCATGTTCTCTAACTTGGTAATTCTATTTATAAATATCAGTATTGGAAAAATACTGAGAAATGGCAGATACAGATTTATTTCAAAGGCTTTATGTTGCAGCAATATTAATAATAGCTTGCATTTATGCTTCATGAAGATCACATGTGTGCACATGCACACATACACAGGAACATATATGCATGTATAGACATGTATCTGCTCTATTCACAGTGACATGTACAATGACTGGCATATGATAAGTACTCAATGAATATTTATTGAAAAAATAAATGAATGAATAGCAAATATTAAATAAAATACTCATGAGACAGCTTGGTTAAGTATTATATTTATACTGAAGACAACTATTAAATTAACTGTTAAAAGTTGGAAATATGAGGGAAACCATTTATAATATGAAATTTTAAAAAGTTGTTTATAAATTGCATGTATGATGCAATCTCAACTACAATACATTAAAAGGAACAAAAGGCAAGGTGCCAGTATTGTGGCACAGTGGGTTAAGTTACTACTTGCAATGCCAGCATCCCATATTGGAGTGCTGGTTCAAGTCCCAGGTGACCTGCTTCTGATCCAGCTCCCTGCTAATGTGGCTGGGAAAGCAGCAGATGATGACCCAAGTACTTTAGCCTTTGCTACCCATGTGGGAGACCAGATGGAGTTCCAGGCTCCTGGCTTTTGCCTGGCCCAGTCTAGTTGTGACGTTTTTGGGAGTGAATCAGTAGATTGAATATCAATTTTTTTAAATATTTATTTATTTATTTGAAAGAGTTACACAGAAAAAGAAGGAGAGGCAGAGAGAGAGAGAAAGAGAGGTCTTCTATCTGTTGATGGCTGCAATGGCTGGAGATGCGCCAATCCGAAGCCTGGAGCCAGGAGCTTCTTCTGGGTCTCCCACGTAGGGGCAGGGACCCAAGGACTTGGGGTCACCTTCTACTGCTTTCCCAAGCCACAGCAGAGAGCTGCATAGGAAGTGGAACAGCCAGGACTCGAAAAGGCGCCCATATAGGATGTTGGCACTTGCAGGAGGCAGCTTAACCTGCTACACCACAGCACCAGCCCCTGAATATCAACTGATATTCTCCCTCCCTCTCTCTCTGTGTGTGTGTGTCATTTTGCATCTCAGATAAATAAATCTTAAAAAAATGACAAACTAGATATAACTTTGATGACTTGAACAAATAATCAGACAAAAATGCCAAGTTCAATGGATAAAGTAGAGAAGAAGAAAAAGTAGAAGTTCAAAATGCAATTTGAATAAAATATAAATCATAAGAGTAACAAACCAATAATAGTAAAGCTGAATAATGTATAATTTACTTATTTTTTTCTCTTAAAGTGTTTCCTTTTTTTCACTATGGTAAAATATACATAGTATAAAGTTTACCATCTTACTCATTTTTTTGTATAGTTCAGTGGTATTAAATACTTCCATAATGTTATGCAAGCATCACCATGATCCTTCTCCCTAACTCCTTTCACCTTATAAAACTGAAACTTGATACTCATTACATGATAACTTTCCATTCTCTCTTTCCCTCAGCCCCTCGCAACCACCATTGGAGTTGTTTTTGGCTCTATGACTTCGACGACTCTAAGTATCTTATATGAGCGGCATTAAGCACACTTCTATGTTTTGTGGCTGACTTACTTCACTTAACATACTGTACTCACACTCCATCCATAATCTTTCGTGTGTCTGAATTTCCTTCCCTTTTAAAACTCAGCATACTAATGGTTTCATTACATCTATGAGTATGTACCACAACTAAAAGGGAAGCATTTGTAAAGGTGAAAAACCAGGGCTCAAACTCACTGACAGATGTAAACCTGATCACAGACTATATACCATTTTCTCTCCCATGCACCTTTCCATCATATCAATATAGTCCCCATATGCTTACAGAGGATTGCAAGTAAAAGAATTGCAAGGCTCAGATGCCTTTTAAGAAGAGGTCTGAGGTAAGTCAGCTTGAGCATGTCCCGAATTGCACATCTCTTCCCTCTCTTATTCCCACTCTTATATTTAACAGTGATCACTTTTCATTTAAGCTGACTTACCTCAAACGGTAGAGTTAGAAACATACCAGGGGATTCCAAGTCAATCCCATCAAAGTGGCATGTACCAATGCCATATCACTAGTCCCAGTGATCAATTTCCATTCACAATTGATCATAATGATAGGACTAAGAACCAAAGGGATGTCCTAAACAGCACTCTGGCCTCAGAACCAACCCTTAAGGCATGCAGATCCGGCTGAAAAGCCCATGAGAGTATTTCAGGCATGGAAAGCCAAGACACTCTGGAAGAAAAAAAAAATAACCTAAATGAAAGATCTCTGCGAGTGAGATCCCAGTGGAAAGAACGGGTCATCAAAGAAGGAGGTACCTTTCTCTGAAGGGAGGAAAGAACTTCCACTTTGACCATGGCCTTGTCTAAAAATTATGAGTCAGTGAACTCAGGAGGCTTCCATAGCCTTGGCAGCTCATGACAAGAGCCTAGGGTGATTACTGATGCCATAAACAAGAGTGTCAATTTGTTAAGTCAACAATAGGAGTCACTGTGCACTTACTCCTCATGTAGGATCTCTGTCCTTAATGTGCTGTACATTGAGATTTAATGCTATAACTAGTACTCAAACAGTATTTTTCACTTTATGTTTCTGTGTGGGAGCAAACTGTTGAAATCTTTACTTAATGTATGCTAAACTGATCTTCTGTATATAAAGAGAAACGAAAATGAATCTTGATGTGAATGGAAGGGGGGAGGGAGAGGGAAAGGGGAGGGTTGCGAGTGGGAGGGAAGTTATGGGTGGGGGGGGGGAACCATTGTAATCCATAAGCTGTACTTTGGAAATTTATATTCATTAAATAAAAGTTAAAAAAAAAAAGAAGAGGTCTGTCTCCTGCAGTTTCTGAAATAGCTCAGTTAGGAGAGCGCTAGACTGAAGAGGTCTCCAGAAGAAGCTCCTGGCTCCTGGCTTCTGATGGGCCCAGCTCCTGTTGTTGCGGCCATTTGGGGAGTGAACCAGCAGATGGAAGACCTCTCTCGCTCTGTCACTACCTCTGCCTCTCTGTAACCCTGCCTTTCAAATAAACAAATAAATCTTAAAAAAAGGAGAAGTCTCTAGGAAAGCCCGAAGACAAAGGAGGAGGCATGACCAAGAACACCAGAGAAAATTTTAGCCTCTTCTACTTCCAACTATAGCAAATAAATTAAAAGCCTATTTTCTTCAGTTCCTTTAACCCAAAACATCATGTCTAGCTACCAACAAAAATATTGCAAGCCATGCTTTAGCAGGGAAAAAACTCCACAATTTGAAGGCACAAGCAAGCGTCAGAACCAGACTCTGATGTGGCAGAGATTTTGGAATTAACAGACCTAAAATTTCAAGCAATTGTCATTAACATACACTAAAGGCTCTAATGGAAAAAGTGGATAACATACAAGAATAGATGGGTAATGTAACTGGACAGACGAAAACTCTCAGAAAGAATTAGAAAATATTTGCAAAAGACATTTCTGACAAAAGACCATTATCCAAAAAATACAAAGAATTCTTTAAATCCATGATAAGAAAATGAACAGCTCAATGAAAAAAAATAAGCAAAAATATGGAATGAACCTCACCAAAGAAAATATAGCTGGCAAATGAGTATAAGAAAAGATGCTGAGCACCATATATCATTATAGACTTAGAAATGAAAACAACTGAGATATTGAGATAGCACTGCATACCAATTAGAATGGCCAAAGTAAAAAACACTGACAACACCAAATGCTAGCAAGGATGTGGAGCAATTAATAACAGGCATGCAAAATAATATAGACACTTTGAAACACTGGTCGTTTCCTACAAAACTAAACACATTCTTCCTGTAAAATCCGGCCATTATACTCCCTGGTATTTATGCCAAGAATTGAAACTTTATGTCCACACAAAAACCTGCTAGCAGATATTTATAGCAGCTTTAATTCATAATTGTCAAAACTTGGAAGCAACCAAGATATTATTCAGTAGGTGAACGGGTAAATAGACTCTGTTAAGTCCAGGCAATGCAATATTGTTCAACACTGAAAGAAATTGGTTACGAAGCCTGAAAAGGCATTGCAAACTTAAAATCATTTTATTAAGGAAAAAAGCCAATCTGAAAAGGCCACACTCTCTATGATTTCAACTTCATGATGCTCTGGAAAAGGCAACTTTGTTGAAACAATCAGTGGTTTCCAGGAATCTGAAGAGAGGGAGGAATGAGTAGGTGGAACACAGGAGACTTTAAGGACAGTGAAAGTATTCTGTATGGTATGATAATGATAGGTAAATGTCATCATATATTTGCCCAAACCTATGGAACTGTAACACCAATAGGGAACCCAATTTAAACTCTGGGTTTTGGTTGATAATATGTTAATGTTGGCTTCTTTGTTGGAACAAGGGTACCACTCCAGTGGGGGGACTCTGCATATGTAGGTAAAGGGAACATCTGGGAACCCTGTACTTTCTGATCAACCTCACTGTGGGCCAAAGACTATTCTAATAAACAAGCAAATAAACAAAGAGCAAGTGCTAGAAATAAAAAACACTGTAACACAAATGTTGAATAACTCTGAGGGGTTCATCAATAAGCTGGACATACCCAAGGAAAGGGACCGTGAACTTGAGGATATGGTGATAGAAGCGTCCCAATCTAAATAACAAAGAGAAAGAAGAATGAAGAAAAATCAGAACAGGATATCTAAGAACTATGGGGAAATTAAAAATGATGCAACATACAGGCGATGGGGGTCTTAGAAAGAGAAGACAGAGAAAGAAAAGGAAGAAAAATTTGAAGTACTTATAATGGCAAGATTTCCAAAATGAAACACAAGCACAAAATCACAGATCTATAAGATTAAAAGATACCGACAAGAATCCATACCCAAAACAGCATCTAGGCATATCATATGCAAGCTGTAGAAGATAAAAGAGAAAGAAAATCTTGAATGAAGCCAATAGAGGGAAATTCCGTACCTATAGAGGAGCTAGGATGAGAATTACATTGGATCCATTTTAAATTTAATTAATTTTTAAATCGTGGGTTACCATGTAATAGTTGTACATTTTATGTGATACAGTGTAATATTTCAGCACACTTAATGAGTGTAAAGCTTTCAAACCAGGCAATTAACTTTCTATTTCTCTCTTCGTACATACATTGACATACTTTTCAGAAACCATTAAGCAAGAAGCAAGTGGAATGAAATATTTTAAAGTGATGTAAGAAAAGCTAATGCTTGGAAAAGAAAAATTGAGAGAATTTGTTGCAAGTGGATTTAATAGAACTATTAAAGGAATCTCTTTAGAGAAAGAAGGAAAATTTTATGAGACAGAAAGTCAGATCTACATACAGAAAGTAGGAGTATTAAAGAAGGAATAAGTGCAGGTATAATACAATATTTTTCCTCACTTTTTGAAAAGATTTATTTATTTCATTTGAAAGGCAGAGTTAGAGAGAGGCTGAAGCAGAGAGAGAGAGAGAGAGAGAGAGAGAGAGAGAGAATCTTCCATCACTCTCCAGATGGCCTCAAGGGTCGGAGCTGCACTGATCCGAAGCCAGGAGCTGGGAGCTTCTTCTGGGTCTCCCACGTGGGTGCATGGGCCCAAGGACTTGGGCCATCTTCCACTGCTTTCCCTGGCCATAGTAGAGAGCTGGATCAGAAGAGGAGCGGCTGGGACTCGAACTGGTGCCCATATGGGATGCCTGCACTGCAGGTGGCGGTTTTACCCGTACACCACAGCTGAGGCCCCTTTCCTCACTCTTAACTAATCCAACAGATAACAGTTTGTTCAGAATAATAGTAGCAGAAATATACAAGCGTACTTCAAGAAGCTTGTGGAAATGAAATTAATAGTTAAGTTTATTTTTGGTGCAAAACATTTTTTAATCGATGCCTAGCTTTTTGTATAATATGAATTTTCCATGAATTTTTGAAGACCTTTAATATTGTGTGATTTTAGGTTATGGATAAGTGAAAGGAAAGTAGCATTTTTATATAGGAATGCCAGGAAGCAACTGGGAACAATCCATTTTTTTCCATTTTCAATTTAACTTTTATTTAATGAATATAAATTTCCAAAGTACAGCTTATGGATTACAATGGCTTCCCCCCCCATAACGTCCCTCCCACCCGCAACCCTCCCCTTTCCCACTCCCTCTCCCCTTCCATTCACATCAAGATTCATTTTCGTTTCTCTTTATATACAGAAGATCAGTTTAGCATACATTAAGTAAAGATTTCAACAGTTTGCTCCCACACAGAAACATAAAGTGAAAAATACTGTTTGAGTACTAGTTATAGCATTAAATCTCAATGTACAGCACACTAAGGACAGAGATCCTACATGAGGAGTAAGTGCACAGTGACTCCTATTGTTGACTTAACAAATTGACACTCCTGTTATGGCGTCAGTAATCACCCTAGGCTCTTGTCATGAGCTGCCAAGGCTATGGAAGCCCCCTGAGTTCACTGACTCTGATCATATTTAGACAAGGCCATGGTCAAAGTGGAAGTTCTCTCCTCCCTTCAGAGAAAGGTACCTCCTTCTTTGATGACCCGTTCTTTCCACTGGGATCTCACTCGCAGAGATCTTTCATTTAGGTTCCCCCCCACCCCCAGAGTGTCTTGGCTTTCCATGCCTGAAATACTCTCATGGGCTTTTCAGCCGGATCCGCATGCCTTAAGGGCTGGGGAACAATCCATTTTTCAGATAAAGTACTGCACTCCCCATGAAGCAATGCAGTAGTATTTGAAAGTGGACTTGGGTTGGGTCCTTTATTTTTTATTAAAAAAATGGTTAAATATGCATAACCTATAATTTAGAATTTTCCTCATTTTTATGTGTACAGTTCAGTGATAGTAAGTACATTCATGATGTTGCGACCATCACCACTATGAATTTTCAAAACTTTTAAAACTTTCTAAGTAGAAACTCTGTGCCCATTAAACAACTCCCCACATGGGTTGTTTTTAAAAACTGGGAGGGGCGAAACCACGAACCTTGCTCCTAGAACTCCAAAATCCAGTTGCTGATGCGCATTTCCTATCAGAAGCGGTTCATTTCCTTGCCTCCCTCTGTGATTCTCACGATTACATCTGCTGTTCAGTTGCTTCTTGTAGGCTTCATTCGCTTGTCAGATTTTGTCAGCCTGCAAGACCTAGCCTCTGTTCTCTGCAGGAGACTGTGTCACCATTAATTCCTTGACAATATGTCCATCTTGTGGCCAGATCTGGAAATGCTACTGTGTCTGTAGCGGCAGTTTTGAGTTTATTAGTGACAGCTTTTATTTGCTTAAATAATACTAGGTGCCAGGTGCTGTTAGGCAAGTTACATAATAATGCTATTTAATTTAGCCTTTTGTTGTAAACTTTCTTATGGGACCACAATGTCCTAGGTTTGAGAATGGCAACAGTTGTAAAACATATCACCGTCCGTGATACTATGTGGGGGGGGGGGCACTGTGATAAAAGAAGATGAAATTCCAGAGATACCAGCTTTGAAATATTCTCCTTGGCCATTAGCTTGAAGGTAGGGTACAGAGGTCAAGTAGATGCAGGACTGGAGAATATTGAATAGTACCCTCCAAAACGGGGAGAGAAAATAAGCTTTCACAGTTGGTAATCAAATAGGCATGCCAGCTGATGAAGGGGTTAATCTTCCCTTCCTTTCTTGCTTCCTTCCTCCCTTCCTTCTTCCTTCCCTCTCTCCTCCCCTCCATCCCTTCCTGCTCACTCACTTGCTTCCTTTCTTTTCTCTCTTTCTTTTCTTTCTTCTTTCTTCCCTCTATTTCTTCATTTAAACAATAGACTTTTATTTTCTCACAGTTGTGGAGACTAGAAGTTTAAGGTCAAGGTTTAGTTTCAGGTTCCAAATAGTCGACTACTTCCTCACTTCGTTCTCGAGTAGTCTTTTCTCTGTATGCATCCACATTGTCTTTTTTTGTATCCAAATTCCCTCTTTGTAAAACAACTAGTCATATTGGATTAGAGCTCATCCTAATGGTTTCTTGTTAACTTAATCACATCTTTGTAGTCTCTACCTCTAACAAGAATCACATTCTTTTTAAAAAATTACTTATTTGAGGGCCAGCACAATGGTATAGCGGGTAAAGCTGCAGTACTGGCATCCTATATGGGTGCCAGTTCAAGTCCCGGCTGCTCCACTTCCCATCCAGCTCTCTGCTGTGGCCTGGGAAAGCAGTGGAAGATGGCCCAAGTCCTTGGGCACCTGCACCCATATGTGAGACCTGGAAGAAGCTCTTGGCTCCTGGCTTTGGATTGATGCATCTCTGGCCATTGCGGCCATTCGGGGAGTGAACCAGCGGATGGAAGATCTCTCTCTCTCTCTCTCTCTCTCTCTCTCTCTCTCTGCCTCTCCTCTCTCTGTGTAACTCTGACTTTCAAGTAAATAAATCTTTAAAAATTATTTATTTGAGAGTCAAAGTTACAGAGAAGGAGGCGCGCACACACACACACACACACACAGAGAGAGAGAGAGAGAGAGAATCTTCCATGTGCTGGTTCACTCTTCAGTTAGCCACAATGACCAGGACTGGGCCAGGCCGAAGCCAGGAGCTTCATCCAAGTCTGCCACACATGTAGCAGGAACCCGAACACTTGGGCCATTTTCTGCTGTTTATCCCAGGCCAGTAGCAGGGAGATGGATTGGGAAGCAGAGCAGCTGGAACACAAACCAATGTCCACATGAGATGCCAGCATTGCAGGCAGCAGCTTTACCCACTTTGCCACAATGCTGGCCCCAACAGTCACATTCTGAATACTGAGTTCAAAATAATAATGCAGTGCCAGCATCCCATATGGGCGCCAGTTCAAGTCCCGGCTGCTCCACTTCTCATCCAGCTCTCTGCTGTGGCCTGGGAAAGCAGTATATGATGGCCCAAGTCCTTGGGCCCCTGTGTGGGAGATCCGGAGGAAGCTCCTGGCTCCTAGCTTCGGATAGGCGCAGATCTGGTGTTGTGGCCAATTGGGAAGTAAACCAGTGAATGGAAGACCTCTCTCTCTCTCTCTCTCTCTCTCTCTCTCTCTGCCTCTCATTCTCTGTGTAACTCTGCCTTTCAAATAAATAAATAAATAAATCTTTAAAAATAATTTATAAATTTTCAATTGACATCTAAAATTTATGGGGTCTATGTGATGTTCTTGCTACATGTAAAGACTGTGTAATTGTAAACATTTATGGAATATAATTTGATAATTTGATACATGTTTACAACGTATAATGATCAAGTCAGAGGAATTAAGATTTTTCTCTCCTTAAATATTTACCATGTCCTCATGTTGGGAAACCTTGAACTCTTCTGCTGTAGTCTTTTATAAAATATTTAATAAATTGGTATGAATTGTAGTCACTCCTGAGAGGTTAATCTTAATGATAAACATGATGGTAGTGGCTGATAGGACTTGCTTAGGTGATATGGGAAGACTTGTTGGCCAAAAGGTTATCAGCAAAGCTATTTCTCCAGTATGGAGGAGGCTAATGAGTGAATGGAGGAGTGGATGGGGTTGCATTGGAGTGGAACTAATTGGAGACAGCCTGAATACCAAGAACACTGAGAGACCAGCTGATGGAGTGGCTGACCTCTAGAGCCCCAGTCTGGCTCACGAGGGCTTTGTATGGGTTGTGGATCTAAGGAATGTATTCAGTTTTCCTTTGGCTAGGGTGACATTGTGGTAAAGGTTATACTCCTCCGCCTCCTTTCCTATTGACATTCCGGGGCCATTTCAGATTGCTGGAGTCTCAGTGAAGTATTGTTATATAAAGGCAAGCACTGTGCATACATGTCATTAGTCTTTTGGAAACCTTACTTCCATTGGCCACATAAAATTCCTTAAGAAATTTCCTGTTGTTATGGCCGGTGCAGTGACCAGGTAAAGCTGCTGCCTGCAGTGCCGGCATCCCATGTGGGCACCAGTTTGTGTCTCAGCTGCCCTACTTCAAACCAGTTCTCTGCTAATGCACCTGGGGAAGCAGAGGAAGATGGCCTAAGTGCTTGGGCCCCTGTACTCACATGGAGTTCTTGGCTCCTGGCTTTTGCATGGAGTTCTTGGCTCCGTGGCTATTGCAGCCATTTGAGGAGTGAACCAGGGAATGGAAGATCTCTCTCTCCCTCTCTTTCTTAACTCTCTTTTTAAATAAACAAATAATTTTTAAAGATATATTTATTTATTTGAAATGCAGTTACGAAGAGGCAAAGGCAGGGAGAGAGACAAAGGTCTTCCATCCACTGGTTCACTCCCCAAACAGCCACAACAGCTAGAACTGCACTGATCTGAGGCCAGGAGCTAGGAGCTTCTTCCAGGTCTCCCACACACGAATGCAGATGCCCAAGGACTTGGGATCTTCTACCGCTTTTCCAGGACATAGTAGAGAGCTGGATTGGAAGTGGAGCAGCTGGGAATCAAACCGGCATCCATAAGGGATGTCAGTGCTGCAGGTGGCAGCTTTACCTGCTATGCCACAGCACCAGCCCCAGTGAATAAATTTTTAAAAAAGAAATTGCCTGTTGTTGCATGTTTTGTTGTTTTTAATTATTGGTGATTATATTTAATAAGAGGATTCCTGACTTCAAATGAGATCATTGCTCTATAAGCCCATAATAAGTAACTCTAAAATGCATTTAATAGACTTAACCCACAGAACATCATAGCTCAGCAACGCAGTACACTGTAAGAGAATTATTCACTTCCTTTTGTGATCACATGGCTGGTTGGGAACTCAGGCTCACTGCCACTGCTCAGGGAAGAACAAAATTCAGAAGTTGAAATACGGTTTTAGTGATTGCATATTGCTTCTGTATCATCATAAATTAAAACAAATTATAAGTCAAATCATTGTTAAGTGAAGGCCAATCTATATTTGGATTAATATCTATTACTAAGGCCTATTTCTAATTTATTGATTTATTTTTAAAGATTTATTTACTTATTTGAAAGTCAGAGTTACACAGAGAGAGGAGAGAGGAGAGGAAGAGAGAGAGAGAGAAACATCTTCCATCCACTGTTTCACTCCCCAAATGGCTGTAGCAGCTGAGGGTAGGCCAGAAGGCTGGAATTCCATGTGGGTCTCCCATAGGTGGGGGAGGGGCAAGCAATTGACCATCTTCTGCTGCTTTCCTAGACATTAGCAAGGAGCTGGATCAGAAGCATATTTGGGGCCGGCGCCGCGGCTCACTAGGCTAATCCTCCGCCTTGCGGCGCTGGCACACCGGGTTCTAGTCCCGGTCGGGGCACTGGATTCTGTCCCGGTTGCCCCTCTTCCATGCCAGCTCTCTGCTGTGGCCAGGGAGTGCAGTGGAGGATGGCCCAAGTGCTTGGGCCCTGAACTCCATGGGAGACCAGGATAAGTACCTGGCTCCTGCCATCGGATCAGTGCTGTGCACCGGTCGCAGCGCGCTGGCTGCGGTGGCCATTGGAGGGTGAAGCAACGGCAAAGGAAGACCTTTCTCTCTGTCTCTCTCTCTCACTGTCCACTCTGCCTGTCAAAAAAAAAAAAAAAAGAAAAGAAAAAAAAAGAAGCATATTTGGGATCGCTGGTGTGGCAGGCTGTGGTTTAACCCTTGTGCCCAACGCCGGCCTCATGATGTTTTATTCTTAACGAATATTGTTGCTATTTTAAGTAAACCTTTGCAAATATGGTTAGACAAAGGATAATATTTTGCTTTATTTGTTTCTTTGGGATTATTCTACTATTGGAAATGTTTTAAATATATATTTTAATTCATTTGTGCCTCCTATTTTCTCTCCTTGGAATGATCTGTAATCTTTGTTTATATTTTTATCAGAAGTCTTGATGTTATTACTATTAGTTTCTATGAGTTATTCAACTATTTTCCAAATTTATAATTGGCCTTTGAAGAACTTTATATGTTTTTCAAAATAAAATTGATAATTTAAATTTTAGTTGTTGATATTGCATAAATCATTTGCATATTAGAATTTCCAGAAGATCAAAAGCCTGTATGCTGATAAATCTCCCCTCCAAACCTCTCTCAAACCATCGAGTTCCTCTTACCACAGGCATCCAATGCTAACAATTTCTTAAGATTCCTTTTATATGCATTGTACATACATAGATGTACTCATATATACACATTCCCCTTGCCTATTTTTTTATGCAAGTTCTCTGTACCTTAAAATTTTTCACTTAGCAATATGCTTTAGAGATCATTTCTTGTCAATATACAAAGAACTTCCTTATTCATTTTTATGGATGCTCAGTATTTCACTGTGTGGATGTGCCATAATTTATTTTTCAATTGAATTTTTCAATTGATATATAATTCACATATCATAAAATTCACCCCACAAAAGGGTATAATTCAGTGCTTCGGTATATTCGCAGAGTTGTGCAACCATCACCACTAATTCTAGAACATTTCATCACCCCAGAAAGAACTTCCAGCTTCATCCGCATTCATTCCCGATGCTTGCTCCCCACAGTCCTACCTATTCTGGATGTTTCATAGAAATAGAATCATACAATATATGGATGCTCTGGTTTTGTTCACATACATAGTATTTTCGAGATTCATCCATGTTGCAATCTGTGTAAGTACTTCATTTTTACTGCTAAATATCATTCACTTATGTAGATACACTACGTGCAGATTACCCACTTATCAGTGGTTCAACATTTGGGGTGTTTCCTTTTTTGGGAGCTATTAAAACTAATGTAATAAGCATCAGTGTGCATGTATATGTTTTTTAAAAGATTTATTTATTTTATTTGAAAAGCAGTATTACAGAAAGAGAGACAGAGAGAGAAGGAGAGAGGGGGAGAGAGAGAGAGAGAGAAAGAGAGAGATCAATCCTACAGCCATTGGTTTACTTCACCAATGGCCACAATAGCCAGGGCTAGGCCAGGCTGAAGCCAGGAGCCAGGAATGTCTTCTGGGTCTCCCATGTAGATGCAGGGGACCAAGCACTTGGGCCATCCTCCTCTGCTTTCCTAGGTGCATCAACAAGGAGCTGAATGGGAAGTGGGGCAGTAAGGACACGAATGAGCACCCATATGGGATGCCTGCATCATGGGCAGTGACTTTACTCACTACGCCACAATGCTGGCCCCCATATGTTTCTTTTTGGATATATGTGTTTTGTTATTTTGAATATATACCTAAGTGTGGAATTATTCTGTGTTAAATAGTTTAGGAGCTACCAAAGGGTTTTCAAAAGTGGCTATACCATTTATGTTTCTACCAGCAATATATGATGGTTCCAACTTTTTTTTTTCCATTTCTGTAGTTGGTATTTAGATATTGTGTTGAATCTGAGGAGTTAATTTGAGGATTATTGCCATTTTTACCTAATTCTATAGTTTCCTTTAATTTTTTGAAGATATCTAAAATAACTGTTTTCAAGTCTTTTTTGAATAAATAGTTCTGAGATCAATGTAATCCTCTGGTTGATTTCCAGAATTCTGAAATAGTTGATTCTATTAATTGTTGCCAGGTTTTTCATTCCTTTAATGAAATGGAGAATTTTTGGAGTCCTTTACTCCATTAATGTTACTGACATCATAATATCAACTACTTCCCTATTCATGATCAATTAGGTTGTCTTTAATTTTGACATTAAAGACAATGCTACAATGAATAATTCTTCTAAGTCTATCATTTATAGTATACCAGTGAATCCATAGGATATATTTTTTGAGGTTGGATTGGTCAAAGGACATGCTAATTTGCAATTCTGTTAAAAATTGTCAGTTATATTGAATATTAATTTCTCTTGGGGTCTGATAGGTAAACTTTCCCACAACCCTTTTATATGTTCTCTGTTTCTTGGATTAGGTCATTTCCTAGGTTCTTACAGGTACAATTTGAGATAGACATATTGTGAACTTTATATATCTATTGCCCAGCACAGTGCTTGATATTTAATATGTTCACATGAATGAATGGGTGAATGAATGAATGAAGCACCTATGCCCTCTTTCTTGACACAATTTATAACCACATCTGATTGCTCATTTGATATTGACATGTAATGGAGAAGTGGATTTCTACCGGCAAATGCCTTAAGCAAGGTAAGTGAAAATTAAGATATATTTTGGATCTTATTTTAGTCTTTTTCTGCTGTAACTGAAATCACATGAACTGATTTAGCTCATAATTTTGGAAGCTGGGAAGTCCAAATTCAAGGGACCTCATCTGGTGAGGGCCTTCTTACCACATCATAACATGGCAGGAGGCATCATATGGTGAGAGAGTGAATTTTTTTTTAAAATTGCTTTTTTTAAATTAATTTTTTCCAAAAATTAAATTTATTTATTTATTTATTGATTTTTATCTATAAACCTTTTATTTAGTGTATATAAGTTTCATTCATTTCATATATACAAATTTAGGAACATAGTGATACTTCCCACCCTACCTTCCCTCCTGCCTGCACTCCCACACTTCTAACAAACCCAGTATCTTGATAATGAACTCACTCCTGGGATAACAGCATCGATCCACTCCGGAGGGTTGCACATTGATGTCTTAACCCCTTCTTAAAGGTCCCTATCAACCTTGTTGTATTGGTGATTAAGTTTCCAACACACGTACTTAGGAGTATGCATTTATGCCAAAGAAAATCTCCAGGATCAAGTCTTTATAGTTGGTCAGCTTGTGAAGCTCAAAGGCATCAGATATAAGTCAGACTATTCATGCATAAATGAAGGTGATCAAGCACAGATTAAGTTATCTTGCACAGGATGTCCACAAAACTGAAGATAGTTTCATTACTGTGTTAACAGACAAGATCTGTAGTCAAATATAAGCATCAAGTGCATCCTCTACTGCTTGACATCTTCGTGACGTTAGACACGTTACTAACTTTTAGTGAATCTTAGTTGCTGTGTTTATAAAATGGAGATAACAGCAATGCATCCTATTGGATCATTTTTCAGTATTAAATGAGATGAGGCATGTCAAAAATGAATATATTCATTTTAGACTGCAAAGTGGTGATCTACATTCTGAGAACTGCCTCCAGACAGGTTTCTTTTTTTTAAAAAAAATTATTTAATTGAAAGGCAGAGTTACAGAGAGAGAGAGGGAGAGACACAGAGAGTCTTCCATCCACTGGTTCACTCCCCAAGTGGCCACAATGATCAGGGCTGAGCCAGGCTGATGCCAGGAGCCGGGAGCTTCATCCAGGTCTCCCACATGGGTGGCAGTGGTCCAAGCACTTAAGTCATTTTCCACTGTTTTCCCAGGCCATTAGCAGAGAGCTGGGTTAGAAGTGGAGCAGATGGGATGCCTATATGGGATGCCAGCATTGCAGGCTACAGCTTTACCTGCTATGCCACAATGCAGGCTCAGACAGGTTTCTTTTTGACACACAGAAGATTTTCTTCTCCCACATGTAGATATTGGAAGATTCAACATATCCAGGTATTTTTTGAAGTTTTTCTTGGGAAAAAACTGCCATATGAAATCATTTAATTTCCAGGAGTGGAATGTGATATGTATAAGGAATTTCTTCCTGAAGGTCCAGTCTTCAGAGATTGTCTTCACTGTGTTTTATTTGTCAAGGTTTGGGTTCTTTGTTGGGAACAATTGGGAGAAGTAACTTTGAAGATGTCTTACCTGGATTTGAGAATTTCTCTTTAGATCAACAAGTTACATTAGGTCACTAGTGGTTCCAATCTATATGATGAATAGATGCTGTAACAGTGCAGGTAGGCTTCCTAGTACCATGATTCAAAATGTAGGTTTTGAAGTTAGACTGTCAAGTTTCAAAGTCTGACTCTGTCATTTGCTAGCTCTGTGACCTTATCAAGTTACTAAAATTTACCAAACCTTAGTTTCTTTTTTCAACTTTTATTTAATAACTATAAATTTCCAAAGTACAACTTTTGGATTATAGCAGCTTCCCCCCTCATAACCTCCCTCCTACCCACAACCATCCCATCTCCCACTCCCCCCCCCATTCTTCATCAAGATTCATTTTCAATGATCTTTATATACAGAAGATCAACTTGGTATATACTAAGCAATAACCCACTTTATGTGGTGGTTTGTGGGGTTACACGAGGCCATGCATATTAGGCATGGACCATATAATTTGGTGTAAAGAAAATGTCCAGTGGATGCCAGTTATTATACAAATTGCTATTGAGGACTATTAGCTTCAACATTTCAACATTTCAAATACCTCAGCCATAACTAAATCCAGAGAGTTAATAAATGTGCTTTCAAGATGGTGTGAATTGGTGAACTTCAAGCACTAAATAACTGAAAATTTTTGATGATTATTGTGCTGCTGAAAGGAAGGTGTCACCTTACCATGATCAACCAGATGTGCATGCAAGTTATACCCATGGAAATCTGACCAAATACCCACTTCGCTGGATTTGCAAGGACATGGCTATTCTATTTGCTTACAATTGTCTTATTAGAAGTTTATGTAAGACCAAGTATATGTATGAAGCATAGTACTAAATTATCCAGATACAAAGCTACTTTGTAACCTAGGAGGCCAAATGAGATGTTGGTCATAGCAGAGGCTAAAAAGCATGAGTCAATATTTAAACAGGCATCATCCAAGTTTGAAGTCAACTGTCCATCCAACTTGAAATTTCACCTGAGAAACCTGGTTTGTGAAACCCAGAGGCCCATGCAGGTAGATACAATGGTCAGGATAATGATCAATGGGAATTTGTACCGCGTTATCATCATAGACTGCCAGGATGAAGGTGGCAGATGCTTTTGCTTGTGCAGCACCATGCAGGGCATCTTAAGGGATGTAGTGGAAGATGGATACTATTGATAACGAGTTTCCAGAAGCTCCAGGTAGAAGTTCCAGGAGGGACTGTGCTTACTTGGATGGAATCTTGAGCCCAAGCAATTGTCTACTCACATGGTTCAGGAAAACAGCATCTCAAATTAGTTTTTGGGAAGTCCTCTCTAAGGGCTGTGTACGTTTTTGTATAAAGGAGGATAAAATGACTGTCTACCTTGCCCACAGTGATACTGGCAGTAAACCCAGGTGAAAAGCACTGTTTGGGAATTTCAAATCATAATAGAGTCTGGGGTCATAATTCAGATTGGATACAGAACCAATACCTAACAAAGCAAAGGGATGGCTACCAAAATGGAAAATCCAATTAAATCCTCAAATAGATTTTCAGTGGCAGAGGTAATTATGTTTACATGTTTCCCTCATCAACTCACATACCTTGTATTTTATTACCAATAAAATAATTTTAAACTGCCTTCACTTTACTCTCCAACTGTTTCAGTTTCAGCCAAGACTGGATCCTGACTCTAGATTCCTGTATTCTTTATACTACTGTGGTTGTTGTTGAAGTTGTGGATTGATTTTTATTTATATGACCTGTCCCTGATGCATAAGCAGTGAACTGAATGCTGCCCACACAGCATGGCACTTAGCCAAGATCCAGAGGAAGCCAAGAGTTCCTAATGGGGCTAAATATCAGGAAGTGCAAACAATAAGAAACATGGCCCAAGAAACCTGCTCACTTATTCCGTGTCTCTTCCCTTATACTACCTTGACACACAATTATGACTTATTGAATGCATTTTGTATGGCCTCCTGGAACTTCTGGAGGAACACAATCAAAAAGTAGGCCTTGGAGCATACCACCGATCATGAAAGACTGCGCATCCAGGCCAATGATATGCACTCTAGTCCAATCGTGTTATCACACCCACTTGGACTCATTATTCTTGTGAAACCTGACTGGATTTCAAAAGAGACATTGCTCCTCGCTAGAGAAAAACAGTGATGTTAATGATGGCACATTTCGTTCTATATTTCGACTTCCTTCTCTAGTTTCTGGTCCTAGGGTCCTGAACCCATCATTGACCCACTTGGTTGACAACCTCATACTATTGGCCATGTTAAACCCAGAGGTGACTGTTTAGCTCTTTGAAAGGTGTAAGAAATGCAAAAAAAAAAAACCTCAGCAGAACATCCTGTATCCACTGAAGACCTTGGAAACGCATGTAACCACATAGGTGCAAAATATTTAATAACAGAAGTCGAGATTGATGTGCTAGTTTTCCAAAGAATGCTTCCTAGGTTTATTTAACTGAATTCATCTTATGTTCTGTCATTCTCTATTTCTATTTCCTAAGTCTCCAATATTCATTTTATATCCTCATGTCTAACCCCTAAAGTTCTAATCTTCAGCTGAGCACATAGTGGACTGAACACCAAACTCTTACTTGCAAAACAACCTATTCTAATAACTGTTGGATTAAGATATAGGTCAGAAGATCAGATGCAGAAATACATTTTTCACCTTGAAAATATTTCAGAATGGTAATGATAATTGTTTGAATACATGTCTTTTATTGACTTTCTGTTATATGTTATATTCTCACTTAGTTCTCATAGTATACCTTTGTGTATCCTATGTGTGTAGACTTTGTATATACTATGTATACTTTGTGTATACTCTGTATACTAGTATACAGCTACTTGCAAATGAAGAATTTTCACTCAGTGCTTGAGCAGTTCTCACTGCCACTAACTGAAGTGGGAATCACTGGAGGAAGATGATTAGCTTTGTTTTGTTTTAGGTAATTAGAAATTAAGGCCTCCATTTGGACACGTTACATTTTACATGTCTATTAGAATACAGCAGGAGTTGTTTAGTAGCCATTGGGATATATGTAATGAATTCTTATAGTTTTATGTTGCCATGACATTCGTGTTGAATATAAGTTTGACTTTCTTATGCCAGAATCTGGGCATAGTCACCCTTAGCACTGTTAAAAGTTCTCTGCCTCTTTCCTGTTCAACAAGGTAGATGATCCAGATGTTTGCCTTATGCAACTACTTCCTGGTGACCAACCCCATAAATAGACAGCTTGACACAGTCTGCTAGATTGGCCTCACATACTCGCAACACCCCATGAAATGTGTAGCTATGGCAGGTACAGTGTGCCTCAACAGAACTCATGCCTGCTTGTTCTAAATCCACCAATTAGGATGCCTCACAGGAACCCTGCTTGGATCCCTGGGCCCCAGTAAGGGCTTTGGCTCAGAAGCTCCTTTGTCTCTTCCTCCCCACCTATATCTTGAGCCTGTATGACCTAGACAAATTTGTCTTTTGCCTTGGGCCTGTGAGTCATGCTGCTCACTTCTCACTGGGATTTGTAAGTAATATACTGCGACTATGATTTCATGGGTTTTGCTGTGCTACCTGCTTTGGGTATCATCTGACCGACACACCCTAACTCATCTCTACTTCTGGTCAAGTCTCTGCTAGGGAGTGGCTATTCTGGCAAAAATAAATTTGACACAGGTCAGACAAGAGCCACAAAGGGTGTCTGCCGCAGTAAACAGGTTTCCTGTAATAGGAACACCTGGTCACAGTTTATACACTTAGGCACTAGGCCATGCACTGGAGTAAAGAAATATCCAGTAAAATGGCACACTGTGAACATCCTCATATTCCTCTGGAGATTTGCCAGGACAGGGCTAGAGTTTATTGCCACTCTCCAGGGAGAAACCTCAAGAACAAACTAAAGGAAAGTACAATAATTATAAACTGGTGATCCATGAAATATACTTTATGAAAATTACAAAGTACTGTAAAACACATAGTCTGGAGTAAATGCACCTTTCCTGTAGTTTGTAAGGTATACAGCAATGGAAATAGTAGTCTTCTAGAGTATCATTGATTTTCTTAACCACATTATTGGCTTATTTCTTTGGGGTGCCATTGAGGCAAACCAGAATGTGAAGGATTAGAGTGGGCTTCTCAAGAAATGAGATGTACTGGAGCGCATTGTCAGGGATCAATGACTTTTGTAGTCCATATTGCTGAAAGAGGCCTTTGATGGATTAGTGATAGGTTGATGTGAAAAGTGAACCAAAGAATAAGAATTGTGCGTATTGCATCCACTACCATGAGGTTGGAATTATGACTATGGGAAAGGACAAGATCCATAATCAGATATAGAATGAAGGTGTCCAAAGGAATTTTGGAATTAGGAGTCAGGAATTTCACCCTTTAGGACATTTGAGGCTGTCCTTGAACAAAGTGGTTGGTTACAAGGGCTTATAATATGGAAAACACTGAATTTTACCTTCCAGTGGTGCAATTTGGCACGCCAGGGTGATATCCTGATATAGCTTAAGCATCAATCCATGACTTCCCTTGAGATATATGATAGATTTTGTTATAGAAAGATTATGCCAGTTCCTTAACACAGAGAAATATGTCTCTGTACTAATGGGTACACTATAATTTTATTTCCAATAATTGTCCTGTTATCAGCAAAACAAGAGGGATATAGTGACATTCTAGTGGACGGGGGCGGGGCTTATGATGATGTGTAACAGGAGAGGAAAGGACACACTCTGTGGCAAACTTTAATATAGCTCTTTAAGGCACCAGCTTTTTTGTAGCAGTTAAGATGCCTGCATTTCACATTAGAGTGCTTGGATTCCAGTCCTAGTTCCATTTCCAATTCCAGTTTCTTGATAATGTACACTCTAGGAGGCAGCAGGTGATGGCTCAAGTACTTGAGTCCCTGTCATCTACATTGGAGACCTAGACTGAGTTCCAGGCTCCTGGCTTTAGTCTGGCCCAGTCCTGGCTGTTGTGGGCAACTGGAAAGTGAACCAGTTGTTGGGAGATTTCTGTCTGTCTGTCTCTGTCTGTATCTCTGCCTTTTCAAATAAATAACATACTTTTAAGAAAATAAGACTCTGTGAAGAGGATGAATATATATCTCTCTATACATATATATTATTTATGTATTCAAAATATTTGAAAGGCAGGGAGAGGGAGATGAGGAGAGAAAGGGAGGGCAGGAGGAAGGGTGGGAGGGAAGAAAGGAGGGAAGGAGGGAGAGAGAGAGAGATTTTACATCCACTGGTTCACTCTCCAAATGGCCACAACAGCTGGAATTGAGCTAAGCTGAAGCCAGGAGCCAGGAACTCCAACTGGATCTCCCACACGAATGGCAGGAACTCAAGTATTTGAACCATCATTTTCTGATTCCCAGGTACATTAGCAGGGAGCTGGAATGGAAACAAAACAGCCAGGACTGGAACCAAAACTCTGACATGGGATGCTGGCGTACCAAGCACCAGCATAAACTGCTATGCCACAACGATTGCACTGATAATATGTATTTGAAGAGAATCGTAATGTTTGATTAATAACACACCAAGTTTATGTTTTTAACTAAAATATTTCACACTAAGTTTCTATTATTTTGCTGATAATAGTTTTCTTTACTAATACATAGTGCTGTTTCATCAGGGAGGGGTTGATTTCATCAGCAGCATCCAGTTAAAAAGATAATAATTAGGAATCATGACTAAATCCCTACAAAAATAGATAGAAAAAAAAAAGATGTTAAAAATTTAACCAAATTAATTATATAATGAAAAAGAAGATATTTGATTTATGGGTTGTGATAAATATTTTCATTATGTAAAATATGCCTAATATTTCAATATATAATATGAGAATGTGTAATTGCTACTAAAATGAACTATGAAGGGACTGGAATTTTAAAATATTCATTTATTTGTTATTTGAAAGGAAGAGTGACAGAGAGAGAAAGAGAGACAGGCAAACAGAGATATCTCTCATTTGCTATTTCCGTACCCAGATGCTCACAATAGCCAGGGCTAGGCAAAGCCAAAGCCATGGGCTAGGAACTTCATCCAGGTCTTCCTTGTTGTGGGTGGCAGGCACTTGAGTACTTGGGGCCATCTTCTGCTGCCTCCTTAGCACATTAGTAGGAAGCTGGATCAGAAGCAGGACTAATTTCAGGCACTCCAATATGGGATGCAGGGATCTCAAATGGCTGCTTAGCCCACTGCAACACAATGCCCACCTGAAACTGGCATTTTAATAAGTATTTAAGTCTTTTTTAAGGATTTGTTGTTTTATTATTTAATTGTACATCTTGATGGAGTACAGTGTGGTGATTTGATACATGTATTTGATACATGTATTCAATATGTGATGATCAAATCAAGGTTGTTGCATTTCCATCTCTTTAAACATTTAAAAACATTAAAAAACTACATATTTCTAGGGTTCACTATGATATTTCAATAAATTCATATAATATGTGCTGATGAAATTAGTCTAATTAAAGGAAATTTTTGAAACGAAATAGAATATCAGTAAGATTGGGAGTTTTAGGGCGAAGAATAATGTGAAGGCCGGTGCCGCAGCTCAATAGGCTAATCCTCCGCCTGTGGCTTCGGCACACGGGTTCTAGTCCCGGTCGGGGTGCCGGATTCTGTCCCGGTTGCCCCTCTTCCAGGCCAGCTCTCTGCTGTGGCCAGGGAGTGCAGTGGAGGATGGCCCAAGTGCTTGGGCCCTGCACCCCATGGGAGACCAGGAGAAGCACCTGGCTCCTGCCTTCAGATCAGCGCGGTGTGCCGGCCGCAGCGCGCCAGCCGCGGCGGCCATTGGAGGGTGAACCAATGGCAAAGGAAGACCTTTCTCTCTGTCTCTCTCTCTCACTGTCCACTCTGTCAAAAAAAAAAAAAAAAAGAATAATGTGAAGTTTTGAAAAGTTTCCTGTGAACTCGCTAAGTGTGATTGCTGAATGGAACATGTTAAATTATGATGACTTTATCAGTGAGCCCCAATAATCCTTGTACAGCTTAAAACTACACAAGGCTACTCAATATATTTGTGTATAAAAGTGTAACGATTGTATTGAAACCACAGTTGTTTAAAAAAATTTAGGCTTGTAGTGCCCCCTGGTGGATAAATGGAACAATGTCACATAGTCCCTCTAAAGAAAGTGGAAGTAGGACTTACTAAAATGTACAGACTACTGAAAAGAAAGCTCACAGATGTGCAATTGTGTTTTTTTAAAAAATATCTTTTTTAAAAGATTTATTTATTTGAAAGGTGGAGTTACAGAGAGGTAGAGGCAGAGGCAGAGAGAGAGAGTGAGAGAGAGAGAGAGATCTTCCATCCCCTGGTTCAATCCCCAGATGGCCACACAATTGGAGCTGGGCCAATCTGAAGCCAGTGTCCAGGAGCCCACCAAGAGCTTCTTCTGGGTCTCCCACATGGGTGCAGGGGCTCAAGCACTTGGACCATCTTCTACTGCTTTCCCAGGCCATAGCAGAGAGCTAGATCGGACGTGGAGCAGCCAGGACTTGAACTAATACCCATTTGGGATGCTTGCACTGCAGGCAGTGGCTTTACCCACAATGCCACAGTGCCAGCCCCTGTGTTTTGCAAGAGCTTAGTGCAGGCACTAATTTACAGATAGTTCTTGGATGCTCCACTTCTGATCCAGATCTCTGCTATGGCCTGATAAAGCAGTGGAAGATGGCCCAAGTGCTTGAGCCCCTGCCAGCCGTGTGGGAGATCCAGATGAAGTTTCTGACTCCTGGATTTATCCTGGCCCAGTGCTGTCCATTGCAGCCATCTGGGGAGTGAATCAGCAGATGGAAGATTCTCTCTCTCTCTCTCTCTCCCTCTCTCCCTCTCTCCCTCTCTCCCTCTCTTTCTTTCTCCATCTCTTTGTGTAACTCTGACATTCAAAATAAATGAATCTTTTTAAAAAATAAGGAAAAAATTGGAAAAGAACCCTTGGTTTCCTTTGTATGGTCCTCTATGTAAAAGATGTAAAAGAGCCATGGAAATATTGACAAATAGACTAAAAACTTAGGATAGACGAAAAGAACACTCAATTTGATCATTGCAAGGAGAATGTTTTTTGTTTTTTTTTTTTTTTTTTTTTTTTTTTTTGACAGGCAGAGTGGACAGTGAGAGAGAGAGACAGAGAGAGAAAGGTCTTCCTTTGCCGTTGGTTCACCCTCCAATGGCCGCCGCTGCAGCGGGCGCACCGCGCTGATCCTGGCAGGAGCCAGGAGCCAGGTGCTTTTTCCTGGTCTCCCATGGGGTGCAGGGCCCAAGCACCTGGGCCATCCTCCACTGCACTCCCTGGCCATAGCAGAGAGCTGGCCTGGAAGAGGGGCAACCGGGACAGAATCCGGCGCCCCAACCGGGACTAGAACCCGGTGTGCCGGCGCCGCAAGGTGGAGGATTAGCCTATTGAGCCACGGCGCCGGCAGGAGAATGTTTTTTGTAATAAAAATACCTGATCCTTTGGATATCCATATAAGAAAAAAAAGCAAATCTTGACCATTCTTTCATATATACACAGAAGTTCATTCCAGGGGCTGTCGCTGTGCTTGCAGTGCCAGCATCCCATATGGGCACTGGTTCCAGTCCTGGCTACTCCACTTCCAATGCAGCTCTCTGCTATGGCCTGGGAAAGCAGTAGAAGACAGCTCAAGTGCTTGGGCCCCTGCACCCACGTAGGAGACCTGGAATAAGCTTTTGGCTCTTGGCTTCAGATAGGTACAGCTCTACCTGTTGTGGCCAACTGGGTAGGTTGTGGCCAAACATGTAGGAGTCCAGGATTGAGTTCCTTGCTCCCAGCTATAGCCTGGAGCAGCCCTAGATGTTGGCATTTGGGGAACAAATCATTTCCTTCCGTTGGTTCACCCCCAAAGTGGCTGCTACGGCCGGAGCTATGCCGATCCAAAGCCAGGAGCCAGGTGCCTCTTCCTGGTCTCCCATGCAGGTGCAGGGCCCAAGCACTTGGGCCATCCTCCACTGCCTTCCCGGGCCACAGCAGAGAGCTGGACTGGGAGAGGAGCAACCGGGACAGAATCCGGCACCCCAACCGGGACTAGAACCTGGGGTGCTGGCGCTGCAGGTGGAGGATTAGCCTAGTGAGCCGTGACACTGGCCTGGAATGAACTTTTTAAAAGTTTTATTTATTTGGAAGGCAAAGTTACAAAGAGGCAGAGGCAGAGAGAGAGAGAGAGAAAGAAAGAGAGAGAGAGAGAGAGAGAGAGAGAGAGAGAATGAATCATAGTCACACAGAAAGAGAAGGAGAGGCAGAGAGAGTGAACCATCCGCTGGTTCACTCCCCAATTGGCCACAATGCTGGAGCTGCACCAATCTGAAGCCAGGAGCCAGGGGCTTCTTCTGGGTCTCCCACGTGGATGCAGGGGCCCAAGGTCCTGGGCGATCTTCCACTGCTTTCCCAGGCCAAAGCAGAGAGCTGGATCGGAAGTAGAGCAGCTGAGACTTGAACCAGTGCTGATATGGAATGTTGGCACTGGAGGCGGTGGCTTTACCAGCTGTGCCACAGCGCTGGCCCCTGTGGGTGTAACTACTAGATCAAATGACCACTTCATTCCTGCTATTTTTTTTTTTACTGGATGCCAGAAATTGTGAATTTTACGTTTAGACCCTGGATTTGTGTCCAAGGACCAAGCTTAAAAAATCCAGGGTAAATGGAAAAGTAACGTAAGTGTTGACCTGTGAGGGAGAAAGCAAGAGAGGACAGGATGCATTGTACAGGAATAGAGGCCGAAATCTTTTGTGAATGTACCCTGTTATATAGATTTGACTTTGGCAACATGGAGTTTTTTTTCACATAATTAAAAGTAAAATAAAAAATATAAGAAATCCTTATAAATTAAAAATCAAATGAGACTCATAATCTAAACTCTATATTAACTGGATAACTACATGGAGAAAAGAATTAATTGTACTGAATTTTTTAGTTTAAAAATTTTATTAAAGTAAGACATAAATAAACATATACCAAGATCAAGAAATGAAACTTTATTGGGGTGCCTTTAATTATATATCCCTGATGATGAATGAGGTTGAGCATTTTTCTGTTTCCTTATTGGAAATTTGTGTATCCTGTTTTATGAAGTGTAAGGACAAATATTTTGCCCATTTTTTTGGTTGAGTTCCAGTCATGTTTTAGAGATCTAGGGGGATCCTTTATATATTCTAGATCTGATCCTTTCACATTACCTGAATAGTGAATATATCCTTGCAGACTTTGGCTTATCCTCTAATATTTTAATGAAGTCTTTTGATGAAGGATGTTCTTTATCTAAATTGAACCAATTTACCAAGTTTTAAAATTTATGGCTAACAGGTCTTTTCTGTTGTCTAAGAAATCTTTGCCCACTCAGTGCTATGAAATATGCTCTCATTTCTCTTAACTTTATTGTTTTACCTTTCATATATAGCTCCATATAAAATTTATCTTATAAATATAGTCCATATAAAATTTATTTTGCACATTATACAAGTGTATCATTGGGATTAATTTTTGAAATATGGATATCCAGAGGTGACATTTAGCCTAGTGTTTAAAATGCTCACAGCCCATGTTGGAGTGCCTGGACTAAATTCCTGGCTCTTGTTTCTGACTCTACTTGCCAATGTAGAACCTAGGAAGCAGCAGTGATGGCTTAAGTAACTGGGTTCTTGCCACCCATGGGGGAGACTCAGATGGACTTCCTGGCTCCCAGCTTGAGCCAGGCCTAGGCTCTACCAGCCATTGTGGGCATTTGGGGAGTGAACTGGTGGATGAGAGCTGTCTCTCTGTATCTGTCTCTGTATCTCTATTTCTCTCAAATAAATAAATACATAAATAGGTATTCAACTGAAGCAGTAATACTTATTGACCATAGGAGTTGTGCCATATTTAATTGTTGGCTCCAATTATTCATTTGTTCAGTATCCATTCCTTTTGCTTTGTAATTTTTTGATTTTTTCTATAATGGAGACATTTATTTCTCTAATTTGTCTTTTGGCTTGCTTTAGTCAATGGGATGTTAGCAGATAAGGTGCAAGACAAAGCTTGACATATCCTTGTGTAATGTGCTTTGCCTTGCTTGAACTTGGACTATGGCCATGAGACCATGCCCTGTGTAGCACATGGGAGAAGGAAGAAAATTATAGGGCTGAAAAATACTAGTTCACCTCCAGGGTTTCCCCAGTTACTAAAGCATGGAGCAGAACTCCACCAAGGTAAATAATTCATGTAGGTAAGAAATACATACTTATTTTTGCATGCTTCTGCGATTTTAAGTTTTTCTTGTTTTCCTCAAGAATGTGGTATATGATTTGAATCTACAGTTTTTACTTAGCTTTGAGTTTCCAATTGTTCCATTATATGGGTTCAATAATTGAGGAGCAGAAAAGGAAATAGTGTGTTTTGCCATTACTTCCAATGACGGAACAGTGAATTTCTGCTTTGTATTACTGAAAGTCTAGGTTCTGCTTCATTAGAAATACTGATCCCTGAAAAGGAAGGGAAGATGCTCACAGCAGGAATTTGGCAAGGTTTACACTGACTCTGGGGCAGCTTCCTGTAACTCTGAACTTTTTCATTTGGATGCGTCAGCAGGAACATATAGAGTTTTTGTGATGTATGGTTTATTGGCTCTGAATGCCATGATGAGCTATAGCTCCTTTTGGTTTGGTTTCTTTGGAGAATTTGGTACCAAGAGTGACTTGAGAAGAACAGAGTTCCTGTTTAAAAGATGTGTTCATTTGTTTGAAAGGCAGAGTTACAGAAAGAAAGAAGGAGAGTGAGAGCGAGAGCGAGAGCGAGAGAGAGCACTATCTTCCATTAGTTTGTAGTTTGTTCACTTCCCAAATGGCTGCAACAACTTTGGCTGGGTTAGGCAGAAGCCAGGAGCCAGGAGCTTCCTCTGGGTCTCCCACATGAATACAGAGGCCTAAGCACTTAGGCCATCCTCTGCTGCCTTCACAGGAGCATTTAGCAGAGAGCTGGATTGGAAGTGGAGCAGCTGGGTCTCAAACTGGCCTCCATATGGGATGCTGGTGCTGCAGGCCATGGGTTTAATGCACTACTTCACAGCACCAGCCCTTAGAAAAACAGTCTTAAGAAGGAGTTTTCTGAATCGTTTTTGGGGCTTCTGGAGTTGGTTATCTAATCCGATTAGATATAAAGGTATTAATGCCCCTATTTCCAATACAAAAAGAGCACTAGTAGTCAATAGTGTGACGTAGCAGTAAAAATATGAAAAATAGTACCATTGCATAGAGACCTAACCAAATATTTGTACAAGACAAAGTTCTGGGAGTCCATATGTATGATACTCCCAAACATTCTTGTCAAACATCTATAATGAGAGCGACTGGTTGTTCCTAATTTTGTTAGCCAAACTAGGGAAAGAAAGGATAAGTTCAGTGATTCAAATTTTGAGTTTAAGCACTGCACAAACAACCTGCAAGGTTCTGTGTCTGTCCTGAAACAGGCTTTTGTCTCCTCTAGCCACAGAGCTGAGATAGCTGCAAACCAGACACAGAAACTCATCCTGGGGGTGACTGAATAACAATGCAAATTGAATTACCAACTTTGCAAGGTCTCTAGTAATAAAGTGAAGATATTGACTGGGAAGGGGTGACATTTGATTAAGGCAGAAGAACCTGATTAAGCTAGATGCAGCAAACCTAAAAGTTCTTAGCAGTCTTCTTTGCTGGTAGAAGTAGCTGCTTTATCTCTGCCTGAGATAACCCTGTTTGCCCGAGGAAACTGCAATGGATGTCCTTAGTTTAACTTGCAAGACGCAGCTGATTTTCCTCACAATCCAAGCGAACCACCCTCTTTGCTTCTAGACAAAAAATAGACTACAGCAGACTACACAAAGGGAGGTAAAGTGTAGACCATGAGTAGGTGAATTACACTCGAAAAACTATACTTTTTTCCTAGTGTATACATACATAAATGTGGGAAATATGCAAGGGAGGTGGGAGGGACGTTATGGGGGGGAGGCCATTGTAATCCATAAGCCGTACTTTGGAAATTTATATTCATTAAATAAAAGTTAAAAAAAAAGAAATATGCAAGGGAATGGGTAATAAAGGTGTGGGATAAGAGTGGAAGGAGCAAAGACTGGAGCAAATATAAACTTATTGATGGGTCCATTAAGCTGACACAGGAATTTCATTGAACTGAGGTTAAGACTGTGAATCAGGCACTTTGAGCACCTCATGCTTCTGAATCAACAGGCCAGGGAGGGAATTACTCTGCTGTCTGGGTGTTTGATCCTGATTACAAAGGTAAAGTTGGACTACTTGACCATAGAGATAAGGAAGATATGTCTAGAATATAGGAAATCCCGTAGGGTGTCTCTTAGTATCCCCATGCTCTGTGATAAAGTCAATGGAAAATTTACAACAACCCAACTCAGCCAGGACTATTGATGGTCCAAGCCTTTCAGAAGTGAAGGTCTTATTCATTCCAGTAGCTAAAGGGCCACGGACAGTAGAGGGTCTTGCTAAGCAAAAAGAGAATATAGAATGTTTAGTGGAAGCAGGTAATTATAAGGAAAACTTATGACCATGTTATTAGTTATAGAAAGGAAAATTTACTTGTCTTGAGTGTTTCATCTTGAATTTACTGGATTCATTTGAAAAGAAGAGAAAGGAGAGGAGAGGAGAAGAGAGAAGAGGAGAGGAGAGGCGAAGCGAGGCGAGAGAAATAATATGAATCTCCTATTCACTGGTTCACTCTCCAAATGCCTGCAACAGTTGTGGCTGGGCCAGGACATAACCAGGAGGCAGGAGGTACTTAATTGAGGCTTTCCACATGGATGTCAAGGACCCAAGTACTTCAGCCATCAGTTGCTGCATCCCTGGGTGTGCCTTAGCAGGATGACTGAATCATGAGTGGAGCCAGCATTGGATTCCAGGCATTCCAATATGGCATCACACAGGCATCCCAAGCGGTTTCTCTCTCTCTTTTTTGTTTTTTAAAGATTCGTTTATTTATTTGAAAGGTAGAGTTACAGAGATGGAGAGGTACAGGCAGAGACAGAGAGAGAGAGAGAGATTGAGATCTTTCATCTGCTGGTTCACTTCCCAAATGGCCACAATGGCCAGGACTGGGCCAGACTGAAGCCAGGAGCCAGATGCTTCTTCCAGGTCTCCCATGTGGCTATAGGAGCCCAAGCACTTGGGCCATTCTCCGTCCCTCCCTAGGTGCACCAGCAGGGAGCTGGATCAGAAATGGAGCAGCCAGGACTTGAACTGGTGCCCATATGAGATGCTGGCGCTGCAGGCAAAGGCTTAACCCGCTATGCCACAGTGTACCCCCCAGCAGTATCAACCACTATGCCAAACATCTGCCCCTTCTTTAATGTGCTGTATTTGTGTGTATGTGTGTGTGTATATATCCCAAATATCTTTGTTTTTTTCCTTTTCAATCTTCTATCATACAACATTAATATTGTTATAATATATTGAATTTATATAATAGTATAATGGCACATCAAAAAGTTCATTGAAAAATGTAATTAAGAGTTTTATTTTAGGGACTGGCATGGCATAGCAGGTAAAGCTGCTACCTAGGTGCCCTCATCCCATATGGGTGCCAGTTCGTGTCCTGGCTGCTCCACTTCCAATCCAGCTTCCTGCTAATGCACCTGGGAAAGCAGTAGAAGATGGCCCAAATGCCTGGGCTCCTGCACCCATGTGGGAGACTTGGAAGAAGCTCTTGGCCCCTGGCTTCCGCCTGGCCGAGCTCCAGCCATTGTAGCCATTTTGGGGATGAACCAGTGGATGGAAGATCCCTCTCCCTCCCTTGCTCTCTCTCTCTTTCTAACTCTGCCTTTCAAATAAATAAAATGTTACTGGTTGAAGAGGGGAGGGTGGTTGCTGGAGCAAGTTTCATGGGTTCTTTTCCTCTGCTTAGTATAGAAATAAAAAGCCGGGAAAAAATTGCAAAGAGGCAGAAACTTTGATTTGACAGAAAAGCGTCTGGTCCGAGAGGAGACCAGGTGGAATGTCCATATGGGACACGGGGTTTCAGGAAGTGCCCAGGGGTTTTAAAACATTCTATGCGGGTGCCCATTGCATGGGAGGTTTCACATACTGTATGGTGATTGGCTTGGGTCTCATGGAGATAGCAGGTGTCTCTTGGAGACAGCCTGATTCTCCTTAGTGGCTCAGTCCCCAGCTCTGCCAGCTCTGGGCAGAAGATTGCAACCAACCTGAAGGTGTGATTAATACCACAAGGTCACGCAGGATAGCCGGGATCTTCTGAAGACAGCCCGACTCTCCCCAGGGCCTCAGCCCCCTCCTCTGCTAGCTCTGGGTGGGAAATTGCAACTAACTTGAAGAAGTGATTTAAAACTGCACAAGAAGCTACTAGTAGGGGAGATGCCGGCTGGTCTGGAAACAAGCTTTCCAACCACAGCTGACAGCCTGCTTGTGAAGGACATTCTGCCTACCTCCGAGGGGCCCGCGTGCCCGCAGCCTCACTGAATGGCCTCATAAAATAAATTTTTAAAATGTGCAAAACTTTTGAAATCCATCTACACTTTTAAAAATATACATTTTCCATTTTTCTTTTGAAGATCCCCCCTTGAATGCATGGAGTTCAATTTTTTTTTTGCACCAAAATAGACTTACCTTTTAATTCTAGCTTTCCACAAACTTTTTGAAGACCTCTCATATTTAAGTGTTGTTAGTTTTACATCATAATATTTAAGTAATAGGCTACTGAGGGACTTTGCATCTTATCTTGGGGGAAAGGGTTAGTGTATTTTCAGTTGTACGTGTTCTAGTTGTACATATTAGGTAGTAATATAACCTTGCTATTATCACTAATTAGTGTTAGGTATCACTTAAGAAGGTACGCACGGGTGCCAAATTGACAAAGGGTGGACTTTTGATAATTGATTGAATGTGTCCATTTGTTTAGGCAACAGTATCCAGATATTGGTTCAAAAACATCTGTATGTTGTTGATGTTCAAACACATCTGGATATATTTTTCTTTATTATTTTCGTTTTTCTTGTATATACTTAAGGTGTACAAAGTGAGTTTTGATATGTATAGCAAAATTATTACAGCCAAACAAATTAACATATTTATCATCTCACATTATTATTTCTTTTTGTGTTTGTGCTAAGACCACCTGAAATCTACATTGTTGGCAGATTTCCAGTGTACAATATTATTAATTATAGTCTTTATGCTGTACCTTAAATCTCTAAGCTTATTGATGTTACATAACTGCAACTTTGTACCCTGTAAACTATGTCTTTAAAATTACCTACACAGTGAAAATGGTAAATTTTATGTAACATATGTTTAAACACAATTAAAATAATTGAAGAAACAAATAATCCATATAAATTGCTCAGAAGTGTTCCTAACACATACTAAGTCTTAATAAAGTTTAGCTTTTTAACATAATAATAGTGAATAGTGGGGACTGGAGTTGTGGCACAGGGTGTTAAGCCACTACTTGCAATGCCTGCATCCAGTATTGTATGGGAGTGCTGTTGGCGTCCTCATTAAATAGCAACATTATTATTTCTTCTTCTTTTTTTAAAAGAAATTGTTTTTTGACAGGCAGAGTGGACAGTGAGAGAGAGAGAGAGAGAGAGAGAGAGAGAAAGGTCTTCCTTTTTGCCTTTGGTTCACCCTCCAATGGCCGCCAAAACCTGTGCGCTGTGGCCGGCACATCGCGCTGATCCGAAGCCAGGAGCCAGGTGCTTCTCCTGGTCTCCCATGGGGTACAGGGCCCAAGCACTTGGGCCATCCTCCACTGCATTCCCGGGCCACAGCAGAGAGCTGGCCTGGAAGAGGGGCAACCGGGACAGAATCCGGTGCCCCGACCGGAACTAGAACCCCGTGTGCCAGTGCCGCAAGGCGGAGGATTAGCCTAGTGAGCTGCAACGCCGGCAGTAACATTATTATTTCATCCTGAGAATCTGCAAGATGTATCTATAAGGGTATCTGTTGTGTATAGATACATGTTTCTACAAGGACATCTACCCTGCTTGTTTTGAACACAAAGTTGCAGGTATCTTCTCAGTTTTGGTAAAAATGTTTGGATCCATGGAATTGATTAGAGATGAACAGGAAAAGGTAGTGATCCTAAAAATTCTAAAGTGCCTGGATTTAATCCACAGTAGTAACAATGCAGGTTCCCAGGGCCCCTAAGGGAAAATGGGGAGCCACAAAATGAGCAGGCTGATGAATCAGGTTGTATTGTGCTTGTATTCATAGAACTTTGGCAGATTTAGCTTTGGACTTGTGATGTGTACCTTTGGTAGTTGCAAAGGTCCTGTTGCAAAGTTCACTGTATATTCACACTCATGACATGGGGTAATGCCTATCTTTCCTGGTGTGAAACAACACTATATGATAGGTGGCATATTTTTTCAGAATTTAAACAATGAAAAGGGAAAGGAAAGAACTAAAAAGTAAAATGAAAGTTTGTTTGGGTCTGTGTACTTTGAAGTATAAGGTGGGCTTATTCAAAAAAGTGAAGTTTACTTATATTACAGTCTCAAAGTTGTGAGATTCAAGTGTAAGATCAGGCAGCCCCATTTGTTTGGCCTCTGATGAAGACGGTTGATGGCAATGGTGGGGTTCATACCAGAAAAGAGAGAGAGGCGGGGGGGGGGGGAGGATGGGCCTAACTCAGATTTTTATAATAACCTTCTCATGAAAATCACCTTCTCAAGACATGCTACCAGTGATCTAAGGTCTTCCATTAGGCCCACTTCTTAAATACCATAATTGGATAAGTTCCCATCCTTTTAAAATCATTATCAGGATTTAAAGTCTTGCATGAGTTTGGGACCCAAGTCATAGTCTTTTTTTTAAGATTTATTTATTTATTTGAGAGGCAGAGTTACATATATAGAGAGAGGTCTTCCATCCACTGATTCACTCCCCAAATGGCTGCAACGGCAGGAGCTGGCCTGATCCAAAGCCAGGAGCCAGGAGCCAGGAGCCAGGAGCCAGGAGCCAGAAACTTCTTCCGGGTCTCCCACATGGGTTCAGGTTCCCAAGGACTTCTGCCATCTTCCACTGCTTTCCCAGGCCATAGCAGAGAGCTGGATCTGAAGAGGAGTAGCCGGGACATAAACTGATGCCCATATGGGATGCCGTCCCCACAGGTGGCAGCTTAACCTACTATGTCACACCACCAGCCCCCCCAACAGTAGCATTACTGTAATTCTATTTTAATTTTTTAAGTCTTAGTACATTTGTTACTTAGAAAAAGCTATTTAGCATTTTGTTTTACATTATATACTGGTCATAAAAGGTCATAGCAGTTTGTTAACATATGAACCTATTTTTAATTTTTTGAAGAACCCCCATACAGTTCTCCAAAATGACCATATCAATTTATATTCCCATCAATAATGTAAAAGGGTTGTTTTACTCCACATCAATGCCAATACTTACTATCTTTAACCTTTTTGGAAATAACCCTTAAAAGATTTATTTTATTTATTTGAAAGTCAGAGTTACACAGAGAGGGGAGAGAGAGAGAGAGAGAGAGAGAGAAAGAGAGAGAGAGTGAGAGAGGTCTTCCATCCGTTGGTTCACTCCCCAGATGGCTGCAACGGCCGGAGCTGCTAACTGCGTCGATCCGAAGCCAGAAGCCAGCTGTTTCTTCCGGGTCTCCCACTCGAGTGCAGGGGCCCAATGACTTGAGCCATCTTCTACTGCTTTCCCCAGTCATAGCAGAGAGTCGGATTGGAAGAGGAGCAGCCAGGACTTGAGCTGGTGCCCATATGGGGTGCCGGTGCTGTAGGCCAGGGCTTTAACTCACTGCGCCACAGCGTCAGCCCTGGAAATAACCCTTCGAATAGATGTGAAGTGGTATCTTATTATGGTTTATATCCTTGATGATTTCTGATGTTGATTATTTTTATAATATCCATAGTACATTAGTATGTTTTCTTTTGAGTAATGTATATTCAGATTCTGTGCCATTTTTGGATCAGATCATTTTTTTACTATTGAGTCACATCCCTTATTAATTTTGTGGATTAACCTCTTACCATATGTATGATTTATAAATATATTTTCCTAATATAAACGTTTATTTTTATTTTGATAACTGTTTCCTTTGCTATGCAGAATATTTCAGATTGATGTAATTTTATTTGTCTACTTACATTTTTGTTGCCTACACATTTGGGGTCATATCCAAACAACTGTCACCCAAGACAAAAGTCAAGGAGCTTTTCACTTATATTTTTATATTATTTGTACAGTTTCATGTCTTTAATCCATATGAGTCTATTTTCATTCTCAAATGGATGTTCAGTTTTCCAAGCCCTGTTCATTGAAGAGACTATTCTTTCTGCATTGTGTGTTCTTAGCATCATTGTTGTGGATCAATTGATTGTACATGTGTGGATTTGTTTCTGGGCTCTATATTCTGTTCCATTGGTCTGTGCATCTGTATTATTCCAGTGCAAACTTGTTTTTGTTAGTATAGCTTTGTAGTAGATTTTGAAAGCAGGTGGTGATATGCCTCAAGCTTTGCTTAGAATTACTTTGTTTTTCTTAGGGTGTCTTTTGGTTACAAACAAATTTTAGATTTTTGTTTTCTTTTTTATGGAAATTATCATTGGAATATTGATAGGGATTGCACTGAAATATGCATATTTCTGTGAATGTTATAGATATTTTAATACCAATTCTTCTAATCCAATTATATATGTTGTATTTTCTTTCATCATGTTTTATAGTTTTCAGTATATAGACCTTTCATCTCCTTAGTTTAATTTATTTTGAAGTTTTTTACTTGTTTGCTGCTACTGTATATGATTGTATTTTTGATTTCTTTTTTGGACAATTTGTTGTTAGTGGATAGAACTGATACTGATATGTTGATTTGTGTCTGTCAAAGTCACCACCAGATTTTTGGTGGAGTCTTTAGGGTTTTCTATATATAAGGTAATGTTGTTTGCAAAAAGAGGATCATTTAAAATCTTCCTTGCTTATCTGGATTCCTTGTGTTTATTTCTTCTGCCTTATAATTGCTCTGGTTAGGACTTCCAGTGCTGTGTGGAATACAGTGATAAAAGTAAGCATCCTTATTCAGCTTTTTAAGTTTTCACTGTTGGAGATATGAGGATAATGTTAAATATGGGCTTTTAATTACCTTTATTGTGTGGAGGTATATTCCTTCTGCAATGAATTTGTTGAGAGTTTTTTTTTTTCTTTATCATGAAAGGATGTTGAATTCTGTCAAGTGTTTTATCTGCATTTAAAGATGGACATATGACTTTTGTTCTTTAGCCTCTGGTGTACCATGTTAATTGATTTGCACATGTTGAGCTATTTTGTTTCCCAGGGATAAATTCTACTTGATCATGAAGAATGGTCATTCTAATGTTCTATTGAATTTTGTCTGCCCATATTTTTTGAGAGTTTTGCATATGCGCACCGCACTGATCCGAAGGCAGGAGCCAGGTGCTTCTCCTGGTCTCCCATGGGGTGCAGGGCCCAAGGACCTGGGCCATCCTCCACTGCACTCCCGGGCTATAGCAGAGAGCTGGCCTGGAAGAGGGGCAACTGGGACAGAATCCGGCGCCCCGACTGGGACTAGAACCTGGTGTGCCGGCGCCGCAAGGTGGAAGATTAGCCTGTTGAGCCATGGCGCTGGCCTAATTTCATAAGTTTTTATTATTAATCAACAGCTTTTTGTTTAGCTTAAATAGAATGAAATCCTGTCTTTTGCAACAAAATGGATGCAACTAGAGACCATTCTGCTTAGTGAAATAAGCCAGACTCAAAAATACAAAAATCAGATTTTCTTTGATTTGTGGTAGATAATATATAGAGTACCAACAATTGTAATGTATATGAGCGAAATTGACATCTTGAGATTTGATTATTGTTTATAGCCTTTGTCTATATTCCTAATTCCTGGAACAGTGGTCTTTCTACTTTCTACTTTATTTAGTGGAGGGTTAAGCCTGTGACTGTAACAAATTCAATGTATGTTACCACAAAAATTAAAAGGGGAAAAAAAGGAAGGAGGAGGGAGGGTGGGGAGTATCATTATGTCCTTAAAACTGCATATATTAAATACATGAAATCTGTTAATATAACTTTATAAAAAATGGAATGAAGAAGAACTTTCTTCAGCAATTCTAGCAAAGCTTATTTAGTGGTAATGAACTCTCTTGGCTTTTGTTTGTCTGCAAAACATTTTATTTCTCCCTGTTGCATTATGGGAACCCAAAATCCAAGAAGGCTAACATAACTTACAATAGTTTAAAACAAACCACTCAAAGTTCTATTGGGAGAAACATTTGCTTTATTTATGGGAGGGTCCAATGGTAGCTGATTGGTCAGTAAGCCATGCCGCTTTGCCAGACTGCGCAGCAGTAAGTAGTATAAGAGTAAACAAGCACAATTGGTTCATGGTCAGAACAGCTGGGTGTGTTCCTTGCTGTCATACAAGTTGCAGCTGTGTTAGGCTTACATAGCCCTCCCCACCAGATTCTACTTAAGATATTATAGGTTAGGGGGAGAGTTAACCCAGAGGCCACCCATAGGGTGTAGAATGATCATGGTCAGTGGGAAAGGAAAGTGTTATGAGCCTTCTCTACACTCACCCATTTCTGAAGACCGGCTTTTCCAAGTGAGGTATTCTTGGTTACTAGGTATTTTTCTTTCCTCCTGCACATTGAATATAGCATCTCATTCAAACCTGGCCTGCAAGGTTTCTGCTGAGAAATCTCATGAAGTCCATGTTGGAGCTCACTTGAATACAATGTTTCCTGTTTCATGCTGCTTTCAGTATTGTTTCTTTGTCATTGCTTTTTGATAATTTGATTGTGATGTGTCTTGGTGAACTCTTCCTTGGACTGAACTTTATTGGCAATCTCTAAACCTTGTGTGTGTGGAAGCTATCATTTTTTTCCCCAAGATTTTGGAAATTCTCAACCATTATTTACATAAACATGATTTCTAGGCCTTTTTCTCAGTCTTTTGAAGGTTCTATTATGCAAAGATTATTTCACTTGGTACTTTCCTAAAATTTTTATTAATCTTTTTCTTCTTTGATTGGAAATTTCATAGGCCCTATCTTTGAGCTCACTGATTATTTGTTCTGGTTGACCAAATCTGTTAGTGTTCTATTGACCATTTCAACTCAATTATTGTATTGTTTATCTGTGATATTTCTATTTTTTTTTTAAAAATGTTTATTTCTTTCTCAAGCTTCTTGTTTTATTCATGGATTGTTTTCCAAATTTAATTTTATCTCTAATTCCTTGGGGGACCCTGAACTCCCTTAATATTTTGAATTCATTTTCTTTTTTTAAAAAAGATTTATTTATTTATTTGAAAGTCAGTTACACAGAGAGGGGAGAGGGGAAAGGGGAGAGGGGAGAGGGGTCTTCCATTCAATGGTTCACTCCCCAATTGGCCTCAATGGCCGGAGCTGTGCCAATCCGGAGCCAGGAGCTTCTTCCGGGTCTCCCATGCAGGTGCAGGGGTCCAAGGATTTGGGCCATCTTCTGTTTTCGCAGGCCATAGCAGAGAGCTGGATTGGAAGAGGAGCAGCCGGGTCTTGAACGGACACCCATTTGGGATGCTGGCACTTCAACCAGGGCGTTAACTCGCTGCACCACAGTGCCAGCCCCTAAATTAATTTTCAATCTTTTCACACATAGAGCTGTATTTCTTCTGTGTCCATTTTTGCACCTTTATTAGTTTCTTTTAGTGTTGTCATATCTCCCTCATTTTTCTGAGTCTTGTATGCTTACATTGATGCTCAAGCATTTGAGGAGATGGCCACCTCAACCAGGCTTTGCAGGTGCTCTTTGGTGGTGATAGTCTTTTACTATTTAGTTTAGCCTGGGGTTCTAGATGGGCTAGATTAAAACAATTTTAGACAGACACTCCCTCAGGTTGGATTCTCTAGTTGCTTTGGGATTCTTTCTGTGCTCTGAAGTTTTCTGGCACTGCTGGCTGTTCTCTGTGACCTGGCAAGATCACTGGCTGGGCTGTGTTACTAGGTAGAGCTGTGGGATGGGCTCTGCAATCATCTATGATCAGGCAGAATTGCAGGTTGTGTTCCCTGGCCAGGAGGCATTGCTGTTTATAATCTATTGTTAGCCGGTGCCACGTTCTGGGTTCTGAGGCTGTATGACACCTCTGCGATTGCTGCTCAGCCACACAGGGTAGGCAGGGCCATAGGCTATACTCCACAGCTATGTGTAGACTTGGTCTTGCCTCCTGGCCCAAGGCTTGTTGGAATTGCCACTTGGCCCCTGGGGTTGGATGGGACCAAGATATTCCCTCTCTGTGTAACTGCTGACCTACAATGGTCTCCTGGCCTGTGGGATATTTATCAATAGCACCTAGGGTTAGTTGAAACACCTCTCAGCTGCTGGAATTGGGCAAAGCCAGATTCTCCTTCTGTGGGTAATCAGAAGTCTGGAGTCGCCCCTTAACCTGTGGAAGGCTTGAGAGCACCTGGATTACTTCACATTCATTAGGACTCATTAGGACCAGATGCACCCTCCACAGTTAATTCTTGATTTACAATTGCCTTTTTTTTTTTTTTTGACAGGCAGAGTGGACAGTGAGAGAGAGAGAGAGAGAGAGAGAAAGGTCTTCCTTTGCCGTTGGTTCACCCTCCAATGGCCGCCACAGCCAGAGCTACACTGATCCGAAGCCAGGAGCCAGGTGCTTCCTCCTGGTCTCCCATGTGGGTGCAGGGCCCATGCACTTGGGCCATCCTCCACTGCACTCCTGGGCCACAGCAGAGAGCTGGACAGGAAGAGGGGCAACCGGGACAGAATCCGGCACCCCAACTGGACTAGAACCTGGTGTGCCGGTGCCGCAAGGCGGAGGATTAGCCTAGTGAGCCGCGGCGCCTGCCACAATTGCCTCTTGAGAGGGAGAATACTTAATAAGAGATTTGGGTCTGTGTGGAGAACATAACTAGGAATTCAAGATTGGTAGACCTACGGATTGTGCTTCCTACATTGCATTGCTATTGGCTATTTTCTCTGGTGCAGTGCCTCTGGTAATCAGAATATAGAACAAAAACCAAGGTCTGTGAGCTGGTTTCTGTGAGTTTCACCCCCATTGTTATTGTTTGTTTCTATCTAATCATAGATTGTGTCATTTTTCTTTCAATGTTTCCCTTGGGACAAAACAAAAATGGGCCACAGTCCACACAGCAGACTCATAGAATAACAATTGCTTTAAGTAATACTCTGATTTCAGAATCAGCCCTTAAGGCATCCTTGTCTGGCTGAAAAGCCCATGAGAGCATTTCAGGCATGGAAAGCCAAGACACTGGCAAAAAATGTTCTACACCAAAGATCTCTATGAGACCCCAGCAGAAAGAAGTGGTCATCAAAGAAGGATGTACCTCTCTCTGAAGGGAGGAGAGAACTTCCACTTCAACTATGGCCTTGTCTAAAGACAGAGCTGGTGAATTCAAAAGGCTCCCTTATCGTAGGCCACTCATGTCAAGAGCCTCGGGTTGTCACTAACATACATAAGAGTGTTAATTGTTAAATTAACAATAGGAGTAACTGTAACTTCCCCTGCAGGACCTCTGTCCTCAATGAGTTGTATTATGAGAGTTAACTATAAAGCTTGTTCTCAGTTTTTTTTTTTTGTGTGTGTGTAGATTGTTGAAATCTTTACTTACTATAGAGTTGGTCTTCCATGTATAAAGTTAATTGAAAATGAATCTTAATGGAGAATGAAACTGGGAATGGGAGAGGGAGGAGGAGGAGAATTAGGAGTGTGAATGGGAGGGTGGGTATGGTGGGAAGAATCCTAAAGTTGTACTTATGAAATTTGTATTCCTTAAGTAAAAGGTTTCTTTGGGAAGAACAAAACAAAACAAAACAAGTGGGCTTCCTGTGAAAGATTCCAGAATAGTTGGGAAGTTGTCTATGTGCTTCCAGCTCACTTTCCATGCTATGGAAGGAAACCTTGGGTTCAAGAGAATCCTTTGTTTGTGGTGCTGTGAAAGTTTGGGGGAGGGCTGCTGGGCAGTGAGAACCATTCCTCTTACTCTTCAGAGGCAGTTTTTCTCATTTTGTGGTACAAGGGAGTGTTTCACCCCCACGCATGAGTTCTGGAATATTCCCAAAGGCCTCTGTATAATTGATAGTTAGATTTCTATGAGCAGAACTGTGGCCAAGGAATTCCTATTCTGCCTGTCACTCTGGGTTATCATCTTTAATAAGTATTGTGTTTACAGGTCCAGTGTTGTGGCACAGCAGGTTAAGCCACCATCCACAATGCCTGAATTCCTTATCAGAGTGCTGGTTCGAGTCCCTGCTGCTCCACTTCCAATCCAGTTCTCTGCTAATGTGCTTGGGAAAGCAGCAGAAGATGGCTTAAATGCTTCGGCCCCTGCTGTCCATGTGGGAAATCAGGATGGAGTTTCAGGCTCCTGCCCAGCCCTGGTCTTTGTGGCCATTTCGGAAGTGAGCCAGCACATGGAAGATCTCTCTATCTCTGTCTCTCTGTTACTCTGCCTATCAAGTAAATAAAATACACCTTTTTCAAAAATTGTATTGTTTCTTAACCTCCACATTAAAGACATAAGTGATTTTTTTCAAATTCCCATTATAATATTATAATATTCTGAATTTGACTTAGTCCTTATTTTTACTCATAAGTTTTATACTTCCATGTATTTGTATGTCACTAATTAGCATACTTTTATTTCAACTTAAAGAACTTCCTTCATCTTTTTTTAATTTTTTTTATTTTTTATTTATTTTTGACAGGCAGAGTGGATAGTGAGAGAGAGAGAGAGAGAGAGAGAGAAAGGTCTTCCTTTGCCGTTGGTTCACCCTCCAATGGCCGCCGCGGCTGGCGCACCGTGCTGATCCGATGGCAGGAGCCAGGTACTTATCCTGGTCTCCCATGGGGTGCAGGGCCCAAGCACCTGGGCCATCCTCCACTGCACTCCCTGGCCACAGTAGAGAGCTGGCCTGGAAGAGAAACAACCGGGACAGAATCCGGCACCCCGACCGGGACTAGAACCCTGTGTGCCGGCGCCGCAAGGCGGAGGATTAGCCTAGTGAGCCGCGGCGCCGGCCTCATCTTTTTTTTTTTTTAATAAGACAAACCTGGTGGTGATGAGCTCTGTCAACTTTTGATTACATGGAATGTTCCTTAATAGATTCTCATTTCTGAAGAATAGTTTTGCTGAGTAAATTATATTCATTGGCTGTTATTTTCCTTTTGCACTTTGAATATATGAAGATTATACTTTGTATTATTCCACTTTCTTCTGATCTTCCAGATTTATCAGAATTCCCACATGTGATTTGATCCTCTCCTTTTGCTGCTTTCAGGATCCACTTTTTGTATTCGTTTTTTTAAAGATTTATTTATTTATTTGAATGGGGGAGGGGGAAGAGGAGGGGGAGGTCTTTCATCCGCCAGTTCACTTCCCAGATGGCTGCAATGGCCAGGACTGCACCAAACTCGAGCCGGGAGCTTCCTCTGTATCTCCCACATAGGTGCAGGGGCCCAAGAACTTGGACCATCTTTTACTGCTTTCCCAGGTCATAGCAGAGAGCTAGATTGGAAGTAGAGCAGCTGGGACCCAAACTGGTGCCCACATCACATGGTGGCATGGCAGGTGGTAGCCTTACTTGCCACAGTGCTGGCCCCTGTATTTAAGTTTTTTTTTTTTTTGCTTTGATTTTTTTAACTTTTATTTAATGAATATAAATTTCCAAAGTACAGCTTATGGGTTACAATGGCTTTGACAGTTTGATTATAATATATCTTGGTGTAATCATGTTTGGATTGAATCAGTTTGGAAACATTTGACTTTATTACCTGGATCATTATATCTTTCCTAAGACTTGAAAGTTTTTCTTTTATTTATTTAAATAATTTTTTTGCTCCTTTGTATCATCTCTTTTATGAGTAACTTGAGTTTTGCTATTTTGATGCTCTTGCTTACAAGGGTACTTCTAAAAAGTTAATGGAAAATGGAGTTGAAAGATAAGCTTCTTTTGGTGCAAAACATTTGGAAATCTATGCAAGGAAGAGATTTCAAAAATTTCATGAAATATGCATTATGAAAAACTGCATGGGTTTAAAAAATGTCTTGCAGCATACAAAATCTGATTTTTAAATTCAATTTTCCATAAACTTTGTGACATGCTATCATAAATCCCATAATTGTCATTCATTTTCATTCCTTTTTTCTCTGACTGTATATTTTCAAATGACCTGTGTTTGATGCCTCAGATTCTTTATTCTCCTTGATTAATTCTGCTGTACAGTCTCTGCATTTTTCATTTTTTTCATCTCTAGAATAGGCTTTTTTTATAATTTCAATCTCTGCTAATTTTCTCATTTTGTTAATTCATTATTTACTGACTTCATTGAATTTTCTCTATATTTTCTTTATTTTTTAAAGATTATTTATTTATTTATTTGAGAGAGAGAGTTACAGACAGTGAGGGGGGGAGACAGAAAGGTCTTCCGTCCACTAGTTCACTGCCCAAATGGCCGCAATGGCCGCAGCTGCGCCAATCTAAAGCCAGGAGCTTCCTCCAGGTCTCCCAAGTGTATGCAGGGGCCCAAGGACTTGGGCCATCTTCTACCACTTTCCCAGGCCATAGCAGAGAGCTGGAAGGGAAGAAGAGCAGCCGGCACTAGAACCAACACCCATAAAGACCCATAAAGGATGCCAGCATTGCTGGCGGAGGATTAACCTACTGCACCACAGCGCCGGCCCCCTCTGTATTTTCTTGATGTTTAATGAACTTTCTTAAAATCATTGTTATTTTTTTTATTTGACAGGTAGAGTTATAGACAGTGAGAGGGAGAGAGACAGAGAAAGGTCTTCCTTCTGCTGGTTCATTCCCCAAATGGCTGCCATCGCTGGCGCTGCGCTGATCTGAAGCCAGGAGTCAGGTGCTTCTTCCTGGTCTCCCATGCGGGTGTAGGGGCCCAAGGACTTGGGCCATCCTCCACTGCTCTCCCGGACCACAGCAGAGAGCTGGACTGAAAGAGGAGCAACCTGGACTAGAACCGGTGCCCACGTGGGATGCCGGCGCTGCAGGTGGAGGATTAGCCTAGTGAGCCACAGCGCCAGCCCCAAAATCATTTTTTTTTAAAATTTTGTTTAAGGTATACAAGTTTCAAGTATTTGATATATACAGATTTATGAACAAAGTCATACTTCCCACCCTACCCTCCATCCTTCCCACACTCCAACCCTTCTTCCTCCTTCCTCTCCCATTCCCACTCTTAATTTTTACAAAGATCTATTTTCAGTTTACTTAGTATAGGTTTAATGTTATGAGTATAAAGTAAAGAGTTCAACCAATAGTATGAACAAAAAAACACTGGTCCTCAACAGAAGAGACAAGGACTGTAAACAATCATTGAATTTCAAGATATCCATTTTACTCCAATACATTACATTTTAGGTAGTCTATTAGTTACCTCAGATCAGGGAAAACATGTGGTATCTGTCTTTTGGGGCCATTATTTTTGAATTCTTTGTCAAGAATCTCTTGTATCTCCATTTCTTTGGCATCAGCTTCTGGGAAATTGTGATTTTTGGTATTGTCATATTGCTTCTGCTTCTTATGCTTCTTGCTCCATAAAATGTACATGTATCTATGTAAGGGAATAGTCAGTTCTTGCATGCTTTCTGGGCTAATTTCATTGTCAAAAGAATTTCCCAAGTGGAATGTTGTGTGTGGTGCATTGATTCTGACATGAGTAAAGGTATAGCTATATAGTCACAGTGCAGCTTTGTCAAATGAGGTCAGCATTCATAATGATTCCAGTGATCCTTAGTAACTAGTGTTGTGGATGTCCACAGTGACAGTATAAGGACTATTGGGGTCTTTGTTCACTAAGGCTGCTAAGGTCCTCCTATTGTCTTATTCTCCAGCTGGGGGAGTTGCGGGCAAGGGAATTCCTCTTGGCATCCACACTCATAGTGAAGGTGGCACAATTGTCATTGGCACCAAGATGCCCATGGTGCAGCTATGGAAGTGAGTCCTGAACATGGACTTGTGTAGAAAAATTTGGCTCTTGTATGTAGGGCAGTAATGGCAGTGGTACCACGGTGCACACATGGTAATAATTCAAAAGGTACATATGTTTGTGAAGTAGCCAGAACACCAAGAATAGGAACATAAGCATGGAAAGAGTTGAAGTGTTTCTAAGGTTGATTAGAGATCTAGCTCTACACTACTGGTCTCCAGAGTGTAGACACGTGAAGCAAGAGTTTGGATCCAGAAACAGGTGTGTGAACTAGCTGTCTATGGTGATGGCACTCATGTCTGAGACATGGGTGGGCACAGTAAAGCCACTGAAGGATGGGCCTTCTCCGGAGCATGGGCAGAGTTTGAAGAAGTTGTGACTTTTTCCCAAAAGCATCTCAACAGCAGCAACTTGAGTAGGTAAAGGGTGTGGAGCCACATCTCCCTTTCTGGGCTTTTCTGACAGGAATGACTGTCAGGGCCTCGTTGGCAAAAACTCAGTGACAAAAAATGTTCTTTGTAGAACAAACCACTGGAGACTTTGTTGATTTTTATCTCATGACTGGCACTTATAGCCTCTGCCTTTTTTCCTCTTAGCTCTTCACTGTTATTTCAGGTATGTCAATTTCATAAGCAAATCCTTTCTGTGTGAATGCTGTCTGAATTTTGCTCCACCATATAGCTACAGATTCTATATGGGTCCTTGAGCCTTTCTTGAGATATTTTGGCTGTGGATAGCTGTCCATATTCGTTTCTTTGTGGGATTGAAGGCTGCTGCAACCTTCTCTACCATCTTGTAGATGTCAAATATCAGTACCACTTAGTTTTGCTTTTGTTGCTTATACTTTTGGCTTCAAATCCAAAAATTCATTACTAAGACCAATGTCAGGGAGATCTTTCTCTTGTGCTTTTCCCCCCCTAGAAATTAAAAGGTTTCAGATCTTTTTATCCCATTTTGACTTAATATTTGATTGGATCAAATTTTATTCTTTTGCAAGTGGATATGCAGTTTCTCCAACATCATTTATTGAAGAGACTATCCTTTCCCAATTGTATGATCTTGGTGCCTTTGACCAATATTACTTACTCCTATATACATGGGTAAAAACTAACTGATCCAAGTAGTTCAGCTAGTTTGTTTTGATGACACATGTCATAGAATAGTGATTTTTTTTTAAGCTGGGGAAAAGGAAAAGCGAAACACAACAAGAAAATACAAAGAGCTCTTTTTTTCCTGAATCTTATTTACTATGAAAATAAGAGTCAAATAAGCTGCTCAGTTAAATTATTTTCAATAGTTATAACCCCCTATTAACTGAAGAATCTTCAGTAGTTTATTTCTTGCAACCTGAAATACCTCAGTAGGGGTAAAAAATGATGCCAAATAGTTAAGGCTACAGGTCATTCCATATTTCATTATGAAGACAATACTATTTTTCTAATTTATACTCTATAACTTGCATAGGATTCTCTATAATTTTTTCCTAAACAATTTGATTCTAGCCTACAGAAATTAAAACCATTGTCCTAGATAGCTGGATTCATTTTTCCTAACTAGATATTATAGTCAATGACTTTTCCAAAATAGGCACTTGAGAATTACTTATTTCTTTTGACTCATCTCCAGTGGATTCTAGCGACATCTATGAAGGAGGCAGCAGTTATGCTGACAGAGAAGAATTACGGAGAATGAGATTCAATAGATGCCAACATTTCTTCTCTAAGGAAGCATGGTTCAATTGCTTGCCATTTCATGAATGTCTGCTGTAAGCAGATGCTGAGGCATGAGGTTATGAATGAATACCTGTTACCTACTTAACGGGTCTCTGAGTAGCTGGGACCCATTCTCAATTTGACCATAACAATTCTTTTTAATTTGTATTCACTGTACTTGACCTTGGAACTTGACAAAGTTGGTAGACTTGGGTTTGAATTGATGGCTTTTATACCCTACATCCCTAGTTTTTAATTGACTTCTCCTTCCTTCCATCTGGTCTGTTGTCAAGGAATTTCCTTTTCTTGGACTTCCACTCTTGGCCATAAGATGGTAGCATTCGCTATTATATTGCACTGTAGTTCTACTATTGTATTGCCCTCTACAGTTAAATAATAATAAAAAAGATATTTTGTAACCTATTACTCAAGTTGTGTTTCAGCCCCTTTGTTAAACTAGGAAGGTACAGACCTTTGGGATTTGTTTAAACTAGCAGTCTCTCTGAGGCCACCCAAAGTTCTCATTAAAATTTTAAGTCCAGCCCAAGGTTTTCCTTAAGGGAAAGCTCATCCCTCCACCTCAACTCCTGTACTTCTCCCTACCAGAAGTAAATAAATCTGTGTATTTTAGGATCCAGGCCTCTTTAGTAACATATAAGCTCAACTTATGATTTACTGTGGATGTTTCATGTGATAAATGAACCAAAGTGAGTTAATGTTAATGTTAACTAGACTTAATGTCTAGTTTCAAGACTGTGATTAGAGCAGGTAATGCAACTTTTTACACATATACTAGAAACAATGGAATCATTGAAAAATGTATTAACTCCCTTATTTCCAGGAGAGGTATCTTATGTAGATAAAATAAAGTTCTGCTAATTACTCATGATTTACTGAAAATATACTCTTAAAATAATTCATTTGAGGGGTAACAATGTTTTTCTTTTTTATAATGGTTGCATTATAAAATAATGCATGCTTATTATGAAAAATAAAGCAAAACAATGTATAAATTATAAGGACAAAATGTAAATATTCTGTCCTGAAATTCCATACTCTAGAAATATTGTATTAATAACTTGACATATATTCTGAGCAATAAACTTATGCACACATTTATTCTTTATAAAATTAAAATAATACACCCTATTGTGTCTTATGGTGTATATTTATATAAAATATATAAATTTATCACTTAAAGTTTTGCTTTTTAAAAAAGATTTATTTATTTGAAAGAGTTAGAGAGAGAGAGAGAGAAAGATCTTCCATCCACTGGTTCACTTCCCAAATGGCCACATTGGCCAGGGCTGTGCCAGGCTGAAACCAGGAACCAGGAGATTCTTCCAGGTCTCCCACATGGGTGCAGGTGCCCAGGTACATGTGCCATCTTTCACTGATTTCCTGGGTGCATTAACAGGGTGCTGGATGGGAAGTGGAACATCCGGGAATCAAACCAGTACCCTTATGGGATGCCAACACTGCAGGCTGCTGCTTAACCAACTGCACTACAGCGCCAGCCCTGTGGTTTTGCTTTATATGGCAAAAAATCATTTATTTAGGTCCTAATTTGAGTTGAACACTGTTATACTGAATGTAGTGAAGAACATATACAAAAATATATATCCTTAGTTTAATAAACAGGTCCACCTCCTAGTACTAATTTTGTGTGAAATTTCAGACAATCTTTTGCAGTTGGTCTTTTCAGTCTTCACCTCTATTTTCCCTAAGTGACATTGGCTTGCTTCATCCTCCTTGCCCTTCCTACTTTGGGTTTCCTTTGGCTTCCTATCAGCCTCTTTAGAATCTCAATATTTATCCTGTCTTTTTGACTAGTACCTTGGCCATGCTAGGCATATTGCTTTATGAAAAGAGAAGTTATACACTTTGGTGAATCACTGATTCTGTGATTCCTTATAGGAAATAAGAGAGTAGGAGAACATAAAACTCAACTTTAGTTGTGCATATATGCTCAATTAGCAGATGCAATGGTGAAACTTACCTGTTATTCAGAAGTATAACTTACCCAACCCTTCCTCACTACTCATGAAGAAACTTAGAGGTAAATAAACAGCAGAGTTTATGTAATTGCAGCTAAAATTATTTTTAGTGAAAATATTTATTAATTATAACAACCATGAAATTTTTTACAATTAAAAATAGTACCTATTCAAGGTTTTTCCCATGATAGATATTCAATAAATAATGTGGATTTATTTATTTGACATCTTCTTTTACATTTTATTTAAGGTACACAAATTTCATGTGTTTCATGTGTACAGATATAGGAACACAGTGATACTTTCCACTCTACCCAACCATGCTCTCACCCTTCATCCTTTCTCTCCTAGTCCCTCTTTACAATTAACTTTTACAATGATCTACTTTCAGTTTACTTTTGCTCATAAGATTAACCCTACACTATGTAAACAGTTCAACAAAGAGTAAGAAGAAAAAACCCTGTTCCTCAACAGTAGAGACAAGTGCTGTAAACAATCACTGAAGCTCAAAATGTCAATTTCACCACAGTACATTACATTTTTGATACTCTACTAGTTATAGCTATACAGTTTGTCATTTTCTAAGCAGACAGGGAAAGGGCAATATTTTATTCACTAGGGAGAAATGGTATGCATAACTTCTTAACTCAGTAGCTCTAGAAAAGCTATTACGCTTTACTATTACCATTTTAGGTATCGGAAGGATACTGGAGTTTTTTCTGATTGAAAGAGTGAGGTGTTAAGGTACGTTTGTGATGCCTGCATCCTATATTGGAGTACCTGGTTTGAGAACTGGCTCCTCTTCTGATCTATCTGCTCGCTAATGAATATCATGGGAGGCAGCAGACGATGGATCACATACTTGGGTCCTTGCTACCCATGTACATGAGAGACCTGGATGGGGTTCCAGTATCTAAATTTTGCTTGTCCCAGTCCTGGCTATTGCAGACATTTGGAGAATGAATCATAGATAGAAGCTCTCTCTTTGTGTCTGTTTTTTTTTTTTTCCCTCTGCCTTTCAAATAAAAAATGAAAATTAAAAAAATGAAAAGGATAGGTAGCTTGGTTCATGTTTTTTAAAATTTTTAAAATTTTAATTTTAAATAGTTTTAACAGATTAATGTGATCTGTAGATACAATTCTAAGAACATAATGGTATCCCCTTCCTCCTTTTATCCTTCCCTTTCTCCTTTCTACTCTTTCCTTCTTCCTTTCTGTCTTTTTTTTTTTTTTAGTTTTTGAGATAACATGTTTTAAATTTACATTACAGTAAAGAGGCTTAACATAAAGATTGCTTTGGCAGCAGTGAGGAGTATGAATCAGATGGAAGCAAGACTGAAGGCAGGGAAATGTTGAGGTAGCTTTTGAAATAGAATCTGAAGGATATCAGAGACCTTATGGTGTTAAGATCAAGGAAGGAGTGTCACTGCCATCTATACTGTTTTCAAAATATTTTTATTAACAATAATTTTACATATTTATGGGTTTAAGTGTGACATTTCAATATGTATAGAAAGTGTACTGATCAAATCAGAATAATCAACATTTCTGCTTTACATTATTTTATTATTGGAGCCTTGGAGCTCCTTATATTTGCACATAAAATATAAAATGATTTACTATGAACTATATTCTACCCACCACGATGAGTAACACTAGAAACTTATTCCTTCAATCTTACTCTGATTTGGCACTCATTGTCGAAACTCCCTTTACATAACCTTCCCAATCCTCTTTCTCTAGTAATCATCATTCTATGTTCAATTTTTTTTAAGCTTGTGTGTATGATGGAGAAGGTGCAGTAGATATATTTCTTTGTCTAGTTTATCTCACTTAATAGGATTTTCCTCTTACTACATTTATTTTGCTGCAAATGACAAAGTTCCATTCTTTTAAATGTTTGTACCACTGTGTATCTATACACCATATTTTATTCATTCTTTCATCTGATAAACTCCTATCCTGGCTATTAGAAATACTGATGCAATTAATATGGTGGAACAGGTATCTCTTTGACAGACTGTCCTTTGGATATATCCCTAGTAGTGGGATTGCTAGATCATATGGTGGCTCTATTGCTAGTTTTAAAAGAAATTTTCATACTGTTTTCCATAGTGGCTATACTAATAAACATTCCCACCAACAGTATATAAGAGTTTCCATTTTCTTCACTCTCACTAGCATTGGTTACTTATGTCTTTTTGATAATAGTTATCCGAACAGGAGTGTGGTGATATTTGATTTGTGGTTTTGATTTGCATTTCCCAAATGGCTACTGATATTGAACACTTTTTCATACACAGGTTGATAATTTGTATTGCGTCTTTTGAATAAGTAGCTTGTGAATATTTTCTCCCATTCCATCAGTTCTCTCTCAACTTTATTGATTGTTTCCTTTGTTGTGCAGAAACTTTTGATTTTAATACAATCCAATTTGTCTAGTTTTTCTTTTGTTGCCTGTGCTTTTGGGGTCTTATTCAAAAATCCTACACCAATGTCTTGAAATGTTTCTCCTATGTTTCCCTCCAGCATTTAATAGTTTCAAGACTTACACTGAGGTCTTTGATTAATCTTGAGTTGATTTTTGTATATGATAAGTGGTAGAGAACTAATTTCATTTTTTTTCAACTAACAACTACAATTTTTAATAATGGAAACAATTTCGCCATTCCAGAAACAATTTTAGGGGAGAAAAATCTTCCCTATAAAAATAAACTCCTCAAAATTATAAATATTATAACTTTTTTACTTCTGCAATTTCAATGCTGCCCTGCAACACCACCCCTGCATGTAACATCTTTCCTGTACCATCACCTACTGAAGAGAAAACAGCATCACAGCAAAGCTTGGAAATGCTAATGATGATCTGCATGTATAATCCAGTTTTTGCCCGAACCATTTATTGAAAAGACTATCTGTTCTCCAATGTATATTCTTGGAAACTTTGTCAAAAAAATCAATTGGTTGTATGTACATGGTTTAATTCCTGGGTTCTCTAGTCTGTTCCATTGATCTATGTGTCAGGTGTCGTGATGGCTACAGTTTTTTGTTTCTTTCAGGATTTCTTGGGCTATTCTGGATCTTTTGTTTTTCCATATAAGTTTTAGGATTTTTTTTTTTCTAATTCTGTAAAAGAAAGTCAATGGTATTTTGATGGGGATTACATTCAATATCTGGATTGATTTAGGCAGTATGACCTTTTTAATTATATGGTCCATGAACATGGAATATCTTTTCTTTGTGTCTCCTATGATTTCTTTCATTGTTATTTTACAATTTTAAAGTAGAGATCTTTCACTCCTTTGATTAAATTTACTCCTGAATTTTTTATTTTTATAGCTACTGTGGATGAATTTTTCTTCTTGATATCCCTTTTAGAAAGCTCATTATTGGTATATGAAAATGCTACTGGTTTTTGTATGTTGATTTCATTGTACTGAATTAGCTTATCAGTTCTAACAGCTATTAGTCAAATGTTGACGTTTTTCCACATATAAAATTATATCATCTGCAAATATGGATATTTTGAGTTGCTACTTTCCAATTTCAGTGCACTTTATTTTATTCTCTTTCCTGGTTGTTCTTGTTCAGGCTTCTAATACTGTATGGGTTAAGAGGGGTAAAATTGGACATCCTTGTCTTATTCCAGATCTGAGGGGGAAATTATTTCAACATTTCCACCATTCAGTATGACATTTGCTGTGGATTTGTCACACATAGTCTTTGAGGTATATTTCTTCTATACCTAATTTGTTGAGAGTTTTTATCATGAATGAATGTTAAGTCTTATCAAATGCTTTCTTTGCATCTACTGGCTTTTATTATTCATTCTGTTGATGTGATTTATAATGCTTAATGATTTATGAATGCCAAATTACCTTTCATACCAGGGATAAATCCCATTTAATTCTAGTGTGTGACATTTTAATGTAGCATTGTATTTGGTTTGTTGATATTTTGTTGAATATTTAAATCTACATTCATATGGTTTTATTTTGTGTTCTTCATTTGGTTTTTTATCAGAACAATGCTCACCTCATAAAATAGGTTGACAGAGTTCCATTCTTTCCAATTTTTTAGATTAGTTTGATTAGTATTAGAATTATTTTTTGATAGAATTAAATAAAGCCATCAGGTCCTGGATTTTTCTTTGATGGGACACTCTTAATTACTGCTTCAATTTCATTACTTTTTCTATATCCATTTAGATTTTATAATCTTCTTGATTTGATCTTGGTAAGTTGTGTGTATCCAGCCATTAATCTTTTTTTTCAAGGTTTTCCAATTTGTTAGCATACAGTTGTCTGTGGTATTTTCTTATGATCTTTTGTATTTCTGTGGTATCAGTCTTTTTTTAAAATTTTGTTTAAGTTATACAAGTTTCATGTATTACATATATACAGATTTATGAACATAGTGATACTTCCCCTCCTTCTACCCATGCTCCAACCATTCTTCCTCCTCCCTCTCCCATTCCCACTCTTAATTTTTATAGAGATATACTTTTAGTTTACTTAATGATTGTAAGGTTAGGCCTACACTAAATAAGCTTGACAAATAGTATGAAGAAAAAAAACCCCACACTGTTCCTCAACAGAAGAAACAAGATTTGTAAACAATCATCGAATCTCAAAATATCTATTTCATTCCAATACATTACATTTTAGGTACTCTACTACTTATGCTTGATCAGGGAAAAATATATGATATGTCTTTTTGGGATTGGCTTATTTCACTAAGTATAATGCTTAGCAGTGCATCTATTTTGTTGCAAATGACAAGATTTCATTTTTTACCACTGTATAGTATTCCATGGTGTACATATCCTATATCCTATGATTTCTTTATCCAGTCTTCAGTTGACAGGTATATTGGTTGATTCCATGTCTTAGTTATTGTGACTTGAGCTACAATAAACATGGGGGTACAAATAATACTTTCAGGGCCGGCGCCGTGGCTCAATAGGCTAATCCTCCACCTTGCGGCGCCGGCACACCGGGTTCTAGTCCCGGTTGGGGCGCCGGATTCTGTCCCGGTTGCCCCTCTTCCAGGCCAGCTCTCTGCTATGGCCAGGGAGTGCAGTGGAGGATGGCCCAGGTGCTTGGGCCCTGCACCCCATGGGAGACCAGGAAAAGCACCTGGCTCCTGGCTCCTGCCAGGATCAGCGCGGTGCGCCGGCTGCAGCGGCGGCCATTGGAGGGTGAACCAACGGCAAAGGAAGACCTTTCTCTCTCTGTCTCTCTCTCTCACTGTCCACTCTGCCTGTCAAAAAAAAAAAAAAAAAAAAACAAAACAAAACAAATAATACTTTCATATGCTGATTTCATTTCCCCTGGGCAAATTCCCAGGAGTGGGGGGGGGGCTGGGTCATATGGTAGGTCTATATTAACACTTCTGAGGTATCTCCATACTATCTTCCAAAGTGGCTGGACCAGTTTGTGTTCCCACCAACAGTGGATTAGGGTAACTTTTTCCTGTGGTATCAGTCTTAATGTATCCTTTTTCATCTCTAATTGTACAATTTTGAGGTTTTTTTTCCTGTTTTTTTTTTTTTTTTGTTCGTCTGTCTAAAGGTCTGTCTATTTTGTTCTTTTTGAAAAAATAATGTCTTTTGCTGATTTTTTTAAATTTATTTTTATTTATTTGATAGAGTTAGACAGTGAAAGAGAGACAGAGACAAAGGTCTTCCTTCCATTGGTTCACTCCCCAAATGGCTGCAATGGTCAGAGCTGCGCCAATCCGAAGCCAGGAGCCAGGTGCTTCCTCCTGGTCTCCCATGTGGGTGCAGGGGCCCAATCACCAGGCCTATCCTCCACTGCTTTCCTGGGCCACAGCAGAGAGCTGGACTGGAAGAGGAGCAGTCTGGACTAGAACCTGGAGCCCATATGGGATGTCGACGCCACAGGCGGAGGATTAACCAAGTGAGCCATGGTGCTGGCCCCTCTTTTGTTAGTTTTTTGTTTTTGTTTTTAAATTTCAATTTCTTTTATTTATGCCTTGAGCTTTATTTCTTTCCTCCTACTAATTTTGGGTATGAGTTCTTCTCACTTTTTTAAGCCCTTCAGGTGAGTAGGCTGTTTATTTGAGAGATTTCTATTTTCTTATGTGTACACTTATTGCTATAAACTTACTTCTTAATATTGCTTTTGCTGTATCCCTCAGTCTTTGGTATATGTTATTTTCTTTTTGATTTGTTTCACAAATTTCTTCAGGAACATGTTCAATTGCCATGTATCTGCAAATTGTTTATTGTTCTTGTTGCTTATTTCTAGTTTTATTCATTTGTGATATGAGAAGATGCATGATATGCATTCCAGTTCTAAAAATTTACTGAGACACAAATTATGGTAGAGTTAATGACCTATACTGGAAGATATTTTATGTGCTGATGAAAAGAATGCATATTCTGTTGTATTCTGTTGCTACTAGATGAAATGTTCTGTAAAGGTTAGTTTCATTTGATCCATAGTATGGTTCATCTCTGATGTGACTTTGTTAAATTTTTTACAAAAGGTTTTTATTTACTTATGTGAGATGTAAAGTTATAGACAGTGAGAGGGAGAGACAGAGAAAGGTCTTCTTTCTGTTGGTTTACTTCCCAAATGGCCACAACAGTTGGAGCTGTGCCATGGGGGTACAGGGGCCCAAGGACTTGGACCATCTTCTACTGCTTTCCCAAGCCACAGCAGATAGCTGGATTGGAAGTGCGGCAGCCTGGACTAGAACCAGTGCTCATATGGGATACTGGTGCCTCAAGTGGAGTATTAGCCTACTGCGCCACGGTGCCGGCCCCACATTGTTGATCTTCTACCTGGATGATCTTTCCATTAATGACAGTAGGGTGTTGAGATCCCAATTATTACTGTGTTGCAGTTTATCTTCAGATCTGATACTGTTTACTTTTTATATTTTGGTAGTGTGGTGTTGGGTGCATATATATTTACAATTGTTCTATCTTCTTGTTGAGTCAGTCCTCTTATGTGTATATATGATTATCTTTTTTGTCTCTCTTCTTAAAAAATCTACTCATTTTGTTTGAAAGGGAGAGAGGGAGAAGGAGATGGAGGGGACCAAAGTCCAGGGCTTGGTGTTGTGGCACAGTGGATTAAGCACAGTGGAAGCCAGTTCATATTCCAGGTGCTCCACTTCCAACCCAGCTCCCTGCTATGGTGCCTGTGAAAGCAATGAAGGTGGCCCAAGTACTTTGGCCATGCACCCATGTCGGTGACCCAGATGAAACTCTGGCTTTGGCCTGGCCTAGCACTGGATATGCAGCCATTTGAGAAGTGGACCAGATGGAAACTCTCTCACGTGCTCTCTCGCTCTCACTCTCTTTCCCTGTCTCTCTCTCTCTCTCTGATCTCCCATGTAGGTGCAGAGGCCCAAGCATCTGGGCCATCCTCCACTGCCTTCCCGGGCCACAGCAGAGAGCTAAATCAGAGGTGGAGCAGCCGGGACTTGAACTGGTGCCCATAGGGGATGCCAGCAATGGCTTCACCTACTACCCCACAGCGCCGGCCCCTTTATGTACTTTATTTTATTTTATTTTTTTTTCAAGATTTATTTTATTTATTTGAAGGAAAGTGTTACAGAGAGAGATAGATACAGAGAGAGAGGTCTTCCATCTGCTGGTTCACTCTCCAGATGGCCACAACGACCAGAGCTGTGCCGATCTGAAGACAGGAGCCAGGAGATTCTTCTGGGTCTCCCATGTGGGTGCAGGAGCCCAAGGACTTGGGCCATCTTCTACCGCTATCCCAGGCCGTAGCAGAGAGCTGGATTGGAAGAGGAGCAGCTGGGATTAGAACCAGCACCCATATGGGATGCTGACACTTCAGGCCAGGGCTTTAACCTGCTGTGCCACAGTGCCAGTCCCTTATGTGCTTTTTTAAAAAATCAACTTTTACCATCACCTTACATACATCAAGTGTAAAAAAAGATCTCACAACTCAAAACAAATAAAGCAATAGAAATGGACCAAATAATTAAATAGACATTCAAACACACAACAGATGCAAATGAACAATAGGAAAATTAAAATAATATCCACCATCATTAGTACTGAGGAAAATGTGAACTAAAACTACAATTGAGATATCATTACAAATCTATTAAAATATGTACATTTTGGAAGGAAAATAACCCAAAAATACCAAATTCTAATAAGCATGCAAAACAGGAACCTTCATGGAGTCCTTGCAGGAATGCAAAATGTTACAACCACTTTAGGAACTAATTCATTAGTTTCTTATAAAAGAAACCAAACGCTTGCTTACTACAAGCTGAGCATCTGTAATCTGAAAATCTGCAATCTGAAATATTCCAAAATCCAATACTTTTGAATGCCAATGTAATGCTACAAGTACCAAATTCCACACCTGGCTTCATGTGAAAAATCAGTCAAAACACAGGCGTACTTAAAATTGAGTAAAATTACCTTAAGGTGCATGAAGTTTATGTGAATCATAAATTAATTTTGTGTTTGGGCTTGGTTCCTATCTGCAGCACGTGTCATTACATATATGAAAATATTCCAAAATCTGAAAAAATTTGGTCCAAAGCATTTCTGATAAGGGATACTCAACTTGTATGTGGCCTAGCAATCCTGCTCCTGGATATGTCGGAAAAAAATGAAACCATGTTTTGCAAATGTTTTTAGGAGCTTACCTTAAGAAAAAAAATATGTATTTCAGTAGGAAAACAATAAGCCATATATAAAGACATTGTATTCCCATACAATTGGGAAGTACAAATGGTAAAAAGGAATGAATTACCAATACAGTCAACAACATGGATATCAAAAGCTTTATAAAAAATCAAATAGTTCACCTTCAAAAAGCCACTACTGGGTATTCCAAATATGAATCCTTTTGGAACAGGGCAAACCTTAAGATCAAAAATCGTGTTAGTGGGGTCTTGCATCTAGAAGTGGGCTAGAAAGAGGTTTAATGCTATGGAGGTACCAATTTAACTTTTTTGAGTGAAAGAAAAACTAAATCTTGATTGTGAGGTGGTTTCATATATACTTTAAAGGAAGGAATTTTACTGTATGTAAATTATAGCATGTCCAGTAAAGAGTTAACATAAGTAGGCCCAATATTGCTATCTTTAGAAAGGCCTGCTTGCACAGCAAGCCTGTAGTGTGTCTTAGTAGATAAAGCTATCACCTGTGGTGCCAGCATCCCATATGGGCCTTGGTTCAAGTCCAGCTGCTCCACTTCTGATACAGCTCCCTGCTAATGTACCTGGGAAAGCCGTGGAGGATGGCTCAAGTGCTTGGGCCCCTGCACCCATGTGGGGGACCTAGAGGAAGCTCCTGGCTCCTGGCTTTGTCCTAGTCCAGCCCTAGCCATTGTGGCCATTTGTGGAGTGAACCAGTGGGTGGAAGAACTGTATCTCTCCTTGTCGCTGTTTAACGCTGCCTTTCAAATAAATAAATAGATTTTCAAAAAAATTAAAACAGAAAGGCCTGCTTGCAAGGTTGGCTTGGTTCTTGGCTGACATCTGGGAACTTGGATTTGATGAATATTCCCATTATTCCATAAATGATTTGAGTAGCCCTCTGTGCCTAACTTGTACAAAAAGGTTGTTTATTTGGAACATCTGGTTTCCTTCTGAGAGTCTGATATCAGCATATGCTAGGCAGAGCAAGCCTATTTGACCCCTCTCCAATAAAATCCTTAGGCACCAAGTCTTTAATGAGTTTCTCTGGTAGACAACACTTGTCACAGTTTGATGCAGGAAGAATTAAGCACATCCTGTTAGACTCCATGGGGAGAGCCATGGGGAGAAGACTCCTGGAAACTTGCACCTGGTTTCATCTTAACTTTGCTTCATCTGCTTTTTCTCTTCATTGATTTTGCTCTATGTCCTTTTACTGCAATACATCATAGTCACTAATGCAACTACATGCTGAGTCCTGTGAGTTATCCTAGCAAATCACTGAACCTGGATCACTTTGGAACCCTTTACATATACCTCAATAAAACTGATTTAAATTAGGAAAAAAAAGATAAAAATCTAAAATATTGAAGGGTGGATAGTGAAGATAGGGAAAATGTGATATATTCAATATTAGATAATTCAGCATTATTAGGGATAAAGGAGATTATTACATAATGATTAAAAATAAAACCAGTGACTTTTTAATCCCTTCATCTATATTGTCAAGGTAGTCACATCACACATAGAATAAAATTTTACTGCATAATAAAGAGAAGTGACGAATTCACAATCATAGTAAGAACTTAAGGCAACTCTGAGAAACTGATGAATCATGCAAAGATTTAATAAAAATATGGAATATGTGAACAGCATATTTGGAAAATTGATCTAATAAACAAAAATTCTGTGGCCATTCTCCACTGCCTTCCTGGGCCACAGCAGAGAGCTGGACTGGAAAAAGTAGCTGGGACTAGGACTAGAACTGGCACCCATATGGGATGCTAGCGCTGCAGGCAGAGGATTAACCTATTGCACTATGGCGTTGGCCCAAGATTATAGCCTTTTAAAGTACATATTGTGAATTCACAAAAATTGATCAAATGGACTATATTAATTTGATCACAATGCAAGCAGATTAGAAATAATTTATAGAAGATGAACAAAAATTATAATTGGAATATTCAGAATGTACTAAAATTTTATGGATTGGCAGGAATATTATATTGGAAATTAGAATGAAGTAAAATTTGCTTAAAAATGGAACTTTAACATAAAATTGGTGTATAAGGTGATTAAAATGGTATTTAGAGAAATGTTTATGTCCAGAAATATTTCCACTTTTAAAACCATAAAGATTGATAAGAAATGGTTAATTAAGTATCCATAAAATAGAAAAAAGTCAAAATTAAGGAAATTAGAGAGGAACAGTGGTTCTTCTACTTACTAGTTGTAGTATATTCATGTAGAGTTAAGCTTGTGATTATAAAATAAAGTATGTCATTGTAAAAATTAAAATATGAAAGGAAGTTTGGAGGGAGGGTAAGGTGTGAAGTATCTTTATGTCCTTAAATCTGTAAGTATGAAATACATGGAACTTGTTCACTTTATGTACATAAATAAGAATGAAAGAAATAATGAAGATAAAAGCTGATATTATCATTATTGAGAAAAAAAATAGAAAATTGACAAAACAATCTGATTTATTGAAAAGCAATACCAAAATAAAGACTAAAGTATGACAGTATATTTAAGTAAAAAAACTTTAGTAATATTAGTAACAAACACTGACAAATACAAATAGAGTAGATTTAAAAAAACTGATAAAGAATATGAAGATAAAAACAGTTGTTACATATTGGAAGTGACTAAAGAAACATGAGAAGTAAATTCAGTTGCAATGAGGAATGTAGGACAGGATCCTGGGTGGAAAAAGGATATTAGTCAGAAAATGGTGAAATTTAAATATGGTCTCTGGTTTAACTAATAATGTTACTCACATGGGAGACCTTGATTGAATTCCTGGCTCCTGGCTTCAGGCTGACCCAGCTCTGACCGTTGCAGGTATTTGTGGGCAGTGTTTTGCTACTGCCAATGGACATCAGACTCCAGGTTCTTAAGCCTTTGGAGTGTGAAACTTATACCAGTGGCCCTTAGGGAGTCATCTTGACTCGGGACTGCGTCGTCTACTTCCCTGACTTCCCTGTGTCTCCAGCTTGCAGATGGCAGTGATGGAACCTTTCAATTTCTGTGATCATTTGAGACAAATGAATCTCCCCTTTCATACATATTTGTTATATATTCTATTGGTTCTTTTTCTCTGGAGAACTGTAATATACCAATAAATATATTGTCACTTACAGAAACAGACACAAAAATTGTCTATAAATGAGAGATTCCACAGTTTTATGGTGCTTAGTACTATATCATGACTTTATTAAAATTATTGTGTATACTTGTATGTCAAAGAATATGGTAAACATTCTCAGGCGAGTGTTGGATTTATACTTTCTGAAATCTACATTGTGCACATCATTGTTCTATTAGGTTAGGGCATTAGTAAATAAAAAATGATTTGGATATAGATCTAAAAGTTTCCTAAATGCATTGCCCAACTACAGAATTTGACTAGAAATAAAGAAGTCAACATATTTCACTAATAAGTAGCAGTATTCACAAATGATTTTAAAGTGTGAATTGTGTTCTAATGTTCTTAAGGATTGAAATTTAAAATTATTTTAAATTTTGGATTAACATGCAATATTTGTACATTTTGAAGGGGTATAGTGCAATATTTCAAAACATTTACATAGCACAAAGTGACCATACCAGCCAATTAGCCTTTGCATTTTCCAATCTTTTTGCTTCTCTATCTTTTCTTTGTGTTTAGGGCCTATCAGCTCCTTTGTTCCAGGTCTTATACAGAATGTTGTACATTATTGTGAGTTGTAATCAGCTCACTGTGCTGCAAAACACTGAGGTCTATTACATTCACTCTACTGGATTTTTGTAGATATTATCTAACCTTCCATCCCTCCCTGATCCTTTGCATAGTAATGGCTATTGTAAATTAGTTTATACATACATATACACACGCACTCACACACATACACACCGACATATAATCTCCAGTTCCATCCATTTTGCTACAAATTTCAGAATTTTACTCTATTTAATGGCAGAATAATATGCCATTATGTCTATATACTATATTTTCTTTATCCAATCATCCATCAAAGTATGCCTAGGTTGATTCTCTCTCTTGCCTCCTATAGCTGTTCCTGTTTTTTTCCCTCTATAAATGTTCTCCTAGCTTTTTTTCTTTTCCAAGTTGATATTTCAGTCTTGTCTCTAGATTATATAAAAAGGTGTATAAAGTAAAAAAGTGAGAAACATCTGATAAAGATCAGCAGATCCTAGATTCTGAGCCAGTGTCATGATTAGATGGGGATCTTGTTGTGTTCTGGGGAGAGAATGAATATACTCTGTATGTGAGAAGAAAATGAGTAATTATGCTGGCCATGGTAGATAGACTGTTAGTATTACTGTTAAATAATCTTTTAAAAATGATATCACCAGCACACTTCTGGTGTTGTGAATTTTGCCATGTGAACTTGTGGAACCTCCAGTAGAGTATATGGGGCATACTTCCCTATGCCATTGATTTCAAGCTTGGCCATATGAGTTAATTTGATCAACGGATCCCTAATAGTTAGGATTGTGCAAAGGTTTTGAATATATCTGTGTGGTTTGGTTTAATGCTTTTGCATTTCTGCCACCTGCCATGAGAAGAAACATGCCTTGGATTTCAGCTGGTTCTGAAATGAACGTGAAAACAGACCCAAACCTGAATTGAAACCTTAAACCTTTAATAGAACTACTCCAAGCTTATTGACATATTTGTAAGGAAGAAGAGTAACTATTCATGACCATAATCCACTCTGATTTATTTTTCAAATGCAACATTATCACAAAATAACTAATATGCTTGCAATTGCACATGTAGATGGAGAAGGCTTTAGACAACTTCAACAATTTGTCAGTAGCCTCAGAGTAGAATGGGTGAGTAGCCAAAGTTTTCCCAAAATGGGATACAGAGTAGCTGAGGCAGAAGTGGATTTGGAGAATCCCTATTTACGTGAAGGACGACATGGCTGTGAGTTATATGGATAAATAAGAACCAGATGGGTAAATGGACATTATAAAAAATATCAGTTGGGTTTCAATGTTCACAGAAAATGAGACACTTTAAACTTCCTTAAGATTCTGTGACTTAATATAACCCGTTTCCCAGAACTTAGACATAACCCTGGGACAAAGTGGAGCAATGGGATGAGTGAGGACATGAATTAATAAAAATACACATAATTAGTTAAGATTAAAGTTCTGACAACTAGAAGAGATATTTGAATTATAAATACAATTTAATTATAAAAATACATAAATTAAGAAGTCAAAATTTTCATTTACCTGTGTTGATGTCCTGGGGCTCATAACATATAGCTATACTAAATTAAATTTAATAAGGGAGTTAAAACAATAAGGACACTTAACAGAAGTTCCCACAAAATGGACAACAGTGTGAAAAGAAGTGCCAAGCTTCACGTGGAAATGAAACTGGTAACATCACTTTTATGTGAAGCCACATAAAAAAAAGCATTGTTTAATGAAAGAAAGTACAATCATCCATGGATTCATGACTATTCATTCCCTTATATGAAATGATGTCATATTTACATATAACCTATGAACATCTTCCTGTATAACTCAACTCTAGATTAATTATGATACCTAGTACAATGTAATTTCTATGTAAATAACTTATGTTTTATTGTTTAGGGAGTCATGGCATGAAAAAAGTATATACATGTTCAGTATAAATTAAACTGCTTTTTAAAATTTAATTTCAAAATAGTTTGAAATTTACAAAGCAAAAATTATGAAGTAGTGCAGAATTTCCATATACTCCACAACAGCTTCCCTACTTGTTAGCATCTTATTTTAGTATGATATACTTGTCACAATCTATAAACCACACCCCACTTTCCCTATTAACATTCCAAATTAGTATAATATACTTCTTACAATTAATGAGCCACACCTAACTTCCCCTATTTTCTTTTTATTTGAACTCTCTATCCTCTATCCCTCTAATCCCTCTCAGACTCTAGAAATCGACATTCTTTGTTTAGGTTGATTTTTTTTTTCAATTAAGCTCCTGCACATGAGGGAGAATGTGTAATATTTGTCTGAGTTGTTTATTTCACTTAAAATAATGTGATCCAATTTCATCATCCATTTTGCTGAAAATGACAGGTTTCTATTTTTATGGATGAATAATATTCATATATATATATATAAACATTTTCTTTATTCATCTGATGACAAACTCCTTCATTGATTCTGCATCTTGGCTATTGTGAACAGTTCAGCAGTAAAATGATGGTGCAGTTATCTCTTTGATAAAGCATGCTTTTGGGTTTATATCCAGTAATGGGATTCTTAGATTGTATGGCAGTTCTATTTATAGGTTATTTCTTTCTTTATTTGAAAGTCTAAGTTACACAGAGAGAGAAGGAGAGACAGAGGGAGAGGTCTTCCATCATGTGCTGGTTCACTCCCCAGTTGGCTGCAATGGCTGGAGCTGCGCAGATCCGAAGCCAGGAGCCAGGAGCTTCTTCCAGGTCTCCTATGCGGGTGCAAGGGCCCAAGGACTATGGGCCATCCTCTACTGCTTTCCCAGGCCATAGCCAAGATCTGGATCGGAAGTGGAGCAGCTGGGACTCGAACTGGCGTCCATATGGGATGCCGGCACTGCAGGCAGCAGCTTTACCTGTTGTGCCACAGTGCCGGCCCCATATAGTTGTTTCTTTTTAAAGAAATTTCTACACTGTTTTCCATAGTGGCTCTACTAATTGGTATTCCAACCAGCAGGATATGAGTTCTCCTTCTCCGAGTTCTGTCTTTTGATAATAGCCATTCTTTTTTTTTTTTAAAGATTTATTTATTTTATTTGAAAGTCAGATTTACAGAGAGAGAAGGAGAGGTAGACAGAGAGGTCTTCCATATAATAGTTCACTCCCCAGTTGGCTGCAACAGCTGGAGCTGCGCCAATCTGAAGCCAGGAGCCTCCTCGGGGTCTCCCACGTGGGTGCAGGGGCCCAAGGGCTTGGGCCATCTTCTGATGCTTTCCCAGGCCACAGCAGAGAGCTGGATCAGAAGTGGAGAAGATGGGACTTGAACCGGCACCCATATGGGCCAGGGCATTAACCTGCTATACCACAGTGCCGGCAATAATAGCCATTCTAACAGGAGTCAGGTGATATCTCATTGTTGTTTTGGTTTGTGTTTCTCTGATGGTTAGTAATACTGAGCATGGTTTCCTGTATTTGTTAGCCACTTGTGTTCTTTTGAGAACTGTCTATTCAGGTCCTTTGCCCATTTTTTTTTTTTTTTTACTGGGTTGGTTGCTTTTTATTGTTGGGCTTTTTGAGTTCCTAATATATTCTGGATATTAATCCTTTGTCAGATAAGTAGCTTGCAAATATTTACTCCTATTCCTTTGGTGATCTTTTCATGGTATTTATTGTTTTCTTTGCTGTGCAGAAACTTCCGAGTTTCACATAATCCCATTTGTCCAGTTTTACTCTTGTTGCTGCACTTTGGGGGCCTTATCCAAGAAATCATTGCCTTCATCAATGTCTTTAAGTGTGTTCCCTATATTTTCTTCTAGCACTTTTATATTTTCAAGTTTTACAGTTAGGTCTTTGATTCATCTTGACTTGAATTTTGTGTATGGTGAGAGGTAGGGCTCCCGTTTCAGTTTTCTACATATGTATGTCCAGATTTGTCAGCACAGGAGAAGACTGGTATTGAAAAGTCTGTTTGCAAGGTACATTCTTAGCACCTTTGTCTAAAAGCAATTGAATGATTTCTGTGCTCTCTATTCTGTTTCATTTTTATGTGTTGGTTTTTATGCCAGTACTATGCTATTTTAATTACTATAGCTTTGTTGTATTCCTTTAAATCAGGTATTGTGATGCCTGTGGCTTGATTTTTTTTCCCCTCTGGATTGCTTTGGCTATTTGATGTCTTTGGTGGCTCCATATCAGTTTTAGGGTTTTTTTTTTCTAATTTTATGGAGAATGTGATTGATATTTTGATAGGAATTGTGTTAAATCTGTATATTGCCTTAGGTAGTTTGGACGTTTTAATGATATTAATTCTTATAATCCATGAACAGGAAATATATTTCTATTTTTATATCCTTGATGATACAAATCTCAAATATTTCACCAATGTTTTATAATAATCACTGTAGAGATCTTTCATTATTTGATTACATATACCTAAATGTTTACATTTTTACAGCTGTTGTGAATGGGATTATTTTCTTGATTTGTCTTTCAGCAAGATTATTCTTGTATAAAAATGCTTCAGTTTTTTGTATGCTGATTTTGTATTCTGAGACTTTACTGAATTAGTGGAGTGTTTAGATTTTTTTTTTCACATATAAAGTCATGGCATCTACAAACATGGATAATTTGCTTCCCTCTTTTAAAATTTTGATATCTTTTTTCTCTTCTTTAATTGCTCTTACTGATACCTCCAATTATATATTGACTAAGGGTGGTGAAATTGATCTTGTTTCAGATATGAGGGTAATACTTTCAGGTTTTACACATTCAATATGATATTGGCTGTTGGTTTGTCATATATAGCCTTTATCATTTTGAGGTACATTTCTTCTATATGGAATTTGTTGAGTTTTTTTTTAATCATAAAAAGATGTTGAATCTTTAAAACAATTTTATTAATATAAAGAGAACAGATTTCATTTATTTCATAGCTACATTCTTAGAAGATAATCATATTTCCCTCCTTCTCACTTTCCCTCCCTCAATCCGCCTCTTCCTTTCTTTTTTTTCTTTAATTTTTGCAAAAACATAATTTCAATCCATTCTATCATCACAGGCTTACTGCACCACCAACTGTAATATTCAATAAGTTAAAAACTGGAAAGATCACAGTTCCACAAGAGCTAAAGGCTAAAAACACAAGGGCTAAAAGCAACAATTAAATATCAAGATGTCCATTAGGATATTGAATCTTATTAAATGCTTTCTCTGCATCTATTGATATGATCATATGGTTTTTTCTTCATTCTATTGATATGATTTATAATATTTATTTGTGAATGTTGAGCTGTCCTTGTATGTCTGGGTTAATTTGTATTTGATAGTAATGTATTGTCTTTTTGTTATAATGTTGAATTTGTTAATATTTTGTTGAGAATTTTTCTATCTGTGTTAATCAAGGATATTGATCTTTAGTTTTATTTTTGTATGTGTCTATATGTCTTTGCTTAGTTTTATTGTGAGAGTAAGGTTCTCCTCACAAAAATAAGTTCGTGTCCTTTGTGTAAATTCCCAGGAGTGGGGTGGCTGGGTTATATATTAGATGTATATTCTGATTTCTGAGGTATCTCCATTCTGTCTTCCACAGTGGCTTCAACAGTTTACATCCCCACCAATAGTGGGTCAGGGTACCCTTTTCCCCACATCCTTGCCAGCATTTGTTGTTTGCTGATTTCTGTATGAAAGCCATTGTAACTGGGGTGAGGTGAAACTTCATTGTGGTTTTGATTTGCATTTCCCTGATGGTTAGTGATACTGAGAATTTTTTCATGTGTCTGTTGGCCATTTGAATTTCCTCTCTTGAAAAATGCCTGTTCAAGTCCTTTACCCATTTCTTAACTGGATTGTTTTAATGTCATTGAGTTTCTTGAGCTCTTTACAGATTCTGGGCATTAATCCTTTATCAGTTGCATAGTTGCAAGTAGTTTCTCACATTCTGTCAGTTGTCTCTGATTTTATTGATTTGGGTCTTCTACTTTTTTTTTTTTTTGGTTAGTTGGACCAATGGTGTGTCAATTTTGTTTGCTTTTTCAAAAAACCAGCTCTTCATTTCACTAATCTTTTTTTTATTTTTTATTTTTATTTATTTTATTTATTTATTTTTGACAGGCAGAGTGGACAGTGAGAGAGAGACAGAGAGAAAGGTCTTCCTTTGCCGTTGGTTCACCCTCCAATGGCCGCCACGGCCAGCATGCTGCGGCCGGTGCACCATGCTGATCCGAAGGCAGGAGCCAGGTGCTTATGGCCTAGTACATAGTCTTTACTAGAAAAAGTTCCATGAACTGGTGAGAAAAATGTGTATTCTGCAACTGTGGAGTGAAAAGTCTATAGATACTGGTTAGGTTCATTTGGTCTATAGTGCCAATTAGCTTTGTTGTTTCCTTGCTGATTTTCTGTCAGGTTGATCGGTCCATTGCTGAAAGTGGGGTGTTGAAGTCTCCCATTACTGTTTTTTAAAGTTTTATTTATTTATTTGAAAGAGTTACACAGAGAGAGAAGGAGAGGCAGAGAGAGAGAGAGAGAGAGAGAGAGAGAGAGGTCTTCTGCTGGTTCACTCCCCATTTGGCTGCAACAGCCGGAGCTGCACTGATCCAAAGCTAGGAGCCAGGAGCTTTCTCTGGGTCTTCTATGTGGGTGCAGGTGCCCAAGGACCTGGGCCATCTTCTACTGCTTTCCCAGGCCATAGCAGAGAGCTGGGTCAGAAGTGGAGCAGCTGGGACTCGAACCAGTGCCCATATGGGATGCCGGCACTGCAGGGGACGGCTTTACCTGCTATGCCACAGCGCTGGCCCCCTCCCATTAGTATTGTATTGGAGTCTATGTCTCCATTTAAATTCATTAACATTTCTTTTAAATAGCCAGGCACCCTGTACTTTGGTGCATATACATTTATTATAGTCACATCTTCTTGTTGAATTAATCCCTTAATTACTCTTAGTACCTTTCTATGTCTCTTAAGAGTTTTTGTGTGAAAGTCTGTTTTGTCTGATATTAAGACAGCTACACCAGCACTTTTTGCTTTCTGTTAGCGTTGAATATCCTTTCATATTCTTTCACTTTCACTCTGCATGTATATTTGTTGGTGAGGTATTTTCTTATAGGCAGAAAATAGATGAGTCTTGTTTTTTAAACCATTCAGCCAACCTGTTTCTTTTAACTGGAGAGCTGAGGCCATTTACATTCACAGTTACTATTGATAAGTGATGACTCAGCCCTGCCATTTTTCCACAAACATTCCTATTGTTTACTTTGGATTTCCTTTGTACTTTTACTAGGAGTTTTTCTGCCTTCACCTTCTTTCATAGCAATGATTATCTTTTTGTGTTTCTGCGTGTATCACATCCTTAAGCATCTTTTGTAAGGCTGGATGAGTGGTAACAAATTCTTTCAAAATGTTTGTTATACAATGATTACTCAGAAGCAATCAAAGGATCCACTCCGCACTGCTAGACTGTCCCATCCACAGGGCATGGAGGCTGGGTAGATTCCAGTGACTCTGAGGAATCTAATACTGATAGTCATAATTGAGCTGCACAATGCAGTGGAGTCCTCTCCAGGTCTCACAGGGTGAGTGCCAGAAGTGCTGGGGATGTGAACTGACAGATGTAAACATGAAGCAGAGGAATTCAGATAGATTTCTCTAGATAGCACATGCAACAGTGAGTTCCTACAAGGTTACAGCACCAATAGTGACAGTTATAGAGCTGTAGGTAACAGAAGGAACATCTCCCTGTTCCCAAAGGACCTGAAAATGTGATTCTGGTGCTTGTGTTCTGGGAATCCAGCCCTATGAGCTAGTAGATGTTGAGGGTCTTGTCCTCCAGGACTTTTTAATGGACAGCTGTTAGTTCTAAGCCAAGCTGAAGTGAACTTCCCTAGATTATACATGAGAGCATGGCTCTGGTTTTTTGAAGAGAGACTCTGCAGCTACAGCTCTCTGCCATGAAAAGCAGTCTGACTACAAATCTGGGGTCTTTTGGTGGTGAAGAGGCTTCTTCTTGTTCCCAAATGCAGAATAGAGTTAGCTAGGACTCTACCACAGCTCAGGTTTGGTGCTTTGTGTATAGAGTTAGGCAATGTTGATTCTGTTTTTTGACCAAAGGAGTTCCTTGGCTCTCAGTCAGCTTTCTGGACTGGATTTAAAGTCAGTGAGGACAGTGGAATTCTCCTCTGGTTAAGGATTCTGGTTTGCAGCAATGGTAGGGGACATAGAGCTTTCTGCTTACCTTTTTTTTTTTAGCAAGATCACATCTGTCTCCATGCTGCCCCACCTTAGCCAGGGTGCTAGTGGTGTAGGAGCTGCTAGCTTTTGGAGTCTGCTATTTTCAGTTCTCATCACTTTTTCACTGAAGTTTTCCCTCAGTTAGTCTCCTGCAAATGTGGGCCTTCTTTTTTTTTCAGGTATTTTTCTGTGGCTAAGATGAGTAAAGTTGCTCTCTGTTCAGCCATCTTGATCTGTCCCCTCAAAATTGTTTTAGGAATTGTTTTTCTCTGCATTTGATTGAATCTACAGATGTGGAGCCTGTGCATACAGAGAAATGAATGTGTTTTGCAATTATATGGAGGGGAAGTTTAGCTTTATACTGAAAAAAAAAAAAAAACAACACATGTGATTGTGCCAAGCATATGACAGTAAAATAGACTTGAGTATAGTAGTAATACTTACTGGATTTTTGACTCCATGCTGTTTCATTTATTGTTATCATTGTATTCTCAGTCTTTCATTTGAACCATCTCCAAGTTGGAGAGACCTGGATATGTGGATTATATATCTCTTCCATTCCATTCCCACTCCCGCTGCTCTAGTTCAGATCTTCATAAACTTAACTACATTACTTTCTACATCTTACTTCTTTTGGAGTCACCAGAACTAACTTTCTTATCAATTTCTTTTCTTTTTAAAAATGATTTATTTATTTATTTATTTATTTATGTGAAAAGCAAAGTTACAGAGAGAGGGAGGCACGCACACACACAGATCTTCCATCCACTTGTACACTCCCCAAATGGCCTCAATGTCTGCGACTGCATGAGGCCAAAAGCCAGGAGCCTGGAACACAATCCACTCCATCCAGATCTCTCATGCTGGGAGCGGGGATCCAAGTGCTTGCTCCATTTTCTACTACTCTCCTTGGTGTATTTTCAGGGAGCTGTATCAGAAGTGGAGCAGCTGGAACATGAACAAGCAACCAAAATGGGATTCCAGCATTGCAGGCAGCAGTTTAATCCACTGTGCTACAATGCTGGACCCCATTTTTTTAAAAATCACTTCTTTATTCATTTGAAAGGTAGAGAGAGCGAGAGAGAGAGAGCAAGAGAGACAAAGAGAGCCTTCTTATCAATTCCACCAGAAACTTAATTTAATATGTGATGTTTTCTAAGATAAGAAACCAAACTCTTTTGGCAACCTTATTCCAAGTTTTTTTTTTTCCCAAAAGTCCATATTTTTAAGCCACAGCACATACCAGGAACACCTGGAAATGTGTCCACTAGTTGAAAATATAAAGATGATTTAGAACCATTAGATTTATAGTTGGTACTTTCTTCATAAGATGTCAAAGACATGATTAATTCTGTTTCCAATTAATGAATTCAAATAAATATATTTGCTGCTACAGGCCAAATGAAAATTTCCCAATACTTTAACATTTAGTACTAAACTTAATTTTCTAACAGAAACACATTGTAAGCCTTAGGGAGAGAAAATAATTAAGTTTTCAAAGGTACTTTAATGAATTATAAAATGTGTTTTAAGCAGAAATGAATAACCAATGAGTATCATAAATGATTTACTTTCTAAAATATATAGTTTTCTTTGATCCATTTTGTTAAAAACATGGTACTAAATCATTTTGGATGTAATAACAAAATGACTCAACTAAGGATTTGATTAAGTCTTATTAAATCATTAATGGGTTTATGACTTCATTGAAGTCTGTGGACTAGCATCAGGCAGACAATGAGCTCTCCTTTCTTGTAAAGAAAAGCTGTCTAGGCTAAAAGAAACAGACTTCTATGAATTTCAAGGCATATCATGCTGAATTCGCCCTTTCTTTCTGTCTCCTCCCTCCCTTTCCTTCTTCTTCCTCCTATTTCTTCCTCTCCTCCTCATCTCCCTCTGCCACTCTTTTCCTTCTTCCTGCCACCTTTTCCTTTCTTTCTTCTCAAGACTATGCCTTGGGTCAAAATGGTTAGTACCCAGTGATGCTGATCGAAACAGTAGTTCACAAAATTCTGAATAACTCACTGCAGTTATTCTTACTGTTGATCATGGACAGCTTCATGAAGGTGAGAATTTATTGGGGCCCCTCTGATACAGCTCCTTCATAATACACCAAGGAAACTAGTGGAAAATGGAGCAAGTAGTTGTATCCCTACTCTCAGCATTGGAGACCTGGATGGAGTGGATGGAGTACTATTCCATCTTCTATTTTTCACATAGTGAAAGATGATAAGAAAAAATACTCCACAAACTGTACTTCAGAGGCTGAGATTCCTTGTAGTTTTTGTCTTCCTACAAATATACTTTTTGACATCTGAGACTGTGTTATATTAATTTCATTTAATTCATGTTTCACACTTTCTACCCCACCCCATAATTGATTAACTGCTTCTCTACACTTACATTGTATCACACACTTACACTACTATATCATAAATAGTTTCAAATAAACTTTACTTCTACTACAAGCCTGTCAACTCTTTGTTTTTAAAGATTTATTTTGTTTATTTGAAAGGCAGTGTTGGGAGAGAGAGAGAGAGGGAGAGAGGGAGGGAGAGGGAGAGAGAGAGAGGGAGGGAGAGTGGGAAAGAGAGGGAGGGAGAGAGAGAGGGAGGGAGAGGGAGAGAGAGAGGGAAGGAGAGTGGGAAAGAGAGGGAGGGAGAGGGAGAGAGGGAGGGAGAGGGAGGTAGGGAGAGAGGGAGAGAGAGGGAGGGAGGGAGAGAGGGAGAGGGAGAGAGGGAGAGGGAAGGAGGGAGGGAGGGAAAGAGGGAGGTAGGGAGGGAGAGGGAGAGAGGGAGGGAGAGAGGAAGGTAGGGAGAGAGGGAGGGAGGGAGGGAGAGGGAGAGAGAAAAAGAGAGAATCTCTCCCATCTGCTGGTTCACTCCCCAAATGACTGCAATGGCCAAGGCTGAGCCAGGCTAAAGTCCTACTTCTTCCTAGTCTCCCATGTTGAGTGTAGAGGCCCAAGCACTTGGAAACCCTCTGCTACTTTTTCCAGGCCTATTAGCAGAGCGATGGATCAGAGGTGGTGCAGCAGGGACTGAAACTGGTACCTGTATGGAATCTGTGCATTATAGGTAGCGTCTTAACCTGCAACATCACAATGCTGTCCCCGCCTGTCAACTCTTTGAAGTCATAGATTTTGTTTCATTGATCTCTGTGTCTATAGCAGCAAACATAGTTCTTGAGATATTATTGGAATATAGGAAATGTTTGTTAAAAGAATGAATTCAGAAAACTGTATGTAGAACATGATCTTTTTCATTGATTCATTAATTCACTCATTCATTTTACAAAGTATTGATTAAACACATAACTATTGATTATCCACTATACACTAAGTATATAGTGTATATGTGATGTTAAAATAAGGATGAATAGGGGCCAGCACTGTGGCATATCAGGTAAAGCCTCTGTCTGCAGTCCTGGCATCTGATATGGGTGCCAGTTCGAGTCTTGACTGCTTCACTTCTGATGCAGCTCCATGATGATGTCCCTGGGAAAGCAGCAGAGGATGGCCCAAGTCTTTGGGACCCTGCACTGGCATGGGAGACCTGGAAGAAGCTCCTTGCTCCTGGTTTTAGATTGGCCCAGCTCTGGACATTGCAACCATTTGGGGAGTGAACCTGCGGATGGAAGATCTCTCTCTTTCTGCCTCCCCCTCTGACTCTCTGTAACTCTGCCTTTCATGTAAATAAATAAATCTATAAAAAATAAAGAAAATAAGGATTAATAAAACACCTTTTCCTTCAAAAACCCTAAGTGTATGGTACATATGTTGAATAATAGAGAATAACATAATGAGACTATATAGGAGGTATCACAAAACTAAGCTATTGGTATATGTCATGGATGCTGAGAAACCTCATCAGAGAACACTGTGCTCTGTTGGTCATGGACAGCTTCATGAAGATGAGAATTTATGGAAGTCCTGAAGTATGATCTGGGTAGGTTTTCTAGGTACCAGAACAATGTTATGAGCAAAGTTGAAGAGAATAGGATGAACATTAAATGGAGATAGAAAGCAAAAAAGGTGTATGACAAATTGAATAATGGGCCCATGATGTATCCATGTTCTAATTCCCAGAATCTGTGAATATTACTTTATTGGCAAATAGAACTTTATAGATATGATTAAGGATCTTGAGATGGGGTTACCCTGGTTTACCTGGGTGAGCCTAATATAATCACCAAGGTTCCTTGATGATACAGGGATGTATCTAACATGATGTCTTCTAATGTGAAATATTTTGACATAATAAGTTTGTATTCTTTTAAACCTTAAATATAAGAAAACTAGATACTTCACTAGTGAATTACAACAAACATTTAATGAATAAACAATACTAACTCTATGGAAAATGTTCCAGAAAATAATAGAAAAGCATTTCCTCTTCAGTCTGTGAGTCTGGCATAATATTGACACCAAAAGCCAAGTAAAGGCATTATAAGAAAACTACAAATAGCTTTAACTTGTGTATATACTTCCTAAGATTATTAAAATACATTATAAAGTCATATAGCAGTACATAAAAAGTGAGGAGGGGCTGGTGCTGTGGTGCACTAGGTTAATCCTCCACCTGCAGCACTGGCATCCCATGTGGGCGATAGTTCTAGTCCCAGCCGCTCCTCTTCCAGGCCAGCTCTCTGCTGTGGCCTGGGATAGCAGTGAAGAATGGCCCAAGTGCTTGGGCCCTGCACCCCATGGAATACCGGGAGGAGGCTCCTGGCTCCTGGCTTCGGATAGGTGTAGCTTCGGCTATTGTGGCTGTTTGGAGAGTGAACCAACGGAAAGAAGACCTTTCTCTCTCTCTCTCTCTCTCTCTCTCTCTCTCACTGTCTGTAACTCATCCTGTGAAATAAATAAATGAAATCTTTTTTTAAAAATGAGGAAATTGGAGGAGGCAAGATGGCGGAATAGGAAGGGAGCACACTGATAGTCCGGGGAGAGATAGTTTAATAAAAGTGGAGATACTGCAGGTTCAAGGAAGAGTAGGGGAGGAAACAGCAGAAGAAACTCTTCCGGAATGCATGATTCACAGCGGACCTGCCTGGAGAGCGTGGGAGCCCACAGTTCGGGACACCAGCGGCAGACTCAACACACCAGCGCTGGAACGCGAGGTGAGCCGAACCTCAATAGCCTGAGACACCGGCAGGCAAGCGGAGAGAGGAGACTAGAGGGAACGACCCCCGGGGGGGGGGGGAAGTTCACCAGGCTAACTGGAAGAGAGAGAGAGAGAGAGAGAGAGAGAAAAGGTGACTGGTACGGACACGGGTTTCTCTCTCTCTGCTCACCTCTCAAGGGCGAGCAAGACAAAGAGCAGGCGCCATCTTGGACATACGTCATAAGCAGAGCGACCTCAGGTCTGCACCGGCCCTGAGCCTAGCAGAAAAACCTGACTCTGGGTGGGGCGAATTAACAGGAGATTAGGACCTAGTAAATTTGTGGTGCTACTGAACTGAGACTGTGAAAAAAGAGATGGTGGGGGAGAGAACTCACGGAATTCACGTGAGCACTCTCCAGAGACGCTACAATTCCGTAACTTTGGCAACCCAGTGGGAGACTGAAGGAGAATTTGAGCCCACTCTGAGGGCCGAACAGATTCCCTGTGTGGTCCTTGGGAAAGAGCTTCCGATCTCTGGCTCCTGTGGATATATCATTTGCCTGCTAACTACCTCCAACTTCATTCAGCTGTGCGGAATTACTTCCCTTTTGAATCAAAAAAAAAAGAAAGAAAGAGAGAGAGAGAGATTTACCACACCTAACCTGGGAGTGTCACCTTTGGCACACCAAACAGAGCTCTCAGGGCACACCCATCTCAAGCCCTAAGGCTCCATCAAAAACAGATAGTCCACTTAATCTAGAGTCATAGTATAACAAGAAAAAGCACCACAGTGAAGAAACCAAATATCTCCAATATGCCAAATAACAAATGCAAAAACCGAGGTAATAAAAACAAGGAAGTCACCATGACACCCTCAAATGAAAAAGACACCCCAATTCAAGATTATGAAGATGATGACACAGAAGAAATGCAAGAAGCAGATCTCAAAAAATTGATAAGAACATCAAGAAGTTCTCAAAAACAATTTCTTGAACTACAGAAATCCTTAATGGACAAGATGGAAAATCTCTCTCGTGAAAATGAAATATTAAGGAGGAATCAAAATGAAACGAAACAACTAGTACAACAGGAAACTGTGATAGTGACTGAAGTGAAGAATTCAATAGATCAAATGAAAAACACAATAGAGAGCCTTACAAACAGAATGGGTGAAGCAGAAGAGAGAATATCAGACTTAGAAGACAAAGAACAGGAAAGGATACAGTCAGACCAAAGAAAAGAAGAGGAAATTAGAAATCTAAAACATATTGTCAGGAATCTTCAGGATACTATTAAAAAACCCAACATTCGGGTTCTAGGAGTTCCTGAAGGCATGGAGAGGGAGAAAGGATTCGAAGGCCTTTTTAGTGAGATATTAGCAGAAAATTTCCCAGGTTTGGAGAAGGACAGAGAAATCCTAGTACAGGAAGCTCACAGAACCCCTAATAAACACGACCAAAAGAGATCCTCACCATGACACGTTGTAATTAAACTCTCCACAGTGAAACATAAAGAAAAGATCCTAAAATGTGCAAGAGAGAAACGTCAGATTACTCTCAGAGGATCTCCAATCAGACTCACAGCTGACTTCTCATCAGAAACCCTACAAGCTAGGAGGGAATGGCGAGATATAGCCCAGGTACTAAGAGAGAAAAACTGCCAGCCCAGAATATTATATCCTGCAAAGCTATCATTTGTGAATGAAGGTGAAATAAAGACTTTTCATAGCAAACAGAAATTGAAAGAATTTGTTGCCACTCGTCCAGCCCTGCAAAAGATGCTTAAAGATGTGTTACACACAGAAACACAGAAACACGGTCATCAATATGAAAGAAGGTAAAGGAAGGAAACCAAGGAAGGAAACCTCACAGCAAAAGATCACAGGGAATTCAAAGCATATATCAGAACTTATCTTTGGCAAATGGCAGGGCAAAGTTACCACTTTTCATTGGTCACATTGAACATGAATGGCCTGAACTGTCCAGTTAAAAGACACCGATTGGCTGATTGGGTTAAGAAACAAAACCCATCTATTTGCTGCTTACAAGAAACACATCTTTCCAACAAAGATCCATACAGACTGAAAGTGAAAGGCTGGAAAAAGATATACCATGCCAACAGAAATGAAAAAAGAGTGGGCGTAGCCATCTTAATATCGGACAACATAAACTTTACCACAAAAACTGTTAAGAGAGACAAAGAGGGGCACTATATAATGATTAAGGGATCAATACAACAAGAAGATATAACAATTATCAATGTATATGCACCTAACTACAGGGCACCAGTTTATCTAAAAGATTTATTAACGGACTTAAAGGGAGACTCAGACCCCAATACAATAGTACTGGGGGACTTCAATACTCCACTCTCAGAAATAGACAGATCAATAGGACAGAAGATCAACAAGGATACAGTAGATTTAAACGACACTATAGCCCAAATGGATCTAACAGATATATACAGAACTTTCAATCCTACAGCTAAAGATTTTACATTCTTCTCAGCAGTACATGGAACCTTCTCTAGGATTGACCACATACTAGGCCATAAAGCAAGTCTCAGCAAATTCAAAAGAATTAGAATCATACCATGCAGCTTCTCAGACCATAAAGGAATGAAGTTGGAAATTAGCAACTCAGGAATCCCTAGAGCTTCCGCAAACACATGGAGATTGAACAACATGCTCCTGAATGAACAATGGGTCATAGAAGAAATCAAAAGAGAAATCAAAAACTTTCTGGAAGTAAATGAGGATAACAGAACAACATACCAAAACTTATGGGACACAGCAAAAGCAGTGTTAAGAGGAAAGTTTATATCAATAGGTGCCTACATCAAGAAATTGGAAAGGCACCAAATAGATGACCTTTCAATTCCCCTCAAGGATCTAGAAAACCTACAGCAAACCAGACCCAAATCTAGTAGGAGAAGAGAAATAATTAAAATCAGAGAAGAAATCAACAGGATTGAATCAAGAAAAACATTACAAAAAATCAGCCAAACGAGGAGCTGGTTTTTTGAAAAAATAAACAAAATTGACACCCTATTGGCCCAACTAACTAAAAAAAGAAGAGAAAAGACCCAAATCAATAAAATCAGAAATGAAAAAGGAAATGTAACAATAGACACCACAGAAATAAAAAGAATCATCAGAAATTACTACAAGGACTTGTATGCCAGCAAACAGGGAAACCTATCAGAAATGGATAGATTCCTGGACACATGCAACCTGCCTAAATTGAACCAGGAAGACATTGAAAACCTAAACAGACCCATAACTGAGACAGAAATTGAAACAGTAATAAAGGCCCTCCCAACAAAGAAAAGCCCAGGACCAGATGGATTCATTGCTGAATTCTAACAGACATTTAAAGAAGAACTAACTCCAATTCTTCTCAAACTATTCAGAACAATCGAAGAAGAGGGAATCCTCCCAAATTCTTTCTATGAAGCCAGCATCACCTTAATTCCTAAGCCGGAAAAAGATGCAGCACTGACAGAGAATTACAGACCAATATCCCTGATGAACATAGATGCAAAAATCCTCAATAAAATTCTGGCCAATAGAATGCAACAACACATCAGAAAGATCATCCACCCAGACCAAGTGGGATTTATCCCTGGTATGCAGGGATGGTTTAATGTGCGCAAGACAATCAATGTGATACCACATTAACAGAATGCAGAAGAAAAACCATATGATTATCTCAATAGATGCCGAGAAAGCATTTGATAAAATACAACACCCGTTCATGGTGAAAACTGTAAGCAAACTGGGTATGGAAGGAACATTCCTCAATACAATCAAAGCAATCTATGAAAAACCCACAGCCAACATCCTATTGAATGGGGAAAAGTTGGAAGCATTTCCACTGAGATCTGGTACCAGACAGGGATGTCCACTCTCACCACTGCTATTCAATATAGTTCTGGAGGTTCTAACCAGAACTATTAGGCAAGAAAAAGAAATTAAAGGGCTACAAATTGGGAAGGAAGAACTCAAACTATCCCTCTTTGCAGATGATATGATTCTTTATTTAGGGGACCCAAAGAACTCTACTAAGAGACTATTGGAACTCATAGAAGAGTTTGGCAAAGTAGCAGGGTATAAAATCAATGCACAAAAATCAACAGCCTTTGTATACACAGACAATGCCATGGCTGAGGAAGAACTTCTAAGATCAATCCCATTCACAATAGCTACAAAAACAATCAAATACCTTGGAATAAACTTAACCAAGGACGTTAAAGATCTCTACGATGAAAATTACAAAATCTTAAAGAAAGAAATAGAAGAGGATAGCAAAAAATGGAAAAATCTTCCATGCTCATGGATTGGAAGAATCAATATCATCAAAATGTCCATTCTCCCAAAAGCAATTTACAGATTTAATGCAATACCAATCAAGATACCGAAGACCTTTTTCTCAGATCTGGAAAAAATGGTGCTGAAATTTATATGGAGGTACAAGAGACCTCGAATAGCTAAAGCAATCTTGTACAACAAAAACAAAGCCTGAGGCATCACAATACCAGATTTCAGGACATACTACAGGGCAGTTGTAATCAAAACAGCATGGTACTGGTACAGAAACAGATGGATAGACCAATGGAACAGAATTGAAACACCAGAAATCAACCCAAACATCTACAGCCAACTTATATTTGATCAAGGATCTAAAACTAATTCCTGGAGCAAGTACAGTCTATTCAATAAATGGTGCTGGGAAAATTGGATTTCCACGTGCAGAATCATGAAGCAAGACCCCTCCCTTACACCTTACACAAAAATCCACTCAACATGGATTAAAGACCTAAATCTACGAGCTGACACCATGAAGTTACTAGAGAACATTGGAGAAACCCTTCAAGATATTGGCACAGGCAAAGAATTTCTGGAAAAGACCCGGGAGGCACAGGCAGTCAAAGCCAAAATCAACTATTGGGATTGCATCAAATTGAGAAGTTTCTGTACTGCAAAAGAAACAGTCAGGAGAGTGAAGAGACAACCGACAGAATGGGAAAAAATATTTGCAAACTATGCAACAGATAAAGGGTTAATAACCAGAATCTACAAAGAGATCAAGAAACTCCACAAAAACAAAACCAACAACCCACTTAAGAGATGGGCCAAGGACCTCAATAGACATTTTTCAAAAGAGGAAATCCAAATGGCCAACAGGCACATGAAAAAATGTTCAGGATCACTAGCAATCAGGGAAATGCAAATCAAAACCACAATGAGGTTTACCTCACCCCTGTTAGAATGGCCCACATTCAGGAATCTATCAACAACAGATGCTGGCGAGGATGTGGGGAAAAAGGGTACACTAACCCACTGTTGGTGGGAATGCAAACTGGTCAAGCCACTATGGAAATCAGTCTGGAGATTCCTCAGAAACCTGAAGATAAACCTACCATACAACCCAGCCATCCCACTCCTTGGAATTTACCCAAAGGAATTTAAATTGGCAAACAAAAAAGCGGTCTGCAGCCTAATGTTTATTGCAGCTCAATTCACAATAGCTAAGACCTGGAACCAACCTAAATGCCCATCAACGGTAGACTGGATAAAGAAATTATGGGATATGTACTCTTTAGAATACTATACCGCAGTAAGAAACAATGAAATCCAGTCATTTGCAACAAAATGGAGGAATCTGGAACAAATCATGCTGAGTGAAATAAGCCAGTCCCAAAGGGACAAATACCATATGTTCTCCCTGATCGGTGACAACTGACTGAACACCAAAAAGGAAACCTGTTGAAGTGAAATGGACACTATGGAAAACGGTGACTTGATCAGCATAGCCCTGACTGTTAATGAACAACTTAATATATTATCCCTCTTAGTAGTTTTTTTGTCTGTTCTAATTAATATGACTGGTTTAATTCTGTAATTAATACACAGTTATTCTTAAGTGTTGAAAATTAACTGAAATGTGATCCCTGTTAAACATAAGAGTGGGAATAAGAGAGGGAAGAGATGTATAATTTGGGACATGCTCAAGCTGACTTGCCCCAAATGGTAGCGTTAGAAACATACCAGGGGATTCCAATTCAATCCCATCAAGGTGGCATGTACCAATGCCATCTCACTATTCCAAGTGATCAATTTCAGTTCACAATTGATCATAATGAAAGGACTAAGAGTCAAAGGGAGCACATAAACAAGTCTAGTACCTGCTAACACTAACCGATAGAATAAATAAAGGGGAGAGTGATCCAACATGGGAAGTGAGATACTCAGCAGACTCATAGAATGGCAGATGTCCTAAATAGCACTCTGGCCTCAGAATCAGCCCTAAAGGCATTCAGATCTGGCTGAAAAGCCCATGAGAGTATTTCAGGCATGGAAAGCCATGACACTCTGGCAATAGATCTCTGTGAGTGAGATCCCAGTGGAAAGAACAGGTCTTCAAAGAAGGAGGTACCTTTCTCTGAAGGGAGGAGAGAACCTCCACTTTGACTATGACCTTGTCTAAACAAGATAAGAGTCGGAGAACTCAGAGGGCTTCCATAGCCTTGGAAACTCATGACTGGAGCATAGGGAGATTACTGATGCCATAGACAGGAGTGTCAATTGGTAAAGTCAACAACAGGAGTCACTGTGCACTTACTCCTCATGTAGGATCTCTGTCCTTAATGTGCTGTGCATTGAGATTTAATGCTATAACGAGCACTCAAACAATATATTTCACTTTGTGTTTCTATGGGGGTACAAACTGTTGAAATCTTTACTTAATGTATACTAAACTGATCTTCTGTAAAAAAAAAAAAAAGAAATTATCAACTCCCAACTTGACTCTCACTGGGATTAAACATGACAATAGGTCTGATCTGATTTCATCATCATTTTTAAAAATCATCTATTATTTTTCACTTTATGTTTCTGTGTGGGAGCAAACTGTTGAAATCCTTACTTTATGTATACTAAGCTGATCTTCTGTATATTAAGATAATCGAAAATGAATCTTGATGTGAATGGAAGGGGAGAGGGAGTGGGAAAGGGGAGGGTTGTGGGTGGGAGGGACGGTATGGGGGGGACGCCATTGTAATCCATAAGTCGTACTTTGGAAATTTATATTCATTAAATAAAAGTTAAAAAAAAAGAAAATCAGTTAACATCATTAAAATAGAATATGTATACACTTTTTTAAAAAAAGATCCTATTTATTTACTTGAGAGGTAGAGTTACAGACTGAGAGAGAGAGAGACAGAGAGGAATGTCTTCCATTCACTGATTCACTCCCCAAATGGCTGTAACGGCTGGAGCTGAGCTGATTCGAAGTCAGGAGCCAGGGGCATCTTCTGGGTCAGCCACATGAGTCTAGGGGCCCAAGCACTTGGGCCATCTTGCAGTGCTTTCCCAGACCATAGCAGAGAGCTAGATCAAAAGAGGAGTAGCCAGGACTAGAACTGGCACCGATATGGTATGCCAGTGCCACGGGCAAAGGCTTAGAACACTATGCCACAGCTCCAGCCCCCAGAAATAAGAAATTATTAAACTTAATTGTAATATCTAAAATCAGTAAACAATTGACTTTGTAAAGATAGAATATAATTTAAAAGCCTATATGCAATTATATGATATCCTTGATGATAAGGAAAATTAAGTTGCTGCAAATATAAACTGGAAAGTATTATTAATATACTCTTTGAACCTTTTGTTCTCCACCAAATAAATATATGCAATCTTCTAAAAAAATGAGGAAATTGATAGAAGTAGAGTGAAATTTCTGAAAAATGGATTCAGAGAGGTAAATCCAGAAAAGTAAATTATTTCACATTTTGGAATCATTGAATAACAAATTAAGGATGTTGGATATTTCTGTGTGGCAATTTCACCAACTTTAAAACTTATTTATTTGAGAGAGAGAGAGAGAGAGAGAGAGAGAGAGAGAGAATGATAGACAGAGATCTACCATTCATTATTTTACACCCTAATTCCTGCAATAGCCAGGGCTGGAGCAGGCTGAGAATTCAAACTTGGTCCCCTATGTGGTGTCAGGAACCCAAATATTTGTATCATCATCTGCTGACTTCCAGGGTTCACATTAGCAAGAAGTTGAAATTGGCAGCAGAACCAGGACTCAAACCCAGATACTCGATATGGAATTCAGGCATCCCACGTGGTGTCTAACTGCTAGGCCAAATGCCTGTCCTGACACTATATTTTTACAAGGCATTCTCATATACACATCTGTTCTTCCATATACTTACAAGCCAATTATGGAGTTTCTTTAACTGTGAGTACAAATATTTTTTTGGAATTTATTTTACAAATGAAACCAAGATTTCCAACTCTTGCCAAAATGTTGTAACAGGGTTTCAAATTATTCAAAACACTGGAATAAGACAACAAAGAGGAATGATTCCCAAGAGATAAGAAACAAATGAGGTGAGTGCTACAGTTGCCCAAACTTAATGCCTTGAGAGAATTTCCAGGCTGTGGTTCATGGAGGAGAAACTCATGGAGTGTAGCAGTTTCCCTGATTTCCCTGGCTCTCTGTTTGAGAGTCTAGACATACCAAAGCAAGAATAATCCACGGAATGAAGTACCAGAGAAGAGAAGACTATGCTGACAGAACTCTATAGAATGAGAGTTCTCCTTGAAAATTTAGTTGCATACTCATCCAAAAAATATTTGAGGAAACTACCCACAGTTGGGAAGATGATCAGAGTGAAGAATAATTGAGGCTAATACAGGGTTAGGAATAGGGCCTGTTCTCACCAGCTAGAGTGGAAAACTTCAGAGTTTATGGGTCATGAGAAACAATACTCAGAGGGTATTCTCAATATTTATAAAATGATCCCAAAATTAAATACTTCTCTGATTATAACTAAAAATATGAAAGGAAAAAACCAAAAGGGAACAAATTTTGGATAATCCCTCTGCATTCCAGAACAAAGCTAAAACGTGTCTATAGGAATTCAGAAATATCCAGCACCCAAAAAGGTGAAACCACAGTAGTTGATATCCAATAAAATATTCAGGCTTATAGAAAATAGGAAAAATCATATTCATAATTAAATAATTAATAGAACCTGACCTAGACTTGATACAGATAATGGAATGTTGATCACGCTATTGAAACCATAATTATAATTGTATTCTGCATGTTGAAGAAGGTTAAAAAAAGGTATAGCATATCAAGCAGTGACATGGAAAGGGAGGCAGAACAAATTTTGGAGAAATTATAGCCAAAATTTTTGTGAAAATCATAATCCAACAGATGCAGTAATGTCAACAAATCCAAGCAAAGAAACCATGTAAAAAATTCTTCAACAAATCCAAATGGCCAACAGACACATGAAAAAATGTTCATGAGCACTAGCCATCAGGGAAATGCAAATCAAAACCAAAATGTTTCACCTCACCCCAGTTAGAATGGCCCACATTCAGGAATCTACCAACAACAGATGCTGGAGAGGATGTGGGGAAAAAGGGACACTAACCCACTGTTGGTGGGAATGAAAACTGGTCAAGCCACTATGGAAGTCAGTCTGGAGATTCCTCAGAAACCTGAATATAACCCTACCATTCAACCCAGCCATCCCACTCCTTGGAATTTACCCAGAGGAAATTAAATCGGCAAATAAAAGAACTGTCTGCACCTCAGTGTTTATTGCAGCTCAATTCACAATAGCTAAGACCTGGAACCAACCTAAATGACCATCAACAGTAGACTGGATAAAGAAATTATGGGACATGTACTCTATAGAATACTATACAGCAGTCAAAAACAATGAAATCCGGTCATTTGTAACAAAATGGAGGAATCTGTAAAACATCATGCTGAGTGAAATAAGCCAGTCCCAAAGGGACAAATATCATATGTTCTCCCTGATCTGTGACAACTAACTGAGCACCTAAAAGGAAACCTGTTGAAGTGAAATGGACACTATGAGAAACAGTGACTTGATCAGCCCTTGTCCTGATTGTCAAGGAACAACTTACTCTTTTATTCCTTTTAGTGTTTTTTGAGCTCTTTAATTAACATACAATTAGTCTTAGTCATTTAAATTTAACTGAAAAGTGATCCCTGTTAAATATAAGAGTGGGAATAAGAGAGGGAGGAGATGTACAGTTCGGCACATGCTCACTCAGACTTACCCCTAATGGTAGAGCTAGAAATGTACCAATGGATTCCAATTCAATCCCATCAAGGTGGCGTGTACCAATGCCATCCCATCTTACTTGTTAAAGTTATCAGTTTAAGTTCATAATTTTTCATAAATATAGGATTAAGTGCCAAAGGGATTACATAAATAAGACCAGTGTCTGCAAATAATTGATAGAATTAAAAAGGAGAGAATGATCCTACATGGGAAGCAGGATACACAGCAGACCCATAGAATGGCCAAAGCCCTAAACAGCACTCTGGCTGTAGAATAAGCCTTTAAGGCATTTGGATCTGGCTAAAAAGCCCATGAGAGTATTTCAGGCATGGAAAGCCAAGACGTTGTGGCAAAAAAAAATTACCTAAATGAAAGATCTCTGTGAGTGAGATCCCAGGGAAAGAACAGACCATCAAAGAAGGCAGTACCTTTCTATGAAGGGAGGAGAGAATTTCCATTTTGACTTTGGCCTTGTCTAAACAAGATCGGAGCTGGCGAACTCAAGAGGCTTCCATAGCCTTGGCAGCTCATGACAAGAGCCTCGGGTGATTACTGACTTCATAAATAAGAGTGTCAATTGTTAAATCAACAATGGGAGTCACTGTGCACCTGCTCCCCAAGTAGGACCTCTGCCCTTAGTGTGTTGTAATATGAGACTTAATGGTAAAACTACTACTCAAATGGTACTCTATATTTTGTGTCTTTGTGGGTGTGGTCTGTTGAAATCTTTACTTAGTATATACTAAGTTGATCTTCTATATATAAAGATAATTGAAAATGAATCATGATGAAGAATGGGATGGGAGAGGGAGTGGGAGATGGGATGGTTGCAGGTGGGAGGGAGGTTATGGGGGGAAAAGCTGTTATAATTCAGAAGTACTTTGGAAATTTATATTTATTAAATGTTGAAAAGAAAAAAAATGAAAAAAGTTCCAAAAAATTTCACAATAGTGAAATTTTAACACTAGAGAGAGAGAAATGTTAAAAGTTGTCAGAGAAAAGACACACTACATACAGAGAAAAAAAACTAAGCATGAGTACAGATTTGTTATCACTAAGTTAGAATATATTGGAGTACTATAGTCAAGTTTTGAAGGAAAAAAATGTCTGTTAACCTAGAATTCTTTCTCCCCCAGTTTTATTAACATATAATTGACAAATAAAAATTGCATATATGTAGGATGTAGAACTTGGATGATTTGATATATCTATATGTTGTAAAATGATTACTATAACTAAGCCCAGTAATACATCCATTAGCTCATCTTTAGTAACCTTTCTATATGTGTGAGTTTGGGGGGGGGGTGAAAACACTGAAGATCTATTCTCTAAGTAAATTCTAAGTATACAATAGAGTAGTATTAGCTATAGTCATAATTCTCTGTGTTGTGTTCCTATCAATTTTTAATTTTAAAACTGAAAATTGGTACATTTTGATCCACATCTCCCATTCCTGCTTCACCCCTACCCAGCACCTGACAATCACCCTTCTACTTTTTGCTTCAATGAATTCAATATTTTAAGATCACCTCTACAAATGGTAGTTGTCCTACTGTGTCTGGCTTATTTCATTTAGCATAATGTTCTCCAGATTCATCCATATTGTTGCAAATTGCAGGATATCTTTTTTATGGCAGAATAGCATTTATTTATATATTTTACTTTTTAAATCCATATCATTGATCATGGACACTTAGATCACTTCCGTGTTTTGTTTTATATAATTATGCAATGAATATGGGAGTGCAGATACTGTTTTGAGACACTGATTTCCATTCCTTTGGGTACATACCCAGAAATGAGATTGATGGATCATATGGCAGTACCAACAGTTAACAAGTTTCCTTTTCTCTACATCTTTGCTTACACTTGCTATTTCTGTCTTTTTCATAATAGTCATCTGTATTTAGCTATTTCCTGTTGCTGTAACAAAATACCTGTCACTATGCACTTCTATGTAAAGAAATTTTACTTAGCTTACGGTTTTGTGGGCTTTAAGACCAAGATCAGGCAGCCCAATCTGGCCTTTGGTGAGGACTCTTGATTACATTGCAACATGACAATGAAGCAGGAAGAGAAACAACCACATGTCAAAGAGGCTAAGCACATGTATGGTTTTGATTTGCAACAACTCCCTCATGAGAGAACTGACTCACTATGTGAGACCAGTTTTAATCTCTTCCAAGGGTGATGCCCACAATGACTTAGTTGACTTTTAGTAGGTCTCACCTATTAAAATTCCACCACTGCTGAATGTCATCACAGTGGGGACCAAGTTCCTAGCACATGAAACTTTGGTGGACACACTCCAGCCACATCCACATCAGAGCACCATCCTAATGTGAGGTGATACTTCTCTTTGGTTTTGATTAGCATTTCCCTGATCATTAGTTGTATTAAGCACTCTTTCATTTACATGTTGGCCATTTGTAAGTCTTCACTGAAAAAAAAAAAACCTGCCTATTCAGATCCTTTTTCTAGATACGAAATAATATTTTTCGTATTGAATTATACAAATTCCTTATTTTTTCCAATATGAAGCCCTTATCTGATTTATGGTTTGTAAATATTTTCTACCATTATGATGTATTCAGGCCTGCATCCATGGGTATGGATAGATGTACCTCCTGCCAGGCCTTTGGGTAGGCAGGACTGCCCCTGGATCATGACTGGATGGGGCTGGAACTGGGACAGAGGACTGTTTCAGGATTTCAGCTGGACTGAGGTTGGTTAGCCTTCCTCTGAGGACATGGACAGGTGTGTCTCATTACAGGTCCCTGGGTGGTCAGCATTTCTCTCAGAGCATGGGTTAGAGGGGCAGGCACTTCAGCGTTCGTACTTGGGAATAATTGCCATATTTGTTACCTGAGGTACAAGTGGGCATGGCTTCTCCTGGGTCATGTGGCAAATGGTGCTGGTGTCAGGGTCAAGGCCAAATTGAGATTGTAGCTAAGTCCACAGGTAGATATTTCTGCCTTTGTAATTGGGACCATCATCAGCAAGCTTGCCATCTGGGCATGAGCCTGCCTTCTTAAGAGACTGATCCTTGATTTGGGCTCCACTGGGCTTTCACAGCTTCTTACATGGATCCCAAAGCTCCTACAAAGCCATTTTTGTAAACTTTTATTTAATAAATATAAATCTCCAAAGTACAGCTTTTGGATTACAGTGGCCTTTCCCCCACCCCCATAACTTCCTTCCCACCCGCAACCCTCCCATCTCTGGCTCCCTCTCCCATTCCATTCACATCGAGATTCATTTTCAATTATCTTTATATACAGAAGATCAATTTAGTATATATTAAGTAAAGATTTCAACAGTTTGCACCCACACAGACACTCGAAGTGTAAAGTACTGTTTGAGTACTAGCTATAGCATTAATTCACATTGTACAACACATTAAGGACAGAGATCCTACATGAGGAGTAAGTGCACAGTGACTCCTGTTGTTGACTTAACAAATTGACACTCTTGGCCGGCGCCGCGGCTCACTAGGCTAATCCTCCACCTTGCGGCGCCGGCACACTGGGTTCTAGTCCCGGTCGGGGCGCCGGATACTGTCCTGGTTGCCCCTCTTCCAGGCCAGCTCTCTGCTGTGGCCAGGGAGTGCAGTGGAGGATGGCCCAGGTGCTTGGGCCCTGCACCCCATGGGAGACCAGGATAAGTACCTGGCTCCTGCCATCGGATCAGCGCGGTACGACAGCTGCAGCGGCCATTGGAGGGTGAAGCAACGGCAAAGGAAGACCTTTCTCTCTGTCTCTCTCTCTCACTGTCGACTCTGCCTGTCAAAAAAATAAAATAAATAAATAAAAAAAAAACCCAACAAATTGACACTCTTGTTTATGGCATCAGTAATCACCGTAGGCTCTTGTCATGAGTTGCCAAGGCTATGGAAGCCTTTTGAGTTTGCCGACTCCGATCTTATTTAGACAATGTCATAGTCAAAGTGGAAGTTCTCTCCTCCCTTCAGAGAAAGGTACCTCCTTCTTTGACAGCTCGTTCACAAAGTCATTTTTTATTTAGTGGATGAATACCATTTTATTTTTTTTGAAGGGGGATATGGGTTTGAAACGTGGGCCTTCTATTCCAATATCTTGCTGATGTCACTCTCTAGAATTCTTTATGCCATAAAATATCTTTCAAAAATAAAAGGAAAAGTAGAATATTTTAGTGAAACATGAAAAGCTGAAAGAACAAATTACCAGCAAGTTATACTATTAGAAATATAAAAAGTCTTTCAAACAGAACGAAGTTGACTTCACTGATATCTCAGGGAAATATGGACCTACACAAAAGGATATTAGTGTCTTCCACAATGGCTGTACTAGTTTGCATTCCCACCAACAGTTTATTACTGTACCTTTTCCCCCACATCCTTGCCAGCATTTATCATTTCTATTTTTATCCATTTTAACTGGGTGAAGGTGAAACCTCTTTGTGGTTTTTAGTGATCCTGAGCATTCTAGAAGACTTAAAATTTCACTGTGGTCCACCAATTAAGTAGGAGCTCCTGGAGATCATGTGATCAGTAGAATTTTATCCTCTGTTCATCTCCCAGTTGTTCCAGTAGCCAGATTCATCATGCAGTTATTTCTGCAGTTCTAGCATGCACGATTGGCATGGACACATGCAGTACCTGGCAGAATCCCCACATTGGTTCTCTGACTGTGGAGTGAGGGCTATTATGTTTGGAAAAACCAAGTGAAAGCCATTTGAACTATCTCTTCCAAGACAAATAGTAAGATAAAAGCAATACTGTGCTATTGGAGGGATTTTAGAGGTCAGTGCCACTACCAGCATTTGAACCTCTCGTGAGGTTGTTGGGTTGAAGCAGTTTCTGCAAGTTGGCACTGCATTCCCCCACCTGCTGCTGAAATGCTGTCTTGACTGCTACTCTGCTCCTACTCAGCCTGAAGCAGCCAGCGTGGTCATTGTTACATACTCCCTAACAGAAGTTAGGGTTCATTCTTCTGGGGGATGGAATGTGGGAGTCAGATGAGTTAGTGGGCAGTCATGGTGGTCCCAATAAAGGTTTAAGGTGCAAAATGCTTGCTTTCCCCAGAAATTGTCTTTAGCAAGCTCAAAAGTGCCTGCCTGCCCACTCCTTGGAAGCTTCCAGTCTTATCATGAGACTAGCAAGGGAGTGGTGATTCCATCTGAGCTCCCAGTTCACTCTAAAACAAATTAGGTATCCTGCCCTTCTGATGGCTCTTTTTATCATGAGCAAGCCAGACAGGATAAAAGACTGTAAATCAGGTCTTTAGATGGGTTTTGCCCCCACCTTGTAACTGAATGTCAAGTTTTTTTCTTCCCCAAAATTGTGCTTAAACCCCCACTACCACCAGCCCCTTTGGGTTTTGCCTCTCTTGGAGCCCCCCCTCCATGCTGCTCTGGCTGGAGTTCTTTACTCTAATAAATCTTACTCTTAAATCTCTCTGCTTATCTATTTGGAAATTCTTCCAAATGAGACAAAGAACCGAGGTAATAATATTTTCTCTGCCGCCGTTTCACCCATAACACCTCTTTCTCTCCCTGTATCTGTAACTGACTTTCAAATAAATAATAAATATTTTTAAAAAAGAAAAAGGAAGATGTGAGGTTGATGATTGCTCTCACAGCCCCTTTCAACTTTTCTTTTTGGTATTTACAGAAAACATATGTATCTTAGAGAATGACAGTGGATTATCAGAGGCTTAACCAGATAGTTACACCAATTGCAGTGGTTGCATCAGATGCTTCATTGCTAGAGAAAATCAGCCCATCTCCTGGTACTGAGTTTGCAGCTATTAATTTGTCATATGCCTTTTACTCCATGCCTACTTAGAGGCACTTTTCTTTTAGCTTGCAAGGCTAGAAATACACCTTTACTCTCCTACCTCAGGAGTCTATCAACTCTCCAGGCCAATTTCATAATTTAGTTTGTAGGCATCTTTCCCTTTCATAAGGTAGCACACTGTTCATTGCATTGAAACTATTATGCTGATTGGATCTCATGAGCAAGAAGTACAACAACTCTTAACTTATTGGTATGAAATTTAAGTATAAGAAAGTAGAAAATGAATTTGACTAGGATTCAGGAGCCTCTGGACTTCTCAGTGAAGTTTCTAGGGGATCCAGTGGTTCTGAACATGTGGAGATATCCCCCCTGAGGTGAAGGATGAGTTGTTGTATCTGGCTATTCCTGCTCCCAAGAAGAAGCACAATGTCTTGATTTTGGAGGCAACATGTTACTTATTTACTGGCTCATTTTACCAAATGATTAAAGAAACTCCTGCTTAAAAGTATGGGCTCTGAACAAAAGAAAGTTACACAATAGTTGAACCTGCTGGGCAAGATTCTCTGCCACATGGACAATATGATCAAGCAGATCTAATGGCAATTGAAATGTCAGTGGTAGATGGGGATGCTGCCGGACAGCACTCCCATCACCAGCTACCTTTGGCAGGTGTCTCTTGATGAATTATAGCACAGGCCTTTAGGATTGTGAAGCGAGACCCTAGTATCATTCACAGATAACTGCTCTGTTTGAGAAACAGCTGTTGGCCTGCTACTAGGCCTTAGTAGTGACTGAGTTCCTAATCATAGACTATGATGTTACCAAGGGATCTGAACTAAAATCATGAACTTGGTTATCTTACTCACAAGGTCATTAAGATGCCTGTGCACAAGAAAACTCCATCATCAAATGAACATGGTATATACAAGCATGTAGCCTTGGCGTTGGGGGTAGAGTGAACTCCCTTGACACCAGTGGACCATTTGCTCTGTGGGGAGTGGCTCTCTCCTGGCATGCTCTCTACAAGCACAGCAGAACACAGTGGACACAGGAACTAGTCTCAGGAACACCACCCATTGCAACTGGTAGAAACCCAGGTTTGATTGTTTTGGAGTACCTGCCATGAATGGCAGAAGGGGAGCCTGATCAGCTCCCAGAGTTGCCCAAGTAATCTTGTAAAACACTGGAATGGAGCACCAAGATGAAACCGCAACTCTCGGATACTGGGCAGTGGGCTGGAGACGTGGTCTGAATGTGTGTGGATGGTGGTTGAATGAGGTGGTGTTCTGGAGAGCTGAGCCTCACCTAAAAGGCTGAAACAAGTGTGGTGTCTCAAACAGCAGTTCTGTGTTCTCTGCGAGGACAGCGGCTGGTGATAGATGAAGTGGGTGTGTGACCCCTCCATTGATACCCATCCCTCCACTTCTCTCTGTGTGTGAATGTTATTTTTTTAGAGGGAGGGAATGGGTGGCAAACAGAGCACATGTACTCCTTTAGAATGCATGGTAAACATTTTTAAAAAGAGATATTCAGGGAACTACAGTATTGACTCCTGGAAAACGTTGAACTTTCTTTGAGGTAAATTGGCCCTCCTTCGTGGTGGGATGGCCATCTGAGGGCTCCCTAGATAAGTTGATAGTCAGCAAGGTATACCAGGTCATTCTTGAAAAGCCAGGCCACCCCGAACAGTTCCCACATATTGATTGCTCGCAGGACTTAGTTCTGTCTTGGCCACCTTGGCTAAAGACTTGTCTGGAAAAAAAACGTAAAATCATAATGGCCCAAATGATGGCCATTTCAAAATGCCAGCCAGAAGCCAAGAAGCCCATTGTATTGGAGGAGTCAGAAGAAGTTCCTCTGCCTTATGTGCCACTGTACCCTCCACTCTAGCTGCACCCCCTGCACTTGTGCCAGAGGCCACCTCCTCCCCTGAAGCTAGAACCTCAGCAGGGGTTGCTCACTCTCCTGAAGCTGCCCCTCCCATGAGGCCACTAGAGACACCTCAAACTGTAGTCATCATAGAGTCACCGGTCATAACACAACATACTCCAGCTGAAAGGTTCCAAGAGGAACTGGCTGGCAGTCCCCTTTTAATAAATGCCAAAGCACCCTACAGATGCCATTAAGAGAGACCCAGGGGCCTGTTTATTATGAAAACTATGTCAGATGCAAGGTAAACAGCACAGCTTCATATGTCATCCTTTTAGCTTCTGATTTAAAAGCTTTCCCAGCAAACCAGCATGGATGGCTGCACGCTGCTTTCAGTATGTGGATGATCTCCTGCTAGCAGAGCAAACAGGGGAGGATTGCATGGAGGGCACACAACTGCTTCTCACCCTTCTGTGGGAGGCTGCCTACAAGGTCTCTGTGAAAAAGGCTAAATTATGCCAAGAAAAGGTGAAATACCTTGGCTTTCATTTGTCCCAAGGACAGCGTCAGCTCAGTCCTGTGAGAAAACAGTTTGCACAATCGACCCCCTTGACCCGGCACCAGGTCTGAGAGTTCCTAGGGGCTGCTGGCTTCTGTAGAATCTGGATACCTAACTTCTCTATTTTGGCAAAGTCACTCTATGAAGCCACAGAGGCGGGAGAGAAGGAGCCTCTGTTATGGGAACAGATACAAGAAAGAGCCTTCAGGCAAATTAAAAGAGCACTCACCATACCCCAGCCCTGGGGCTCTTGGGCATAACTAAGTCATTCTTTCCATACGTGAATGAACATGTTGGCATGGCACTTGGAGTACTGACCCAAATGTTGGAGTCTTAGTTGGGGTCCAGTGGCATATGTCTAAACACCTTGGCCTTGTTTCTCAAGGCTGGCCACCCTGGTATCGGAGGTAGATAAACTTACTATGGGGCAAGAGTTAACAGTCCAGGTGCCTCACTCAGTCATCACTCTGATGGAATATAAAGGGCCGTACTTGTTGACAAATACAGGATGGCCAAATATCAGGGAATGCTGTGTGAAAATCCACCCATTACCTCAAGGAGGTGAAGACTTTGAATCCCGCAACTCTATTGCCTGTTGGGTTAGGTGTGTCAGACCATGACTGCATACATGGAAGAAACCATACAGACCTAACAGATCAGCCCCTTAGGGACCCTTCACTGGTGGCAGCAGTTTTATTAAAGGAAAGCACCTGGCAGGATACTCCGTAGTAACCTAACACTCTGTTATTGAGGCTAAGCCTCTGCAAGTGGGGACTTCAGCACAGAAGGCAGAGCTCACTGACCTGAGCTCTCCTGCTAGCAGCAGGCATCAATGTCAACATATATACAGACTCTAAGTATGCTTTTACCACTCTCCATGTGCACGGGGCTTTATATAAGAAAGTGGGCTAATCAATTCAGGGGGAAAGGACATTAAACATGGGAGAGAAGTTCTTGAACTTCTGGACGCTGTGTGGGCACCTACAAGAGTGGCTGTTATGCACTGCTGGGGGCCACCAGATGGGAAAAGCTTTCAAAGTGCAAGGAAACAGAAGGGGTCACAGAGAAGCCAAGCTCATGGCCACCAGAGAAACATTAGGATTGTCACTCTGACTGCCGCCTTGTTTCCCAGGCCTCTAGCAGAGTGGGACCCAAACTACTCCCAGCATGAGCTAATCTGGTTCAAAACTGAACGTGGAGACTTTATCCCTGGGGGTTGGTGGAAATTTAAGGATGATCGGGTTAACATCCCCAAATCACTTGCTCCAGCCTTTGTCAGAGGGTTCCGTCAAGGAACGCACACTGGCCGAAAGGCCCTGGAATCTACACGGAGTTAGCACTTCTACATCCCGAGGCTTTCCGTTATAGCTTGGGCAGTATGTGCGCAAAGTGAAGTATGTGCTGGGAGCAACCACCATCAAGGATCTAAGGTACAGAGCATAGGGGGAACTCTATTTGAAAATTTAATTGTGGACTTTGCTGAACTTCCTCGTGTTCAGGGCTGCCAATATTTCTTGGTCTTTGTGTGCACTTTCTCCAGTTGGGTAGAGGCTTTCCCGACCCATACTAGAAAGGCTTGCGAGGTAGCTTGGCTTTTGCTATGAGAAATCATTCCACGCTTTGGAATTCCAGTTGCTATCGGGTCTGATAATGGGCCAGCATTTGTACCGGAGGTGGTACAGATGGTGGCAAAGGGACGTGAAATCACCTGGAAGTTGCCTCAAAGCTCTGGAAAAGTGGAAGGCACTAAAAAATAAATTGTGCCAGGAGACTTACATTGGGACCAGCTGTTACTGATAGCATTGTTAAGGATTAGATGTAACCCTACTAAACAGACAGGTTCTCTCCTTTTGAAATTGTTTGTGGGCGCCCTCCCCCTATAGACAAGTAAGTAGCAGGGATTTAAAGGAAATAGGCAGTCTTACCCTGAGACAACAGATGAAGGCTCTTGGTTCAGCCCTGACTTCCATCAGTCACTGGGTTAGGGAGCAACCAGGGCCTATGGTATGGCTGAAAGAGTGGAATGTGCAGCCCCTAAAGCCACTTTGGAGAGGTCCATTTATTGTTGTTCTGTCCATCCCTTCCATAGTCAGAGTGGCCGAAATAGCTCCCGGGATCCACCACAGCAAAATGAAGCTGGCAGCCTGAGACTTGGAGTGCATCTTCAATCCAGTGACACCATGCAAGCTGACCATCCGAAACAAGCAAGCCAGCCCTAAAGAGGTCACGAGGGATGGCAGCAGCAGAGAAATTCCAGCAGACAGCAGCCCTGTTGCAATCACTCTGGGGGCTGACTGATCTATGTCTTATGTACGGCTGAAGCTTGAGGAATCCCCTGCCTGATAAATTCAATGGACTGAGTATTATTAATTATTATTATTATTGCCTCTGGATGTTGGTTTTCTCTTGAAATGCACTGTAACCCCTTTTTCTCTCTTGATTGCAGTCTTAGACTTTGTTTTAGCAACAGTACTGGTGGCCACTGCTCCAGCTGATTGTGACTATGCTAAGTTTCTCTTAGCAGTTTTTACCTCTTGTGGACAGAAAGCCTTGTTGCCATTGGTTGTTTCTAATTTGGCTTCTTTTTATTCTGAGCCCCTCATCTCATGACTCGTGTATATACACAGGACCTGATCAGGCCAAGGTGTCACCACAACTCCACCATACCCATTTCTCCTGCAAGGGAATGATCTCAGGAACCTGTAAATATAATGATATTCTATCTGCCAACATGGAATCTGTCCACTTTTTTTGACCAGCAGTATTCCTCAAGTGAGGTGTGGCTAGAGGTCAGAAGTTGCAACAATAAAAGGCAGGGTGCAGGCAAAACTGCACTCCCTTCGAAAGGGCATTGCTACCTCAGAATGTCATTTGGGGTCCTGTAACCCAGTTAATTTCACCATCCTCAACCTGCGTGGGGAGATAATTGGCAAGTTGGGATGTATATTAATGGATAAGGCCAAGATCCTGGGGTCTTACTAGACTTCTAAGAGTTAAGGCCACTCACCAGGCCTCCTTCTCATGAGGTTTTTTGTTCCTTCTATGAAGAAATGAAAAAAAGATATCCCTCCCATAGCTGTCACCACAAAAAACCTGCTTCTGGCTCAATCACTAAATATCTCTTCTTGTTATGTCTTTTAGGGGACAAATATGGGAGACCAATCTCCCTGGGAAGCTAGAGAGCTAAACCCCCTCAAACTCTACTATGAGACAAAGTTTGCCTGCTCATCAAATGGTGTTTGGCTTCTAAAAAATCTCAATTATTGGAAGATACTGTCTTGCCTGATTAGGAGAATAGCTTAAAGTTCCAGTTGGAAATTTGGCATGTCTGGGGCAAAAGTTCTACGATGAAAGCTCTAGAGAGACTCAGTGGTGGAGGTCGCCAAATCACACAAAGCCTAAGCCCCACCCCTTGTCAAGCTTTCCCCATCTCCATCAAGCCTGAAATGATGTCACTGTTAACACTGAGTGGTGGGCCCCAGAAGGATTATAATGGATATGTGAGAGGACTCCTTAAATAAAACTGCTCCCACATTGGACCAGATCTTGTGTACTAGGGACTATTTGCCCCTGCTTTGTCCTACTCTCACTAGCTAAGAGAGAGCATTTGGGTGTCCTGGTATATGAGGACCAGGGAGACCAGAGAAAAAGACAAGCTGTACCCCTACAGATTGGTGACTGGAGTGATGATCAATGGTCCCCTGAAAGAATAATCCATTATTTTTTAAAAAAGATTTACTTAAAAAAGAAAATTACAGACCAAGAGGGGGAGAGACAGAGAGGTCTTCCATCTGTTGGTTCACTCCCCAACTGGCCACAATTCCTAGAGCTGAGCTGATCAGGAACCAGGAGCCAGGAGCTTCTTTTGGGTCTTCCATGTGGGTGCAGGGTCAAAGCAATTGGGCCATCTTCTACCGCTTTCCCAGGGCACAGTAGAGAGCTGGATCAGAAATGGAGCAGCTGGGACATGAACCAGTGCCCATATGGATGCTGGCACTGCAGGCGGCAGCTTTACCTGCCATAGCATTGGTCCCAAATAATCCATTATTATGGTCCTTCCATCTAGGCAGAATATGGGTCCTGGGGATATCGTGCTCCTATTTACATGTTAAATCATACCATTAGATTACAAGGTCTTGTTGAGATTATAACTAATAGAACTGCAAGGGCTCTCAGTATATCGGCCAAACAATATACTCAAATGTGCCATGCTATCTACCAAAACCATCTGGCCCTAGATTATTTACTTGCTTCAGAGGGTGGAGTTTGTAGAAAATTCAATCTAAGTAACTGTTGTTTACAAATAGATGATAAAGGAAAGGTCGTACATAAGATTACTGATCAAATGAAAAAGGTGACCCTTGTTCCAGTCCGAACCTGGAGAGGCTGGGAACCCAGAGATTTGTTTGGAGGATAGTTTTCAACTTTCGGTGGATTCAAATCCTTCATAGGTGTGGTGCTTGTAATGTTAGGGGAATGATTTTATCTTGTCTTTTGTCATTGTTTATAAAAACTATCTCTAGCCACATACAGACCCTACATGAGAGAAAAATTGCTGCCCATGTCATGATGCTGTGTAAATATAAGTTCTTAGACCAGGATGATGCTCTCTGATCCAGAGGGGTTCCAAGAATCAAAGCCAGGAAATGTGGCAGAGGCCTTTGTCTTGTAATTAAACTTGTTTCTACCTGATATGTGGTAGAAACCTTCTTAACGTTAGAAGAAAAAGGGTGGCATCTGTCCTGGGAATGATATGTGGCTGTTATCTGCTTGTCTATGAATGCTTCAACTGTAGTCCCTAACTACTTGTTAGTACAGAGCAATGATGTTAACCCTTGTCAGACAGGATACAGCTCAGTATATGTGTGGAGAAAAACATCATTAACAACTATGTACCCTTGTATAGTACTGTACTAATTCCTGCAGCTGCCATGTAACATTAGAGTATCTAATCAAATGTATGCATGTGACCATATAAGGGAGACAAAGAGGCTAAAGCCATATATAAGGGAAAGCCCTTCTTTGTTTGGGGCTCAGGATTTTGGATAAGAAATTCAGCCTGGGCCTTATGCCAGTATAATAAAAGACTACCTCCTGTTAAAAGGCCTTGGTGTCTTATCTCAGTACATGAATCCTGCTACAGGTTCACTCCCAAAATGGCTTCAACAATGAGGTCTGGTCTAGGCTGAAGCTAGAAGAGAGGAACTCCCTCTTTGTCACCAACATGAGTGGCAAAGGCCTAAGTACTTGGGTGATCTTGTGCTGCCTTCCCAGTCACATTCGTAGGAAGCTGGATGGGAAGCAAAACAGATGGGACTTGAGCCTATACTCCTATGTAGGATGCTGTCATTGTAAAGAGTGGCTTAGCAGGCGCTGTGGCTCAGTAGGCTAATCCTCTGCCTGCAGCACCGGCACCCCGGGGGTTCTAGTCCTGGTCGGGTCGCCGGATTCTGTCCCGGTTGCTCCTCTTCCAGTCCAGCTCTCTGCTATGGCCTGGGAGTGCAGTGGAGGATGGCCCAAGTCCTTGGGCTCTGCACCCGCATGGGAGACCAGGAGAGGCACCTGGCTCCTGGCTTCGGATCAGCGCGGTGCGCCGGCCGCAGTGTGTTGGCCGCAGTGGCCACTGGGGGGTGAACCAACTGTAAAGGAAGACCTTTCTCACTGTCTCTCTCTCTCACTGTCCACTCTGCCTGTAAAAAAAAAAATAAATAAAAAAATAGAGTGGCTTAACTTGCTGTGCCACAACACCAGCACCTGTATCATAATTTTTAAATAAGTCTTCTATTGGTGGTTATTTGGACTGTTTCTGATAATGTTTGACCTAATAAACTTTTTCTATTTTTCATATTGCCTGTGAATATATTTGTAGGATAAATCGCAGCAGTAAGCTTGCTGATTCCAAGGATGTAAGCATCTGTAATTTTAATAGGCATTGCTGAAGCGTCCTTTTTTGTAGATATACCAATTCCTATTCCCACCAACAGTGTATGAAAATGCCTGTACCCCAACAACTAACAATTTTTTGTGCTTTCAAACTTGGGATTTTTGTCAAAATTATTCTTTTTTTAAAATGGCATTTTGATGTAATTATAATTTGTACTTGTTTAATGAGTTACATCTTTCCATGTGTTACAAGGACATTCATATATTATTTTTGCAAACCATCTTTCCATATATTATGCTTATTTTCATTGTTATTGCCCTTCAGAAATCCATGCTTCAGAGCTCTTTCCTAGGTTGGCTTTTTAATTTTAATGTGTTGAATAATAATGATCTTTTCACAGTTTGGCAATTGTGATTTGACTCTACCACGTTTGAGAAGTATTTTTGCTTTACTTATTATATAATAATAATAAGTAAGCATATAAATTCCCAGAAAGCTTAAAAAATAGTACAGATATCTCATGTGACCTTCTCCTAGGTTTACCTAATGGTTACATCTTACTTAACTATGTTACAATATCAAAACTAGGAAACTTACATTGACACAATGTGTGTGGATAGTTCTGTGCAATTTTGTCACATTGTGTGGATTTATAAAATGGTGCCTCATTAATTCTGGTCAAGGGTGGTAGTTCATTCTCCCTATTAGACCTCCTCCCAACATTTTTATTTCTTTTTTCAAGCTGTATTGTTTGGGCTGTGTTATTGTCACTTTGCTAGGCAACCCTAGAAAACTCATAAAGGTTGACAGGGAGTAAGAGTACTGGTTATAGTTCAGCTTACAGTGGGTCTAATGGGTCTGCAAACCTACCTGGAGGCCATTTTATCAATCTCTGATATATAATTTCAAATCACATGCAGATGCTGTCCTGCTTATGATAGGATTATATTCTGATAAATCTACCATATACTAAAAACATGATAAACACAAAATGATGTGGGATAAACAAGCAGGCATCTATTTGGATCTGCAGAGCCAGACGTCATAAGCCATTACCCCCCTTACCCCATGTACCCCATTTATCAATCAAAAACATCCACCTTCTCACAATGTATCTGTTACTTCCGGGATGTGAGGGCATAGATGATAAAAGGAATTGGAACCTGGGAGAGTGCCCCCCTTTTTTCCATTGTGGACCGTGCTTGAAGGTACTGCACCCATCTTTTCAGTGATTGCACTGAGCATTTCCACTCTCTTGTCCTCCTCTTGTTAGACAGATCTTCCCTATCCCAGCCACCATTTTTGATTTCCCTTACCTCCTTAGTTTATGGGCTACTCTGACCCACTCATGTTGTGTATTTCTCTGTGAGGGGGACCCACACTTGCATGTGGATGTGTGTTTATTCTCCCACTGCCAAATAAACTGTTTCTATTTGTGCAGGATACCAATCTCTGCTTAGTATTTCTATCTCTGCAGGAGACAAGAGCCTGGATTAAAAATTAATAAATTCATTGCCCTCATCACAAATGCATTCAATATATCTGCAGGACATTATAGCTTAGCAACACAGTACACTGTAGAGTATTGGTTATTTACCCTTGTGACCACATGGTTGACTGGAAGAAGCAGCTAATTGCCAATGCCACTGCCTAACATCATGAGAGAGCATTCTACTGTATACCACTAGTCTGAAATAAGAACAACATTTAACATTTGAGACATGGGTTCTTATTGAGTATTGCTTTTGTACTATCCTAAAGTCAAATTACTGTGCAGTCCTTTGGACTTTACAGACTTTTCAGAGTCCAGAAACCCCTGAAACTTCCTCTCTCCCTTCTAGGAGAGAAACAAAAATATAATATAGCAGCCCTCGAGGTAGATGATGATTGTTTGTACCACCCTGAAAGATCTGAAGGATGTGGCGCTGACAATCCCATTCATATCTCTGCTTAATGTGCTGGTCTGATCACTGAAAACAAGTGGATGTGTCTTGGAGAATGGACTACAGACTACCATGAAGCCACCTACTTAGTAGCCACAACTGCAACTGTTGGGCTGGATTTTACATTATTGATTCATTAGACGATACACACACTGATCCGGATAGTGCTTTCTTTTCTATTCCAATCATAAAAGAGGAAGAGAAACAGTACACATTCACATAGGCAGAAAACAATATTCATTTGCAATTTTGATTTATGTTAATCCTCCTGCTTTCACAATGAAATCCAAAAATATATGGAATTCATAGGAACATGAGAAAAACAACTTGATCTATTTCATCAATGATATCACACTGATCAGGCAGGATAGTCAAAAGTTGACTTGTATGCTGGAAGGCCTTATTAAGACACATGCAGTACAGAGAGTAGAAGATAATCCCTAAAAAGATTCAGGAACTTTCAAATACAGTAAGATTTTAGGAGTCAAATAGGCAAGGTCATGTTGAGCTGATTGTCCCTTCTGAAGAAAACAAGAACTGCTACTGTATCTTGTATTCAGTACTACAGAGAAGGAAGCATAATGCCTGGTGCTTGTGTCATATAATCATACAGACACATTGTCATTTGTGGTTTCACTAGTGGGGAAAAGAAATATGGTGGAGATTATGGCAGACTTCAGTGTGAGCATCTTAATACAGGCTCCTGGGATTCTGAAGCAAGGCCATGCCATCCAATACAGAGAATTATGTGCCATTTGATAGACAACTCCTTACGTGACATGGGACATGCTAGAGAGACAAAATACTATATCATAGGACACCAAATGGCCATAATCCAGAGATGCCAATTGTAACCCAGGTTCTATTGGATCTACCAAGTCAAAACAATAAGACAGGCTCAGCAATTTTCCTTCACAAAACAGACACAATCATTCTGGGATCAAGTCCAAACAGTATTAGAGTAAATAAATAAGTTGCATAAGCATGCGGCACAGACCTCCATGTCATCTACCATACTTGCATCAGCGCCCCCCTTTAGCTTGTAGCTGTGACCATCAATGAGCAAAAGTATCTGATCTGGTTTATGAATACCAGTTCAACCTGAAAATGGATGGTACCTACATCACAGAAACACATGGGGGTGTCCTTGAAGGAGTATAGCATCTGACTAGGGGACCCACCTCACAGTAAAGGAGGTATGCGAGTGGATCTGCTACCATGAGATCCACTAGTTAGTCATATTACATACTGCACTGTCCAAAAGCATCTGACTTCATAGAAAACGTAAATGACTCACTGAAGGCACTGTTGACTTAAATGCTATGCTCTGCAAGATGGAGTGCTATCCTTTATGATTTGTTTCATGCATTAAATCAAAGATTCCTATATCATGTGTCCTCAATGGAAAAATACACATTTCAAAGAAGGTAGAATCAGATGACCACACTTGCCAGCACTCCCAATGACTCACGGTGGAGGGTAGGGCACATGTTTCATGTCATATCAGCTCTGGACTGCGGAAAGTTACAGGCTCTGTCTCAGAAGGGGAACATACACTTGTCAAGGAGCACAGAAACAGTCCCACTGAAATACAAGTTATAGGTGTAGGCACTGTGATTCAGTGGGCGAAGCCACCTCTTGGGATGCTTGCATTCCATATCAGAGAGCTGGTTTGAGTCCCAGCTCCGCTGCTTCTCATCCTGCTTCCTCGTAATGCATCCTGGGAGGCATCAGACATTGGACCAAGTGCTTGCACTCTTGAACCCACATGAGAGACCTAAATAGCTTTGAGAGCCTGGCTTTGTCTTGGCCCTGCCCTGATTGTTGTGGGCATGTGAAGGATGAGTCAGCAAATGAAAGATCTCTCTCTCTCTCTCTCTCAATCTCTCTCTAAACACACACACACACACACACACACACACACACAGTTGTTCTGCCTTTCAAGTAGATTAAAATCAATAATTGTTTGAAAAACAAGTAGAAGTTGTGGCTGCTGCCAGGACACTTTAGACTCCATATGCCTGTTGTAACGTTGCCATCTCGACAAATGTAATTTAATCTGAGAAGGAGGAGGCAGATTTACTTTTCACAATGTGGGAATGAAGGAATATAGGTGGAAACTACAGGATCTACATAGGCATCTCTTGGTACCCCCTCGCACAATTTGAAATGTGAATGGAATATGAGAAGCATATACTTACTCTGGTCTCAGACTTCTCAGGAATAAATTCAGGGATCATACTACCAGGTAAGACACTAAGACTTGTAGAAGTGATAGGGCAGGATGAAGGGAATTTAGAATGGGCAGTGTAAGAGGAAACAGACTAATTGTGGTCCCAAGATTGACTGGGGTGATAAGGCAATAGTTTTTCTATCATATTTTCTTTTTTAATAAAAAATTTTAGTTATTACATAAAATTACACATATTTATGGGGTACCATTATCTTACCTGTTTCAGATTTCTCCTACAGAGGAGAAGTCCTTGGTACCTTTGCAGAAGTGAACCTGGAGAAGTGCATTTATGCTGTGACAGTCATGGGAGTGTCTACTTAGATCTCACTTCAAGAGAGTGCCTGCTATGAGGAGTGTAGTCAGCTGGTATCCTCTAGCTTCTGCTCATTTGAGGCTCACACATATTCAAGCTGAGACTATGTTTGCACTAGAATACTTTCAGTGATTGAGCACCTTGGGAGTCCATTTTAAAAGATAAATCTTTGGTTTGGGCTGCCTATAGACCAGGCTGAGATTTTCTATGAGCTTCAGTGTACCAGAGGATCTTCCTGTCCTGTCTTTTTATTCCTTTCTCTTTTCATAAGTGTCTGACCTGTGTGGAAGTCTAAAGACTCTGCCAACATACCCTTCACAAATGTTTACCTGAATAGGTATTTTCTTTATTTGTAATTATATCTTGTCTTTTGATTCTTGGAAGATGTTTGGTGTTTTAAGGGAGAAGGCCAGAGTAGCATTCAAGATTGGGGGTAAACAACATAGCTGCCATTGATCAACTATTTGGAAGACATTTTAGTATTTTAGCAATCATTACTGGCTGGATATCTGGATGGGGTATAAACATCATCTCTTTCCCTCATTGACTTGTTTCTCTCAACACTGTTTTTAGGTAATCACTTTTACTCTTTTATATTCTGAGTTCCTTTATGTACATACGGGCAAATGCTAGTATATATTCTCTTTTCTTTTAAAAACATTATAGTTAGTATAGCATATTACCCTCTTACACATTGTGATTTTTCCTTCACTTATTATTTTATTTTATTTATTTTATTTTTTTGGACAGGCAGAGTGGACAGTGAGAGAGAGACAGAGAGAAAGGTCTTCCTTTTGCCGTTGGTTCACCCTCCAATGGCCGCTGTGGCCGGCGCGCTGCGGCTGGCGCACCGCGCTGATCCAATGGCAGGAGCCAGGAGCCAGGTGCTTTTCCTGGTCTCCCATGGGGTGCAGGGCCCAAGCACTTAGGCCATCCTCCACTGCACTCCCAGGCCACAGCAGAGAGCTGGCCTGGAAGAGGGGCAACCGGGACAGAATCCGGCACCCCGACCGGGACTAGAACCTGGTGTGCCGGCGCCCCAAGGTGGAGGATTAGCCTATTGAGCCGCGGTGCTAGCTACACTTATTTTTTCTTTTTTAATTTGAGAGGTAGAGTTATAGACAGTGCGAGAGAGAGACAGAGAGAAAGTTCCTTCCTCCGTTGGCTCACTCCCCAAATGGTGGCCACAGCCAGCACTGCGCTGATCCGAAGCCAGGAGCCAGGTGCCTCCTTTTGGTCTCCCATGCAGATGCAGGGGCCCAAGGACCTGGGCCATCCTCCACTGCCCTCCCGGGCCACAGTACAGAGCTGGACTAGAAGAGGAACAATCGGAACCAGAACTGCTGCCCATATGGGATGCCGGCACCGCAGGCGGAGGATTAACTAAGTGAGCCCTGGCGCTGGCCCCTGATTTTTTCTTCACTAAAAATTTTTACTGGGGGGCTGACATTGTGCATAGCAGGTTACACCTCCGCCTGTGACACCAGCATCTCAGTTCGAGAACTGGTTGCTCAACTTCCAATCCAGCTCCCTGCTAATGTGTCTGGGATAGCAGCAGAAGATGGCCCAAGTGCTTGGGCCCATGCACCCACGTGGGAGACCAGTAGGTGGCTCTGGAATCCTGGCTCCAGCCTGGCCCAAGCCTGGCTGTTGTAGCCATTTGGGGAGTGAACCAGCAGATGGAAGACCTCTCTCTTTCTCTCTATATCTCTCTTTCTCCTCTCCCCCTCCTCCCATGCCTCCTCCTCTCTGATTTTCAAATAAAAAATAAATCTTTAAATAGTAAGTTTTTTTTTTATTTTTATTTTTTTATTTTTTGACAGGCAGAGTGGACAGTGAGAGAGAGAGACAGAGAGAAAGGTCTTCCTTTTGCCGTTGGTTCATCCTCCAATGGCCGCCGCGGCCGGCGCGCTGCAGCCGGCGCACCGCGCTGATCCGATGGCAGGAGCCAGGAGCCAGGTGCTTTTCCTGGTCTCCCATGGGGTGCAGGGCCCAAGCACCTGGGCCATCCTCCACTGCCTTCCCCGGCCACAGCAGAGAGCTGGCCTGGAAGAGGGGCAACTGGGACAGAATCCAGCGCCCCAACCAGGACTAGAACCCGGTGTGCCGGCGCCGCTAGGTGGAGGATTAGCCTAGTGAGCCACGGCGCCGGCCTTAAATAGTAAGTTTTTATTGAGGATCTTTCCATCTCACTGTATAGATTCTTTATTGTTTTCCACATGTACCATCATTCAATTGTATTGTAGTACTATTATATAGAAAACCAATCACTTATTTAAAGTTGGATTATTTCTAAGTGGCACCAATTTACACTGTTTGAATAAAAACCCTTTTGTGTGTCATTTAGATATGTGTATGAATATCATTTGACTTGGAAAAACAAAACCTCTAAGAATTGAGCCTAGAATCTAATCATTTATGAGAGGAAACTGAAGTGAAGATTATAAGAAAAAGGCAGAAACCAGACTGAGTGATGCCACTATTCTGTTCTCAAGAAAGAATGTGACAAGTATATTCATAGAAATATATAAAATAATTGATAAACTGTTATTCTCTTCCTGGCATTTGCAATTCATGAGTAAATAAAGAAATAAGCAAAAGGGGAAGGGTCTAAATGTAAATGATTATGTATAGAATTCTCAATGTGTGTGTAGGGAAAGCAGTGTTAAAGAAAAACTTATTAAATGACACTTGTTGACAATGTTAAACAGACTTTATTTTAAGGGGAACGAGGACCATAACAATGATATCCTTGCAATGGGTGGAGAGAGAGAGAGGGGTCCACTCTGATACAGCATGGGCAGGTGAGAATGCATAACCAAGGGGCAGGTTTCAATGGATCGATAATTGCTGAGCGGTCAGGAGTAAGAGGGGGGTAATTCTCACTACATTGACTTAAATGGAATTCTAGGGGTATCAGATATCACCTCTGAGGTGATGGAGGATAAAAAAACTGATCATGTAGAGAGGGTGATCAGATATCATGAGTGAGTATTTGAAGGCTGGCATTGTGATGGAGAGGATTAAGCCACTGCTTTCAATGTCAACATCCTATATTGTGGCGCTGGTTGGAGACTTGGCTATTCTAATCCAACTTCCTGCTAGTATGCCTAGGAAGGCAGCAGAAGCTGGCCCAAGTACTTGAGCCCTTGCTGCCCTAATGGGGATTCCTAGACCGAGATGGCTCCTGGTTTCTGCCTGGACCATTCCTGGCTGCTACAGTCATTTGGGGAGTGAAGCTGTGGATGCAAGATTCTCTCTCTCTCTCTCGCTCTCGCTCTTGCTCTTACTCTGTCTATCCCTCTCTCTCTGTCATTTTGCCTTTGAAATAAATGAACAAATAAATCTTTACAAATGTCAGAGTTGGGGCTGACACTGTAGTACAATGGGTAAAGCTGCTGTCTGCAGCACCAACTGGGATCGTGTCTCGACTGCTCTACTTCCTACCCAGTTCCCTGCTAAAGTGCCTGGGAGAGCAGTGGAGGATGACCCAAGTTCTTGGGTCCCTGCAGTTAAGAGACCTAGAAGAATTTCCTGGCTCCTGACTTTGGACTGGCCCAGCTCAGCCTGTTTCAGCCATTTGGGGAGTGAACCAGCTGATGGAAGATCTCTGTGTCTCTCCTCCATTCTCTCTGTAAATCTGCCTTTCAAATAATTATTCTTTTTTAAAGCCACAGTAGATATTCTTGCTAAACTGCAAAAACTGAATTTTATAAGTACCCAGCTAGGCCTAGGAGAAAGTTCAGGAGCCTGACTAAAATTTGATCAAGCAGACTCTTTGTGGAGGCTTACTATCTATACACAATTTTTTTTATTTTTTAAGGATGTGGATGATCCGGTTCCTTCCTTCCATTCTCTGTTTATATCTTTTGAATGCTAAATAAAAGAGAAGTTCAACTAAACATAATAAGGACATTCCAAGGAAGATTGCTACACTTCAACCAAAACTCAGAAATGGTTAAATAGAGTGAAACTTCAGAACATGAGATAAAATGCTAGATAATTTTGGTTTGAGTAGTTCAGACATATAATAAATAAAGAACAGATCTCTATAAATTATGTCTATAAGTACACAAAAAGAAGCTCATGATAGTCATGGAAGACTTGTTTTTATTCGTTACAGTTCCACAGAAGTTGAAATGTTCATTTGAGAGTGATTAGTGCTTACTGCGGTAAGGCCATTCTGTGAAACCAAGTGCTCGGTTGCCCTTTAGAGCAGCTTACGAATCCACTCTGCTTCAGGCTGAAAATGAAGTAAAAAATGAAAATTAGAAATAAAATTATTTGTTAATTATAGCAAATCCCTGGTGTGTTAAGGACCACATAAAAGCACAGATGTCATAGGTGGAAGAGAACTTGGGTATCATTTTTATTATTTCTTTTTTATAATGCAGGTCCTTGGAATCCACTCTACCCCAGAATTATCAATTCAAAGTCTCTGAAGATAGTGTCTATTAGTGTGTTTGCTCAGCAAGCTTCCTGGGTAATGTTAATGACCCCTGAAGGGGAAGAAGTACTGAAGTACTGAATGCTCACCCAGTCACCAGTGCTTGCAGAGGAATTGAGGGTCAGCAATCAGCAATATTGCATTATTAGTCTAGCTCTCATGAGCATTTTAATGGACTAGAGCTTTTAAAATTGAAAATGTAATGTAAGAACACAAATTGTATTAAAAATAACTGATAGTCATTCAAAATTCCACCACACTAATACAACTATTTTCACATTGGGATATTACTGTGTACTCTTTGTGAACCAACATGCAGATTTTTGTTTAGTTGCATCCCACACAATTTTTCTCTGCTTTTTTCTCTTGATATTGTAGTATTCACTTTGCTTTCTAATAATTTTTAAATATTTATTTATTAATTCACTTGAAAGGGAGGGAGAGAAGGAGAGAGGGAGAGAGGGAGAGAGGGAGAGAGGGAGAGAGGGAGAGAGAATCTCTCATCCACTAGCTTACTACTCAAATGATTGTAATAGTAGAGGCTAGGCCAGGCTGAAGCCAGGAGCCCATAATTCCTTATTTTGGGTATATCATGTGGGTGACAGGGACCAAAGCCACCATTTGCTGCCTCCATAGGTTCACATCAGCAAAAATCTGCAATTAAGTGTTTGTTTTTCAAAGAATGTTATAGCAATGCTTTTTTTGCAACATTGTGATTAAAGACCAGACCATCACAAACAAGGAAAGCTACAAGAAATCACCTTGAGTCAGAGTTTCGACAAAAAATATATGAAGATGTATATTGCAAACATGAAGTACCCTCCTGCTTCTCTTTTCCATATCCTGTACACACCCCAAACTCTTGCTAGAAAATCCATGGTAAAATACTTCTTAAGGAGGCAGTTAACTATACCTTTCCTCTGTAACCTTTTCTTGTTACAAGTAAATTTTTTTTCTGAGTAATTCCTGCTTGAGTGTGATTATTCAGTGACATCTCAAGCAAAATGACCCCTTCATGTTCACTACAAACCCTGTTGACTACTTAGCAATTGACTCAACCCTGAAGGTGTGGAGAAGATATCCCATAGAACAAGGTGGATTTGAGTCTCACAGTGGACTTCTTAAATCTTCTGGGAGAAGAATGGCCTTGAAACCAAGTCTTTCTGAGAAAGATAAAATGTACTTCTTGTTTCAAAATTATTAACATTTGAAAAGTAAATGGAGATCTGTACATAAAATTTTATTATAAACTGTTTGCAGAAAAACCCTTAGAATGGAAGGTAAAGGAGTCCCAACTGATGAAGAAATAGAAGTGGAGGATTTGGAGGAGGAGGAGAAGGAAAAGTATAGAAAGGAGGCGATTAATGAAAATGAAAAGCTTAAGGTTACGACTTAGCCATAGCTATAGGTGCTCTATGCTTATCAGGATGAAGGACATTAGCCCTACCCTGCTGAGAACACACAATACAGTAAAAACAGAAGAAACACAAATTGATGCCCAGAAACCATGAAAATGAGTTTCACATCAAGCAAAGATCAAAGAGAGCCAGAAACGGAGAAGAACGTGTGGCATGGCAACTCTTCTGTCTATTTATGCTTCTCCTCAAAAAGTGATTATTTGGGGAATTAAGGTGAAAGGGGTGATATTTTGGAAGAGAAAAATTAAAACTTAATGGACAGAATATTGACAGAATATTTACTCTTTCAGAGAGGGAGTTAATGTGAGAGGGATTGTTAGAAACCAGAGGAGATCTAGTAATTTCTGGTAAATGAACAGTTTTTTTTTATATAAGTAAAAATAGACTCATAAAAATTTAACTCAGATATGGGTTAAATAACTTACTTCTTTGTACAACAAAATCTTGGTACATTATATTTCCATCTGCTAAGGCTGAATTTTCATTAATTGAGCTACTATTGTGTTAAGCAATTTCCCTAGAAACACCTTTATGTCTCAGTTAAATCTGCCCTGTAAAAGTTTTAGTCAATTTTTATTTTTGTTCTTTCCTAAGCATAGAAAAGTTAACAACTTTTGTAAAATGACCCTATTTACAAATACTTTAAAAAGTTTTCTGCTCTAGTCTAAGTAATATTTATTCTCATAATTTTTAAACATTTTTCTTGCAAATCTTTTGGTTCTTTTTGAAGTAGTATTCATTTTTCTCAAACCTACAACTATTATAGTAAAAGAGAACTATTCTTCAGGGAAAATATAAATTCAAACCTTTAATGTATTTTCCCTTTTAAAAATACAATTTGGCCTAAAAGTAAGACAAAAGTAAACATACCAAAGGAGCATATCTTGGTTTTGGTGGTGGAGGAGTTGTCTTGCACCGATAGAGACGTTTGACCTTAGGTGATGGCAGTAAAGGCTCACAAGGAGGAAGTGGTGGTCTTTGTCTTGATGGAGGCACTCTACCTGTACTTGTTTTTTTCCCCTTTTCTTTGAATGTTGTCTTTTTGGATGACATTCTGAATCCTTTCTTTGGTTCTCCTCCCTTCTTGGAATCTACAGATGTAGCATCTGATTCATCAGCTTTCTTTTTAGCTGCAGGTTTACCTAGTGAGTCTTCAGATTCGGCATCTGAACTTTTGGCCTTCTCACCCTTCTTAGGGCCTGCCTTGGAAGACGCATCAGATTCCATATCAGTAGACTCTGATTCATTCTTTGCACCATCCTTCTTGGAATCTTTCTTTTCCTTCTTTGAAGGCTTCTTACCTTTCTTTGAATCCAAATCAGATTCAGTTTCAGTAGACTCTGCAGCCTTCTTTGCATCCTTTTTGTCCTCTTTCTTTGAACCTTTCTTCTTGTCATCTTTTTTACCCTTTTTTGAATCGCCTTCAGATTCAGAATCAGCATCAGTAGATTTGGAATCCAAAACGACCGACTTTCGTTTGCCATCTTTCTTTGAATCTTTCTTATCCTTCTTGTCATCTTTCTTGCCCTTTGCTTCTGCTTCAGATTCAGAATCAGTGGAGACTGCATCCTTCTTTGCATCCTTCTTCTTGTCGTCTTTCTTGGAAGCTTTCTTTGTGTCCTTCTTTGCATCTTTCTTCGCATCCTTTGAGTCTCCAGATTCAGCATCTGTAGACTCTGCATCCTTCTTCGAATCCTTCTTCTTGTCGTCTTTCTTGGAAGCTTTCTTTGTGTCCTTCTTTGCATCTTTCTTCGCATCCTTTGAGTCTCCAGATTCAGCATCAGTAGATTCTGCATCCTTCTTTGCATCCTTTTTCTTGTCATCTTTCTTGGTAGCTTTCTTTGTGTCCTTCTTTGCATCTTTTTTTGCATCCTTTGATTCTCCAGATTCAGCATCAGTAGACTCTGCATCCTTCTTTGCATCCTTCTTCTTGTCATCTTTCTTTGCATCCTTCTTTGCGTCCTTCTTTCCAGGTTTCTTTGAATTATTTTGTGAGTAATTCTTAAACCATGCTTCAAAATCCATAGCGTCACCACTAGATTCCTCTACAGGTATCAATAAACTAATATTTATACTATCGTTTGAGTAAGTCTGTAACTTGACATCACAATTGATATTTGAGCTCTTACTCTTTGTACTGTTCTTGGCACATATGGTTGAAATATCTGTCTCCTCACAATTCTTTGAATCTTTCCTATTGTTATTTTTATCCTTTTTTGAGAATATATTAGGCACTTTGGGCTCTTGGTTTGTTTCTGATTTGCACTCTGATTTCCCAAGTAGCTCATTTTCATGTGATGTTTTTGGTGATTTAAATGCTTTAGTTCTTCCTTTACGTTTCTCATCTTGCATTGTTTTCAGAGATTCTACATTTGTAGTATATAGGTCTGTTTTTCTCTTGAAATTTTTCTTCAAAGCTGTTCCTTTTGTGTCATCTCTGGACTTCTTAGTTTGTGCCTTTTTAGGAGGGGATTTGGGTGTATGCATGTATGGGAATGGAGCCTGTCTTCTGGTAGCTGAGTACAAAACTGGCCTTTGGAAACTTTTTCTTAAAGAATGCCTTATCCATTTATGAGTTGGCTTCTGACCTTCCTCTAATTTTCTTTTGTAATGCCTCTGAAAAGGTTTGTTAAAATAATGATAAGCTTTTGTGAATAAGTTATATCATTTTGTATTGTAACATGAAAAACAAAGATATCTTTTCACTTACCATTCATTTAAAATTGAAAAAAAAATATTTTTACCTTTCCAGGTTGAGTTTGTGTGTGTTGTGTGTTGCATGTGTGTTATAACATGATTATGGAAATAAGAAAACTTTAGATGAGAATTTAGGGCAAGATTTATGATTCAGATAATGGCTCATATTAGGAGTGGAATAGGCCCACAAAGAATTATCCATGATATTCTGTAGCTTATCTTCACAACCATGTAAAACCATTTATAGAAGAGATTTTGGGGTGGACAATTGCACACCCCTCATAGCCAGGTAAACTCAGCAAAAAGATCATCCTTTTAAAGTTTGTTATGAAAATTCTTGTGATAGTTGTAGTCTTCAGGATTAGTCTCATTCCTGCTCCTGTTTCAAATCTCAAGTCAAATTGAAAACCTGAGATCCCTACTGTTAAGTATCAAAAAGGAATCCAAGAATATAAAATGAAACAAACTTTTGAGTTACGTTAATTCGTGTAATAATGGTGTGGTTTATTTTCAAATTGGTTGTAATAAGTGACCACAGAGACTGATTTTAGATTTATTTCTTATATTCCTTCAAATCTGCTGTATAGGCAGCAATGAAGAGAAGCATGAAACTTGCATCACTAAGGATGTAATGAATAAGATATTACATGTTAATGGAAAGCTAAAATAAGCAGGTATAGTCATCCTAATACCGGATAAAATTGACTTTAACACAAAAAGCTGTTAAAGGATACAAAGAAAGGCATTAAGTATTTATTAAGAGATCAATTAATCAGGAAGATGTATAATAATTGTATATGCACCCAATGCCAGGGCACCTGGCTATTAAAAACAAATGTTAATGGATCTAAAGGGAGACATAGACTCCAATACAGCATAAATGGGGGACTTCAATATTCCAATTTCATCAATGGACAGATCAACTAGACAGAAAATTAACAAAGAAACGACAGAACTAAATGACACTATGGAACAAATGGACCTAACTAAATGACACTATGGAACAAATGGACCTAATCTACATAGCATTTCATCTTACAGTTGAAGACTGCTGATTCTTTTCATCAGTGCATGGAATTTTCTCTAGGATAGAACACTTGCTAAGCCATAAAGCAAGTCTCAGCAAATAAAAAAAAAATTGAAATCATACCATGTTTCTTTTCTGGCCACAATGGAATGAAGTAGTAAATTAACAAAAATTTCTGAAACATATGTAAACATATGGAGACTGAAAACATGCCACAAATGAATAGTAGGTGACAGAAGAAATCAAAAGGAAAGTTAAAAAATTCAGGAAACAAATGTAGATGACAATACAACATATCAAACTTATGGGATACAACAAAGCAGTGTTAAGAGGGAAGTTTAGAGCAATTAGTGCCTACATCAAGACATTGGAAAGGCATCAAGTAAATGAGCTATCAGTGCACCTCAAGGACCTAGGAAAACAAGAGCAAACCAGAGCAAAATTAGTGGGAAGAAAGAAGTAATTAAAAGTAGAGAACAAATAAAAAAAAAGACACCCCCCAAAATTCAAAAGATCAGTTAAATGAAAATCTGATTTTAGGAAAAAATAAAAAAATGATATACCATTGGCCAAAATAAATAAAAGAAATTAGGGAGAAGACCAGAATTAACAAAACCAGAAACAAAAAGGAGATGTAACAATGTATTACATAATAATAAAAGGAAACTTAAGGAATTACTAAAAACAGCTATAAGCCAATAAATTGGAAAATCTAGAAAAAAATGGATAGATTCCTGGACACATAAATCTACCAAACTTGAGTCATGAAAATATAGAAAAACTAAATAGACCAATAACCAAGAAGTAGATTGAATCAGTAATAAAGATCTTCCTAACAAAGAAAAGTCCAGGCTCAGGTGGGTTCACTGCTGAATTTTACCAAACTTTTAAGAGCAGAACTAGTTTCAGGGCTGAAGTTGTGGTGCAGCGGGGTTAAAACCCCTGCCTGCAGTGCTGGCTTCCCATACGGGCACCTGTTCGAGTCCTGGCTGTTCCACTTTCCAATCCAGCTCCCTGCTAAAGTGCCTGGGAAGGCGGCAGAAGATGGCCCAAGTCCTTGGGCCCCTGCACCTGGAAGAAGCTCCTGGCTCCTGGTTTCCTGGCTCAGCTCTGGCCATTGTGGTCATTTGCAGAATGAACCAGCAGCCAGAAGGCTTAATTCTGTCTCTACCACCCTCTGTAATTCTGTTTCAAATAAATAAAATAAATCTTTAAAAAAAGAATTAATTTTTATTTTTCTCAAACTATTCAAAACATCGAAATGGAGGGAATCTTCCTCTTCCCAAAGTCTTTCTATGAGGCCATCATACGTTAATTCCAAAGCCAGAAAAAGATACAATAGTGAATGGGAGCTAGAGACCAATATTACTGAGGAGCACAGTTTCAAAAATCCTCAAAAAAGGCCGGCGCCGCGGCTCACTAGGCTAATCCTCCGCCTAGCGGCGCCGGCACACCGGGTTCTAGTCCCGGTCGGGGCGCCGGATTCTGTCCCGGTTGCCCCTCTTCCAGGCCAGCTCTCTGCTGTGGCCAGGGAGTGCAGTGGAGGATGGCCCAGGTGCTTGGGCCCTGCACCCCATGGGAGACCAGGAAAAGCACCTGGCTCCTGGCTCCTGCCATCGGATCAGCGCGGTGCGCCGGCCGCAGCGCGCCGGCTGTGGCGGCCATTGGAGGGTGAACCAACGGCAAAGGAAGACCTTTCTCTCTGTCTCTCTCTCTCCCTGTCCACTCTGCCTGTCAAAAAAAAAATCCTCAAAAAATACTATCAAATAGAATCCTACAACATATTAAAAAGATCATTCACTCAGATCAAGTGGACCCTGACGTGCAGGGATGATTCAACACATAAAAATCAATAAATGTGATATATCAAATTAATAAACTAAAGAACAAAAAACATGATTCTCTCAATAGATGCAGAGAAAGCATTTGATAAAATACAACAACTTTTCTTCATAAAAACCTTAAGCAAATTGGGGACAGAAGAAACATTCCTCAACACAATCAAGGCAATATATAACAAACCCACAGCTAACATCATGTTGAATAGGGAAAAGTTGGAAGCATTCAAACTAAGATCTGGGACCAGACAAGGATGCCCACTTTCACCACTACTATTCAGTATAGTTCTGGAAGATTTATCCAGCACTATAAGGCAAGAAAAAAAAAATCAAGGGAATACAAATTGGAAAGGAGGAAGTCAAATTATCCTGGTTCACAGGTGACATGATTCTATTTATAGGGGAACAAAAAGACTGTATTAAGAGATTATTGGGGCTCATAAAAGAGTTTGGTAAAGTTCCAGGGTGTAAAATCAATACACAAAATATTAATAGCCTATGTATGGACAGAAAATGTCATGGCTGAGAAAGGACTTGTAAGATGACTCACATTAACAATAGCTATAAAAATTTAAATACATTGGAATAAATTTAACCAAGGAGGTGAAGGGCTCTACAATGAAAATTATAAAACATTGCAGAAAAAATAAAACAAGATAGAAAAACTGTGGAAGAATCTTCCATGTTCATGCATTGGAAGAATTAACACAATTGGAGGAGGGCAAGATGGCAGAATAGGAAAGGAGCACATTGGATAGTACTGGAAAAGACAGTTTAATAAAAGTGGAGATACTGCAGGTTCAAGGAAGAGTTAGGGAAGAAACAGCAGAGGAAACTCTTCTGGAACGACTGATTCACGGTGGACATATGTGGATGGCATGGCCACCCACAGCTCGGGACCCCAGCCATGGGATCTATGCACCAGCACTGGAAAGGGAGGTGAGGTGAAACCTCAGTAGCCTGAGACACTGGCGGGAAAGTGGAAGGAGGAGCCTAGAGGGAACGAGGCTTGAAGCCCCATGGGGGAAAGTTCACCAGGCTAACCAGAGGATAGAAGGAAAAAAAAGGGACCGGTACAGACACGAGTCTCTCTCTCCACTCACCTTTCAAAGGTGAGCAAGACAAAGAGCAGGCGCCATTTTGGACATACGTAAAAGCTGCGCCCACCATCAGCCAAGCAGAAAAACCTGACTCTTGGGGGGGGGGTGAAATAGCAGGAGGTTAGGACCTAGTGAATGTGTGGAGCTAATGAACTGAGACTGCGAAAAACTGAAAGTGTGGGAGAGAACTAATGGAGATGTGAGTACTCTCAGGAGAGTACATAAACTTGGTAACCTTGGCAACCCGATGGGAGACAGCAGAGAAATTTGAGCTTACACTGAGGACTGCATAGATCCTTTGGGTGGTCCTTGGATAAGAGCAGATGAATATTATACCCACAGGAGCCAGAGAACAGCAACTGACTGCCTTCAATAACACTCAGCTGTGTGGAATTACTTCCCTTATGAATCAAAAAAAAAAAAAAAAAGAGAGAGAGACAGAGAGATTTAACACGCCTAACCTGGGTGTGTCACCTTTGGCACACCCTTAACCCTGAAGAACTAAACAGATCTCTCTGGCCACACCTTTCAAAAGCCTCTAAGGATCCATCAAAAGCAGCAGTCCATAGTACAATGAGAAAAAACACCACATCAAAGGAAGAAGAAAACAAAAAATATCTCCACAATGGCAAGCAACATAGGCAGAAACTGAGGAAATAAAAACAAGGAAGACATTATGACACTCCCAAATGAACAAGACACCCCGATTCAAGATTATGAAGATGATGAGATAGAAGAAATGCAAGATACAGATTTCAAAAAATGTATAAGAACATTTAGAAGTTTTCAAAAACAAATGCTTGAGCTACAGAAATCCTTACTGGACAGGATAGAAAATCTCTCTCATGAAAATTTTTTTTTTTTTACTTTTTGACAGGCAGAGTGGACAGTGAGAGAGAGAGACAGAGAGAAAGGTCTTCCTTTTTGCCGTTGGTTCACCCTCCATTGGCCGCCACGGCCGATCCGAAGCCAGGAGCCAGGTGCTTCTCCTGGTCTCCCATGGGGTGCAGGGCCCAAGCACTTGGGCCATCCTCCACTGCACTCCCTGGCCACAGCAGAGAGCTGGCCTGGAAGAGGGGCAACCAGGACAGAATCCAGCGCCCCGTCCGGGACTAGAACCCGTGTGCCGGCGCCGCAAGGTGGAGGATTAGCCTAGTGAGCCGTGGTGCCGGCCATGAGAGTATTACAGGCATCGAAAGCCAAAGCACTCTGGCAAAAAAAAAAAAACAACAAAAAAAACAAAAAACAAAAACACAACCCTACATGAAAGTGAGATCCCAGTGAAAAGAACAGGTCATCAAAGAAGGAGGTACCTTTCTCTGAAGGGAGGAGAGAACTTCCACTTTGACTATGACCTTGTCTAAATATGATCAGAGTTGGTGAACTCAAAAGGCTTCCATAGCCTTGACAACTCATGACAAGAGCCTAGGGTGATTACTGATGCCATAAACAAGAGTGTCAATTTGTTAAGTCAACAACAGGAGTCACTGTGCACTTACTCCTCATGTAGGATCTCTGTCCTTAATGTGCTGTACATTGTGATTTAAAGCTATAACTAGTACTGAAACAGTATTTTTCACTTTGTGTTTCTGTGTGGGTGCAAACTGTTGAACTCTTTACTTAATGTATGCTAAACTGATCTTCTGTATATAAAGAGAATTGAAAATGAATCTTGATGTGAATGGAAGGGGGGAGGGAGCGGGAAAGGGGACAGTTGCGGGTGGGAGAGAAGTTATTGGGGGGGGGAAGCCATTGTAATCCATAAGCTGTACTTTGGAAATTTATATTCATTAAATAAAAGTTAAAAAAAACAGATAGTTAAAAAAAAAGAAAATGAAACCTTAAGGAGGAATCAAAATGAAATGCAGAAACTAGTAGAACAGGAAAGTGTGATAATGAAGAGAAATCAAAATAAAATGAAGAATTCAATAGATCAAATGACAAACACATTAGAGAGCCTTAAAAACAGAGTCAGTGAAGCAGAAGAGAGACTATCAGACTTAGAAGACAGAGCATAAAAAGTATACAGTCAAACCAAAGAAAAGAAGAGGAACTTAGAAATCAAAAAATATTGTTGGGAATCTACAGGATACTATTAAAAAACCCAACATTCGGGTTCTAGGAGTTCCTGAAGGTATGGAGAGGGAGAAAGGATTCAAAGGCTTTTTAGTGAGATAATAGCAGAAAATTTCCCAGGTTTGGTGAAGGACAGAGACAACCTATTACAGAAAGCTCATAGAACCCCTAATAAACATGACCAAAAGAGATCCTCACCACGACACGTTGTAATTAAACTCACCACAGTGAAACATAAAGAAAAGATCCTAAAATGTGCAAGAGAGAAACGTCAGATTACTCTCAGAGGATCTCCAATCAGACTCACAGCTGACTTCCCATCAGAAACCCTACAAGCTAGGAGGGAATGGTGAGATATAGCCCAGGTACTAAGAGAGAAAAACTGCCAGCCCAGAATATTATATCCTGCAAAGCTCTCATTTGTGAATGAAGGTGAAATAAAGACCTTTCATAGCAAACAGAAATTGAAAGAATTTGTCGCCACTCGTCCAGCCCTGCAAAAGATGCTAAAAGATGTGCTGCACACAGAAACACAGAAACACGGTCATCAATATGAAAGAAGTTAAAGGAAGAAAACCTCACAGAAAAGATCACACGAAGTTCAAAGCATATATTAGAAAATATTTTTGGGAAAGTGGCAGGGCAAAGTTACTACTTATCAATAGTCAGGTTAAAAGACACAGATTGGCTGATTGGGTTAAGGAACAAATCCCATCTATTTGCTGCTTACAAGAAACACATCTTTCCAACAAAGATATACACGCACACTGAATGTGAAAGGCTGGAAAAAGATATTCCATGCCAACAGAAATGAAGAAAGAGTGGGCGTAGTCATCTTAATATCAAACAAAATGAAATTTAACATGAAAACTGTTAAGAGAGACAAAGAGGGGCACTATATAATGATTAAGGGATCAATGCAACAGGAAGATATAACAATTATCAATGTATATGCACCTAATTACAGGGCACCGGTTTATTTAAAAGATATGTTAAGGGACTTAAAGGGAGACTTAGACTCCAATACAATAGTACTTGGGGACTTCAATACACCACTCTCAGAAATAGACAGATCAACTAGACAGAAGATCAACAAGGAAACAGTCGATTTAAATGACACTATAGCCCAAATGGATCTAACAGATATCTACAGAACTTTTCACCCTACACTTAAAGAATTTACATTCTTCTCAGCATTGCATGGAACCTACTGTAGGATTGACCACATTCTAGCCATCAAGCAAGTCTCAGCAAATCCAAAAAATTAGAATCATATGATGCAAATTCTCAGACCACAGTGGAATGAAGTTGGAAATTAGGAACTCAGGAATCTCTAGAACATATGTAAACACATGTTTGAAAAGAATCATCAGAAATTAGTGCAAGGAGTTTTATTCCAGCAAACAGGGAAATCTATCAGAAATGGATAGATTCCTGGACACATGCAACCTACCTAAATTGAACCAGGAAGACATAGAAAACCTAAACAACCCATAACTGAGTCAGAAATTGAAATAGTAATAAAGGCCCTCCCAACAAAGAAAAGCCCAAGACCAGATGGATTCACTGCTGAATTCTACCAAACATTTAAAGAAGAACTAACTTCAATTCTTCTCAAACTATTCAGAACAATCGAAAAAGAGGGAATCCTCCCAAATTTGTTCTATGAAGCCACCATCACCTTAATTCATAAGACGGAGAATGATGCAGCATTCAAAGAAAATTACAGACCAATATCCCTGATGAACATAGATGCAAAAATCCTCTATAAAATTCTGGCCAATAAAATGCAACAATATATCAGAAAGATCATCCACCCAGACCAAGTGGGATTTATCCCTGGTAAGCAAGGATGGTTCAATGTTCACAAATCAAACAATGTGATGCACCACATTAACAAACAGCAGAAGAAAAATCATATGATGATCTCAATAGATGCAGAGAAAGGATTCGATAAAATACAACACCCTTTCATGATAAAAACTCTAAGCAAATTGGGTATAGAAGGAACATTCCTCAACAGAATCAAAGCAATTTATGAAAAAACCACCGCCAGCATCCTATTGAATGGGGAAAAGCTGGAAGCATTTCCACTGAGATCTGGTACCAGATAGGGATGCCCACTCTCACCACTGCAATTCAATATATTTCTGGAAGTTTTAGCCAGAGCTATTAGGCAAGAAAAAGAAATTAAAGGGTTACAAAGTCAAACTATCCCTCTTTGCAGATTATATGATTCTTTACTTAGGGGATCCAAAGAACTCTACTAAGAGACTATTGGAACTTATAGAAGAGTTTGCTAAAGTAGCAGGATATAAAATCAATGCACAAAAATCAACAGCCTTCGTATACACAGGCAATGCCACGGCTGAGAAAGAACTGCTAAGATCAATTCCACTCACAATAGCCACAAGAACAATCAAATACCTTGGAATAATCTTAACCAAGGACATTAAAGATCTCTAGGATGAGAATGAAAAAATCTTAAAGAAAATAATAGAAGAGGTTACCAAAAAATGGAAAAAATCTACCATGCTCATGGATTGGAAGAATCAATATCATCAAAATGGCCATTCTCCACAAAGCAATTTATAAATTCAATGCGATACCAATCAAAACGCCAAAGCCATTCTTCTCAGATCTGGAAAAAATGATGCTGAAATTCATATGGAGACACAGGAGACCTCGAATAGCTAAAGCAATCTTGTACAACAAAAACAAAGCTGGAGGCATCACAATACCCAATCTCAGGACATACTACAGGGCAGTTGTAATCAAAACAGCATGGTACTGGTACAGAAACAGATGGATAGACCAATGGAACAGAATAGAAACACCAGAAATCAATGCAAACATCTACAGCCAACTTATATTTGATCAAGGATCCAAAACCAATCCCTGGAGTAAGGACAGTCTATTCAATAAATGGTGCTGGGAAAACTGGATTTCCACGTGCAGAAGCATGAAGCAAGACCCTTACCTTTCACCTTACACAAAAATCTACTCAACATGGATTAGAGGCCTAAATCTACGACCCAACATCGTCAAATTACTAGAGAACGTTGGAGAAACCCTGCAAGATATAGGCACAGGCAAAGACTGCTTGGAAAACACCCTGGAAGCACAGGCAGTCAAAGCCAGAATTAACAATTGGGATTGCATCAAATTGAGAAGTTTCTGTACTTCAAAAGAAACAGTCAGGAAAGTGAAGAGACAACCAACAGAATGGGAAAAAATATTTGCAAACTATGCAGAAGATAAAGGCTTGATAACCAGAATCTACAAAGAGATCAAGAAACTCCACAACAAAACAAACAACTCACTCAAGAGATGGGCCAAAGACCTAAATGGACATTTTTCAAAAGAGGACATCCAAATGGCCAACAGACACATGAAAAAATGTTCAAGATCACTAGCAATCAGGGAAATGCAAATCAAAACCACAATGAGGTTTCACCTCACCCCGGTTAGAATGGCTCACATTCAGGAATCTACCAATAATAGGTGCTGGAGAGGATGTGGGGAAAAAGGGACACTAACCCACTGTTGGTGGGAATGAAAACTGGTCAAGCCACTATGGAAGTCAGTCTGGAGATTCCTCAGAAACCTGAATATAACCCTACCATACAACCCAGCCATCCCACTCCTTGGAATTTACCCAAGGGAAATTAAATTGGCAAATAAAAGAGCTGTCTGCACCTTAATGTTTATTGCAGCACAAGTCACAATAGCTAAGATCTGGAATCAACCTAAATGCCCATCAACAGTAGACTGGATATAGAAATCATGGTTCATGCACTCTGTAGAATACTATACAGCAGTATCTGACAGAATGGGAGAAAATATTTGCAAACTATGCAACTTATAAAGAATTAATATCAGAATGTAAAAAGAGCTCAAGATATTCAACAACAAAAGAAACAATCCAGTTTAATAAATGGGTAAAAGATATGGACAAGCAATTTTCAAAAGAGGAAATTCAAATGGCTAACAGACACATGAAAAACTGTCCAGGATCACTAGCCATCAGGGAAAGCAAATCAAAACCACTATGAGATTTCACCTCATCTCAAATTGAATGGTTCTCATACAGAAATCACCAGATAACAAATGCTGGCAAACATGTGGGAAAAAAGGGTACTCTAAGATGCTGTTGGTGGGAATGCAAACTAGTACAGTGATTGTGGAAGACAGTATGGAGATTCGTCAGAAATCTGAAAAGTGATATTTTCATATGACCCAGCCATTCCATCCCTGGGAATTTACTCAAATGGAAAGAAATCAGCAAATGAAAGAGTTATCTGTACCCCCATGTTTTTTGAACCTCAATTCACAATAGCTAAGTTATGGAATCAACCCAGATGTGAATCAACCAATGAGTAGATAAAGAAAGTGGTGTAGAAATATGCTATGGAATACTACTCAGCCATTAAAAAGAATGAAATTCTGTCTTTTGCAAGAAAATGGATGCAATTGGAAATCATCATACTTAGTGGAATAAGCCAGTTTCAAAAAGACAAATATCATATTTTCTCTCATCTGTGGTAACTAATAGAGTACCAAAAGTGTTTTTTCTTTTACTATTGGTTGAATTCCTTTTTGATTAAATGTATTTACTATAGTTTTGATTTGGGAAATGTTTTGAAAATATTTTTTCATAACAGTGGTTGATCCGTGTATGCTAGTTTTTGCTTTTGATAGTTGAGAGGATAACTCCACTTTATAGAAGCAGAAGAAAACTTGAATATACTAGTATAAATTATCCTGAATTCCAGATTCAAAGAAATGGGGAGTACTTGAGACCCATCAATGTTGCTCCTGCTTGAAGATTAAATTTAACATGTTTTGGAGCAGGTGAACATTTCCTGATAGATTTTGCCAGCTCCAGCATTATGTTTTTCAGCTTGCCTAGTGTTTTAGCTACTGTTCCTTTGATGTGGAGAGCCATGTGTAAATAAAAGTTTACTCTGAAACAGGTAGGGGACAATCTGTTCTGTTTCTTAAATTATAAATAAAAAATATTTCAACACATTATAAAATTCAAATTACTCATGTATGTTGTAGCAACTTGTATTTAGTTCTGAATACAAATTTCTCAATACTTACAGGAACTGTAATTTGTAGTTCTGAAGGTGTTGATTTCTCTTCTCTACCTGGCTGGGGTGGTTTGGGAAATGTCAAAGTGAGGTGTTCTTGATTCTTTGATTTTTTGCTAGATTTAATGACTAAAATGAGAGAGAGCAATAAATAATTTGGAGTTAATTGACATAGTTTCATCAACACTGAAATATTCTTGAGCGAGAAATAGATTATTTAAATTAACCTAATTTAGAACTCAAAATATAACTTTCCCCCTTTGGAATTTGCAGTTTATTGGCACAACAATCAGAGGAAATAAAAGCTGATTTCCTCATTTAGCACTGAATTATATTTTAAATGACATTTGTAATTTTATTTTCTGGATTAAACCGATTTTCACAGATAGTTACTTCAATCATCATGATAAAATAATCAAGCAGTAGGAATTAAGATATACAGAAAGATTCAATGTTAACTTTCAAATGTCTTTATAAACTCTTCTATCTTGGTTTATTTTCTGTATGTCATTGTGGCTGTATTGCAAACAGTATGAATTCTCCTTCTACCATCCCCATAAGTAACTAGCCCAATGCTGAGCATAAAGTGGTCAGTAACATCCTGACTGATCAAATCTTTGCGTTTATTTTAGCACTCTTCTGACCTCAATAGCATTTCAAGGTACAGAAATCATGGCTGTAGACCCAAATAGTGTATTAAGTTTGGGTCACTCTACTTAAAGAGAAGTGTATACATACTTGAGGGCTTCCATAATAGAGTGATGAGGATCAAACTCTCAAAAATATGTCAGAAGGGGAACTGAAGGGGAAACTCAAGATTGCTCTTCTGGAGATGACCTGCTATATGGGAGAATAGTAGTGGAAATAATAGTAGAATTGCAACTGGTAACATGTATTCAGTGTGTTCTATGTGTCAGAATGGGTTCTAGGCATGTTATACATGTCAATTTATTTAATCTTTCTATCAACCCTTTGAATTGTATAATAGTGTATAAAGCTCAAAGACAGATTAAATTACTGACCCTAAATCATAAATTTAGTAGCAGAGTTAACATTCAAACACAGATATTTTTGTCCCAAATCTATGCTCTTAACCACAATGTTGACAACTTCTTTATATGTTTCTTGAGGGAAGAACTAGAACAAATTATGCAAAGAAACAACAGGATAGGCATATTTAAGCTCAATAAATTAATGAGAACTTGTCTAAATTTGATTGTTCAACAAATTCACTATTTATTAACTACTTTCATTTCTCCTGACTATATTTGCCTTCTCTGCTTCAGGCATTGTAATTGTGAATTATAAACACAAAAGAATCTCATGCAAGTAAGGTTGGTTTGTATTATGAGGAAGAACAAACTAAATAAGATAGTACAAACCCTTATCAAGGTCAGAAATATCTTAAACATACTATACACACATTAATTGACAATCATGTACATACACACACACTTACATGCTTCTATCAAATTGTAGCAAATAAGATTTTTTTCCACTTCATTATATTTAATGGAGGATACTAGTCACTAGTCTTAAAATTAGTTTCAAATCTAAAAATATTAAACTTAAAATACTAGATACATACTTGGAATGACATTGTCATACATTGTGATGTTTCCTTCTTGTCTATTAAAAAAGAAAAAATCTTTAATTAAATTTGTACTATGGTTAATTATTTTTAATATTATCAATAAACTCTCAAGATTAACACTTTGGGAACTCTTATATACTCTCTGATCTCTATTATCTATGAACGTCTATATTTAATTCACATTATAGTTTCCCTTTCCTAGTCTAAATGTATTTTCACCAGAAACTTGAACAAAAATAGCAATATATCATGTACCAAAACCTGAAATAAAACATTAACTTGACAATTTTTAAAATAATAAGATATTTAATTATATACACAGTAAATCGAACCAATCACCCCCAAATATTTTAGTGGAACAGTCAAAATTCACATTTTTCTAAATTAACTAAATAAATTTGGAAAAGACACACTTTTAAATATTTTTAATAATATATGATAGGGTTTATATAAGTGTTGATCTAGATTTTGATATTTGGTAAGTGCCCATTTGATTTGGTTCTAATCTATTTTGTGCATTTTAATTGGGTATAATATGATATCTAAAATATATATACATTGTGTAATACTCAAATCACAGTTAACATAAATATCTCCTAAAGAGTTTGATTTTTAGACTGATCTAAATCAGTAAGTTCTTTAACACAAAACAAAATAAGTCAAAATAATCAAATATGTTTATATTGAAAGTAAAAACTATTTTCACTTAGAGTCACATTCTGTTATGCAGCACAAAGCCTAGCTCATTCTCAACACCAAATAACAAATGTACTTAAGAAAGATTTAGGAAATATTGAAGAATAAAATATCTAGTACAATTTTCTAGGTTGGAGGTAAACCTTAGATTTAATTTGGAATGTTTGAAAACATAAAACATGCCTGACAATTGCTCTCAGACCTGTGCATCAATATGTGAGTTTAGCTAAGTAAATCTATGTTTAAAAACTATTTCAGGTGATTTTGATACTCAGTTGTGGTTAAGAATCACTGACTTGAATGGCCTTAAAAAGGAAATTTCATGGTTTTCTGAAGTACTTCAAGGTTTTGCTTTTCCAAAGGCAGTTCAATAATTACTTGATTAGCTTGTGCTGAGAGCACATTAATGCAACACAAGTCAACCTTACTGACTGGATTGATGCTTTCATATTTTGGAAAAAAAATTTTCCAACTTCATTGATTTTGACTTCTCAGTCCACAGTAGTGTTTGGTAAACTTTGCTTAGCAAAGACTTTCAATAGTAAACAAGCTTATGCACATCAACTTCTTACATTTCTACATAATTCATGGCCTATTTTAAGGATACACATTATACTTCATACATTAAGATATAAAATAACCAGAAATAAAGAAAAATATATAAATTAAGTTACAATATCTTATTTGTGCACTTCGATGAACTTCCTGCACATGCATCTCATTTTTGAGAATATTAGAAAAGGCAACCAAAACATAATGAGAAAAGGAACGATTTAGCCAAATAATACCAAATATCTGCTTTGTATCAGCATAGTATCAGCATATTGGAAGTGCAAATAGAGTTAAACTTTTGAAACATTTTCTTTACTTCTAAGGTGTATTCTTAGTCTTTTCTGTATGTTATAAACTCATATACATCTACTCTTTAAATATATGGGTAATTATAATCTATATCTTGACATAAAAGAGAAAAAAAAGAAGCCAGAAAAACTAAAATAGCATTTTTAAAGCTATGAAAGGAAATAACTGCAGTTCAAGGTTTTAAAATGATTTAAAAACTCTCTGAGATGTAAATCTCTGTGCCTGTGACCATTGGAGCCATATTCCAGAGTCACCTGAGTTCAACCCTTGGGAACTGGGAAAGGGCCCCACCATATGCTACAACTCTGTGTCTATGACTGTAGTATCTTGATAAGTTACCCTCCAAGTACTGAAGCTCTGGAATTATGACTGTTGGAGCTATATTTCACAAAGTCACCCAATGGGACCTAGGGAGGGTCCTATCTGCATTCTATAAGTTCCAGACCCATGCCTTCCAATACATAATTTCAAGCATAATTTTTGCTCAAATTATGAAACCTGGCTAAGATTTAGATTTCACCCTGCAGCTCTCAGACTGTGACTGTTGGTTCTATAAGCCCCAGGAACAACTCACCATGTGCTTACCCTATGGGACCAGATAAAAGCCATATTGCCATTCTACAGCTGTAGACCCACAGCTGCCAGTACACAATCCCCAGAATAATCCATATTTTTCCTGTTGGAACTGTGAAAGTCACCCTTTCTGTCTTGAAGCCATGAGATTGTGACTGTTTGTACTATATTTCTCATAGTCACCTGAACCCATCTGTTGTGACCTGGGGAATACCCTATCCACTTTCCATTGCTCCAGATACATACCTTTCAGTGCAAAGTCCACTGCATAAACTTTGTTTCCCCACAGGAGCTAGGCGAGGTCCACTTTATATAGCTTAATGCTGGGATTGAGGATTTCAATGTTATGTCTCAGTATTGCTCACATATACCCAATAGGATCTGGGGAAGAGCCCATCTACATCCCACAATTCTAGGGCCACAGATATTGGTAATAAAAACTCCAACATTTCCAGCCTCACCTAACTGGATGAGGGGATAGTAATCTGAATGTCTTGCAGTACTAGAAATGTGAATATTTTCATCACAAACCACAATGTGATTGAACATAACTTTCTGGGGCATGAAGATGGAAACATTTGCAAGACCATGTGCAGTTCAAAGTCACATGACTACCTCTAGAAAGTTTTGACACTCATAGACACTTCTGACATTGATTGCAATTAAAGAAATCACTCACAGTTTTCGTGCCTGGACTCAGGACAGAAGACAGAGCAACTACCCAAACAGCACTCTGTACCCCATCTGAATGCAAAAGTCTTTTGTGATAAAATTTACTCCATAAAGAAGAAACAATTAGACCAGAAATGTAGGTATCAACATGGGGACACAGGAAACATGAAGAAGTCAGAAAACATGATATGTCCAAAAGAACACAATAGTTCTCCAGAAAAGGGTCCTTATTTGAAAGAAATCTATTAAATGCCTGAAAATAATGACCTTAAGGAAACTCAATGAGAATGAGAATAAAGATAATCAGCTCAAAGGAATGGGAAAACAATTCATAGTACGAATAAGAAACTAAACAAAGATGAATAACTCATTAAAAAGAAGCAATCCACATTTCCAGATTGAGAAACTTTGTTTAAAAAAAGATATCACTGAGAGTTTGAATTGAAGAAAGAATTTTTTATCATGAGTATAAAATATTTGAAATAACCCAGTCAGATAAAAATAATGGGAAATAACTTAAAAACAATCCAATGTTTGTATTATGGGGATGCCTGAAGGAGAAGAAAAATTCATTGAGGACCAATGTAATAAAATAATAGCTGCAAACTTCCCAAGTCTTGAAAGAGATATGAACATACAGATACATTAAGCTCAAAGGATCCCACTCACACTCAACCAAATAATATCATTTCTTACATATATTATAGTCAAATTGTCAAAAGTTAAGGACAAGGAGCGAATCCTAAAGATAATGGGAGAAAAGCATCAAGTTACATATAAATGAAAACCCATTAGACTAACAGCAGACTTCTCAGTAGAAATCCTACAGGCCAGAAAATAATGGAATGATATACTCAAAGTCTTGTAGGAAAACCTTTCAACAAAGCATAATATTTCCAGTGAAGTGAAGGAGAAACACATTTTTCCCCAGAGAAGCAAAAACTGAGGGAATTCATCACCACCAGACCAGTCCTACAAGAAATTCTGTAAATAATCCTACCTGGTAAGTAAAAGGTTCATAACAACCATCCTGAAAACACATGGCAACACAAAATTCTCTAATGGGACATACATGCACACATCTAAAACAAGAATGAGAAGAAAATAAAATCTTATGACAGAAAACCACCAAAACACAAAAGTAGAGAATAAAGGGGGCAGAAGCCAGAAAATCACCAAAACACAAAAGTAGAGAATAAAAGGAGCAGAAAGAAACAAAATATATATAAATCATTAAGCAATTAACAAAATGATGAGTTAGTTCTTATCAATATCAGTCTTGGATGTAAATGGATTATATCCTGAATTCAAAATGTATAGGTTGGCCAAACAGATGGAAAAAACATGACCTAACTATATTTTGCCTATCAGAAACTTTTTTCACAGGTGAAATGTATACATAAACTGAAAGTGAAGGGTTGGAAAAGGATATTCAATGCAAATATAAATCAAAGGCAAACAGAAATAGCTAATTTCATAATATTTAAAGTAGGTTTTATATAAAAAGCATACAAAGAAACAAAAACAAAGAATGACTTCATATATTGATACAAAGATCGATTCATCAAGAATATATAAATATTGTAAATATACATGCAACCAACATTGTATCAACCAAATATATAGAGGAAATAATATTAGATATAAAGGGATGGGATGGGGAGGGATTTGGTGTAGTGGTTATAAGACTGCTTTGGACATGACTGGGTTCATGTCTCAGCTTAACTTCTCATTTCCTCCTTCTGCTGATACACACCCTGTAAGGCAGTAAGCAATTGCTCAATTACTTGGGTCATTGCCAACCATATGGGAAACCCAGATTGAATTATAGGCTCCTGGCTTCAACGTGGACCAGTCTTGGTTTTTCTGGGCATTTGAGAAGTGAACCAATGGATGGAAGATTTCTCTTTCTATGTCCCTCTCTGTCTACAATTCAAATAAATGAATAAATAAATAAATAAGTACTTTTTAAAAAGATCTAAAGAGAGATGGGCCCCAATACAATACTAGTGGAGACATCAGTACACCATATCATATATGCACATATCACCCAGACAGGAAATAAACAAAGACAGATAAGTGCTTAATCTTTTGTACAGCAAATGGACCTAACAGAAGTTCTGTAACATTTTATCTAGCAGTTACAGAATTCACATTCTTTTCATCAGCACACAAGACATTTTCCAGGATAGATCATATCTTAGGCTACAAATCAAGTCAATATATTTTTAAAAATCCAAATTATAACATGTGTTTTCTCAGGACACAAAGGAATAAAACTAGAACTCAAACAAGAACAATGCAATGGGCCAGCGCTGTGGCATAGCGGGTAAATCTGTTGCCTGCAGTGCCGGCATCCCATATGGGCACTGGTTCAAGTCCCAGCTCTTCCAATCCAGCTCTCTGCTATGATCTGGGAAAGCAGTGGAAGGTGACCCAATTCCTTGGGCCCTTGCACCTGTGAGGGAGACCTGGAGGAAGCTCCTGGCTCCTGGCTTCGGGTCAGCGCAGCTCTGGCCGCTGCAGACAATTGTAGAGTGAACCAGTGGATGGAAGATTCTCTCTCTCTCTCTCTGCCTCTTCTTCTCTCTCTCTGTGTAACTCTGACTTTAAAATAAATAAGTCAATATTTTTTTTTAAAAAGTACAATGCAAAATTTACAAATACATGGATCTTGAACACTATGTTTCAATATGACCAATGGATCATTGAAAAAAATTTCAAAATAAATTTAAAAATTCCTTGGCACAAATGAAAAAGAAAACATGATTGATCAAAGTCTGTGGGATATAGCAAAATCAGTAGTAAGAAGACAATTTATAGCAACAACAAACACACTAAAAATTAAAATAAACCATATGATGATACACCTCAAGGACCTAGAAAAGCTATAACAAACCAATCCCCAAATTATCAAGAGGCAAGAAATATAAGGATCAGAGCAGAAATAAATGAAATTGAAACTAAAAAAATCAACAAAATAAAAATCAGGGTTCCTGAAAAGATAAGAAAGATATCAAATCAAGAATTGTGATAATAACAATATAATTGATATCACAGAAATTCAAAGAATGATAAGAAACTGAGATGAATAACTATACACTAACAATTTGGAAAAATCTGAAGAAATGCATAAATTCCTGGATACGTACAATTTACCAAGATTAAATTAAGAAGATATAGACAGGAGCTGGCACTGTGGTGTAGCAGGTAAAGATGTCGCCTGCAGTGCCAGCATCCCATATGTGCGCTGGTTCAAGTCCGGGCTGCTCGACTTCCTATCCAGCTCTCTGTTACGGCCTGGGAAGGAATCAGAAGATGGCCCAAGTCCTTGGGTCCCTGCACCCATTTGTGGGAGACCTGGAAGAAGCTCCTGGTTTCTGGCTATGGGTCAGCCCAGCTCCAGCCATTGTAGCCATTTGGAGAATGAACCAGCGGATGGAAGACCTCACTCTCTTTCTCTCTCTCTCTCTCTCTCTCTGCCTCTCCTTATCTCTCTGTGTAACTTTGACTTTCAAATAAGTAAATAAATAAATCTTACAAAAAAAGAACATATAGACAATTTAATAAGATTAGAAAGAAGTCACAAGACTAAATCAGTAATTAAAAGTCTCCTATCGAGAATGATCCAACATGGGAAGTGAGATACACAGCAGACCCATAGAATGGCAGATGTCCTAAACAGCACTCTGGCCTCAGAATCAGCCCTTAAGGCATGCGGATCTGGCTGAAAAGCCCACGAGAGTATTTCAGGCATGGAAAGCCAAGACACTCTGGCAAAAACAAACAAACAAACAAACAAAAAAACAAAAAAACAAAAACAAAAAAAACACCTAAATGAAAAATCTCTGCAAGTGAGATCCCAGTGGAAAGAACAGGTCATCAAAGAAGGAGGTACCTTTCTCTGAAGGGAGGAGAGAACTTCCACTTTGAACATGGCCTTGTCTAAATATGATCAGAGTCAGTGAGCTCAGGGGGCTTCCATAGCCTTGGCAGCTCATGACAAGAGCCTAGGGTGATTACTGATGCCATAAACAAGAGTGTCAATTTGTTAAGTCAACAACAGGAGTCACTGTGCACTTACTCCTCATGTAGGATCTTTGTCCTTAGTGTGCTGTACATTGAGATTTAATGCTATAACTAGTACTCAAACAATGTTTTTCATTTTATGTTTCTGTGTGGGAGCAAACTGTTGAAATCTTTACTTAATGTATGCTAAACTGATCTTCTGTATATAAAGAGAATCGAAAATGAATCTTGATGTGAATGGAAGGGGAGAGGGAGTGGGAAAGGGGAGGGTTGCTGGTGGGAGGGACGTTATAGGGGGGGGAAGCCATTGTAATCCATAAGCTGTACTTTGGAAATTTATATTCATTAAATAAAAGTTTGAAAGAAAAAAAAAGAAATGAAACGGTCACTTTGGGATATGACTGTCATTTTTAGCTTGTGCTTATATGCTTGTGGAACTGTGGTCTTCATACATTTTGCTTCTTGAATGTTATGGTTAGTGGTGAATTAAGCCTGTGAATGTGGAGTGGATTAAAAATTATGTCTTTGCAAAAACTGATGTAGAAAGGGAAGGGAGGGAGGGGGATTTGAGGGGAGCATGGGAGGGAGGGAAGTGTGGTTGTCTTCTTGGAACTTTACCTATGGAATGCATAAAATCCATTCTCTTATTTTAATAAAATTTTTATAAAAAAGAAAAAAAGTCTCCTATCAAAAAAAAGACTATGACTAGAGGGCTTTATACCTGAATTTTATAAAACATTTCAGAAGTAACTCCAATACTTATCAAAGTATTTCAGAAAATTGAAAAGGATGAAAGTCTGCTGAACTTTTCTTTTGAGACTATCAATACCCTGATGAAAAAACCAAACACAGAAATAACACAGAAAACTATAGATCAATGTTCTTGATGAATATTGATTCAGACATTTTCAACAAAATAGTAAACTAAATCTAACAGCACATTAATAAGTATAGTACATTAAAGAGATCTCACAACATGATCAAGTGGCATTTATCCCAGAAAAGCAATGCTGGTTCAACATTCATAAATCATTAAATGTCATAAATCACATTAGCAGAATGAAGAACAAAAAACATGATAACCTCAGTAGATGCAGAGAAAGCGTTTAATATGATTCAATATCCGTTCATGATAAGAAGTGCTCAAAAATTAGGTATCAAAGGATCATACCTCAAAATGATAAAGGCTGTATATAACAATCCAACAACCAATATCATACTTAATTGGGGGAGGGAGGCAAGCTGAAAGTATTACCACTCAAACCTGGAAAAAGACAAGGGTATCCACTTTTACTACTCTTAAAGGTCATAAAAACTGTAAAGGAGGAAGTCAAAATATCCATGCTTTCAGATGAAAAAAATTTATATGTGGAAAAACCTAAACACTCTAATGAAAAAACTGTTAGAACAGAGAAACCAATTTAATAAAGTCATGAGATACACAATCAACATATAAAAATGGTAGCATTTCAAATTCCAATAATGACCTTACCTGAAAGGGGTATTGAGAAGGCAATCTCATTCACAATATTTGTAAAAATAAATATTTAGGAATAAAGTTAACAAAAAAATTAAATTCTTTACAATGAAACTTGCAAAACACTGATGGAAGAGATCATAGAAGATATGAAAAATGGAAATATAGTCCATGTTTGTGTAATGGAAGAGTCAAGATTGTTAAAATGTCCATAGTAACTAAATCAATAGACACATTCGATGAAATCCTCATCAAAATACCAATGATATGCTTTATAGAATTACAAAAACAATCCTAAAGTTCATATGGAACCATTTAAGACCCAGAATGGCCAAAGGGATCTTGAGGGGAAAAAAGATAAGTGAAAAATAATGTTGGAGGCATCAGAATACCTGACTTTGATGTATACTGTGAAGCAATAGTAATTAAAACATTATGACACTGGCATAGTAACAGACATATAGATTAATAGAATACAATAGAGAACTCAGAAATTATTCCCACAAACATAAATCCAACTGATTTTTGAAAAGGTAACAAGAACATACATTGGATAGTGTTTTCAATAGCACTGTCAAAACTGAATACACGTATTTAGAAGAAAATAATTATTGAGGACAGTGCTGGCATCCCATATGGGCACCACTTTGAGTCCCTGCTACTCCACTTCCTATCCAGCTCTTTGCTAATTCACCAAGGAAATCAGTGGAAGATCACCTATGTACTTGGGTCCCTGCACCCAAGTGGGATACAAGGGAGAAGCTCCTGGCTCCTGGCTTTGGATCAGTCCATGTTAGGCTGTTGTGACCATTTGGGGAGTTAACCAGTGGATGGAAGACCTATCTCTTCCCTATTGTATTTCTGTAACTCTGCCTTTCAAATTAAATAAATTTTTAAAAAAGAAGAAAGCGATTATTTCCCTATCTCTCACCATATAATAAAAATCAACTCATGATGGATCAAAGATCTAACTGTGATGCCTGAAACTGAAATTACTAGAAGCAAACAGGGGAAACACTTCAAAACATTGATGTAAGTAATAGTTTTTTGGATGAGATCCACAAATTATTGGCAACAAAAGTGAAACTTAGACGAATGAGTTTATTTCAAACTCAGAAGCTCATGCACAGCAAAGGGAACAACTGATAGAGTGAAGACATATTTGTCAGCATGGGAGAAATTGTTTTCAAGCTTCGTATCTGACCTAAGATTAACATCCACAATACATAAGGGACTCACAAAACTCAAAAACAGCAACAATGACTACAACAACAAATAACCAATCCAGTGAACAAATAGGCATAGCACTTGAATAGGTATTTCTCAAAAGCAGAAATACATATAAAAATCCTCATTATCATTAGCCCTAAAGAAATGAGATATTTCATCCCTATCCCTGTTAGAATAGCTATTACCAGAAAGAGAGAAAGCAACAAATACTGGTAAAGATGTGCAGAAAGGGGCTTTTTTTTTTTTAACATTGTTGGTTGAAATATAATCATGTACAGTAGTTAAGGCAAAGAGTATGGAGGTTCCTTGAAAAGCTAGAAATAAAGCTGCCATATGATCCAACACTGTCATTACTGGGTTTATATACAAATTATATGAAATCATTATATCCACAGAGGTCCCTAACCCACCATGTTTAATGAAGCATTGCTCACAATTGCCAAGATATGGAATCAATCAGTGTGTCCACATTCAGACAAATGGATAAAGAAAATGTGTTTCTTTATATATAGTATTACAGTATTATTTATAGTTTTATATATGTTTAGAGTATTATATATAAATATTTTTATATATTATATATAAATTATATATATTATTTATAGTATTGTATATATATATAATACTATTCAGCAGTTAAAAGAACGAAATCTCACATCTGCAGTAAACTGGATCAAACTGGAAGGCATTATGTTAAGTGGAATGAGCCTGACAAAGACAAGTACTACACATCCTCCTATATGTTAAAGCTAAAAAAGTTTCCATCTGTACACAAAAGTAATTAGTAGAGGCTTGGAGAATAAGGGAGACACAAGGAGTTTGGATAGTGAGTATAAAATCTGAGATTAAACAGACAACACAACATAATGGGAGTGATTATATAGTTCACAATAAGCTATTACATATTTTATTAGCAAATAGAAGAAAGGAATTAAAATTTACAATCAAAAATTAATGGCAAAGAAGGGAAAATATTGCTTACCCTGATTTGAACAGTAAACTTTTTATACAGGTATTGAAATGTCACACTGTAGTTCATGATTATGTACAATTACTATTAATTAAAATGTTTTTAAAAGAAGTGTGACAGTTAAAGGAAATACGGCATCCTGATTTGGATTCTGGAAAAAATTTTAAAAATGGTATGAATTGTAAATTTTTCAATATTATCAATTTACCAACATTGTTGATAAATGAACCAGACTACTGTAGCAATAATAATAATATGAGATGCTTACAATGGGGGAAACTGATAGATGCAAGATAACTCTATATCATCTCTAACTTTTATGTAAACAAAAGATTATTCCAAAATAAAAGATTTTATTAAAAATGAATATTGAAAGAACGTGTAACTTGTAGGATAACACAAGGCAAATGTAACAAGGATACTTTATTGATACAAAGGAAAGCAAGAAAAGCAAACTAGAGACTAAAATACTGGACAAATTATATACAAAATGTGAAATGTTAGATTTAACTCCAAAAATAAAAGTAACAAATTAAAAGTAAGTAGAATAAAATTGTTTTTATTTATTTATTTGAAAGTCAAAGTTACACAGAGAGAGGAGAGGCAGAGAGAGGGGTCTTCCATCCACTGGTTTACTCCCTAATTGGCCGTAATGGATGGAGTTGCTAGGCCAATCTGAAGCCAGGAGCCAGGAGCATATTCTGGTTCTCCCATGTGGGTGCAGGGACTCAAACACTTGGGCCATCCTCTACTGCTTTCCCAGGCCATAGCAGAGAGCTGGATTGAAAGTGGAGCAGCTGGGATTCCAACCAGTGCCCATATTGGATGCCGGCGCTGCAGGCAGCAGTTTTACCCGCTATGCCACAGTGCTGGCCCCATGAGTGGGCTAAATTTAAGATGAAATTGTTGGGTCTGACTTTGTGCTGTAGTGGGTTAAGCCGTATCCTGTGATGTCAGCATCAAAGATGGATGCTGGTTAGAGTCTTAGCTGCTCTACTTCCAATGCAGCTCCCTACTAATATGCCTGGGAAGGCAGCAGAAGATGGCCCAAGTGCTTGGACACCTGCCACCAATGTGGAAGATTCTGGATGGAGTTCCAGGCTGCTGGTTTTGGCCTGGCCCAGCCCCAGCCATTGAGGCCATTGACCAGCAGATGGACGATATCTCTGTTTCTCCCTCTCTGTCACTGTACCTTTCAAATGAATGAATGAATGAATCTTAAAAATAAAATGATATTGTTACAGTAAGTTAAAAAAAAAAAAACCCTGTATGTATGATTTTAAGTGAGATATACCAAGGGGTGAAAAGATGGTGGATTAGGGAGTGGCATGCTTCGCTGAGCTAGGGATAAACAGTGAGGAGAAAAGTGTTGAAGGTGCACTCTCAACAGAGAATTGGAGAGAAAACTGCCCAGGATGCCCCATGGCAGGATACAAAAAGGAATGAACCTGAGCAGAGGGTACGGATGTGCAGCACGAGCCTGAGTGCAGTGGCAGCAGCGGAGAGTGGCAGTTTGGAGGTTGTGGTGAGGATGGACTGCGGCAACCTGTGGTGATAGAACTGGAGGAGGGAGAGTGTTTCAGGGGTCCGGGCTGGAGCCCTGGGGTCTGGCAGTAGCTGGCAGTTGCCCATGGACCCAGTGGAGGAGGATGGGGACATTTGATTCCCTTCAAAGTCTCCAAAACAGAGCCCACTGTACTGCTGAGAGAAGGTGGGCTACATTTTAGAAAAGGGCATCACCCAAAGAACCCCTTGAGTGCACACATAACAACTGACAGAGGTGGGCAGGTATTTGGTCAGTGTCTCGTGTGTGTGTGTGTGTGTGTGTGTGTGTGATTCAGAGATTCGAGCAGAGGAAATGGTCCACAGTCTCCGCTGACTTTAAGCCAGGCTGGGAGATTGCTAGGCATATATGTGAAACCTGTGCCTGTTACCTCCCAGAGTCAAAATGCTTAGGAGGAGTGGTCTGGGGAACACCCACCTCTCTGTTGATACAGACTGGCAAGGCTGAGGGAAACCTCTGAACCTGGAGACTGCAGGAGTCTTAAGTTCTGAGACATTGGGCACTCTGAGGTTACATGATAAGGGGCAGGATGTAGCTGGGTATTGAGTTCTATTGAGTTCCATCAAGCCCAACTTGGGTGTTACCTGGAAACTTGCCCCACCCTAGAGCATTTACCAGAACTACTTGGCTACACCCACCACACACCTCTTCATATTCCCTGAAAGTGCAGACATTCCACTAAGCCACAGAAGCATAACCCAAAGATAAAAGCCATCAGAAGTAAAAGATAAAAATTAAATCCACAAATGCCAAAAAATAAGTGCAGAAATTCAAGAAATAAGAATAAAGAAGACACTATGACCCCCACAAAAACCACAACATTTTAATATTAGAATGTGAAGATAAAGAGATTTAGAAAATTCCGGAAACAGAATTCAAAACATTAATCCTATGATTACTCTAAAGGAATCAGAAGCAAATACACGAACTAAAGAAAATTATACAAGATGGGCCAGGGCTGTGGCTTACTTGGTTAATCCTCTGCATGCGGCGTCGGCATCCATATGGGCACCGGGTTCTAGTCCCGGTTGCTCCTCTTCCAGTCCAGCTCTCTGCTGTGGCCCGGGAAGGCAGTGGAGGATGGCCCAAGTGCTTGGGCCCTGCACCCGCGTGGCAGACCAGGAGAAGCACCTGGCTCCTGGCTTTGGATTGGTGCAGCGCCAGCCATGGTGGCCATTTGGGGGGTAAACCAATGGAAGGAAGACCTTTCTCTCTGTCTCTCTCTCTCACTGTCTAACACTGCCTGTTAAAAATAAAAATAAAAAAAAGAAAATTATACAAGACATGAATGAAAATTTTTTCCATGTAATTGATATTGTATAGAGAAATCAGAGTGAAGTATTAGAAATGAAGAACTCAATAGAACAAATAAAAGTGTAGTGGAAAGGTTGAGCTGGTGTTGCCATCCTAATTTCAGACAAAATAGACTTCAACATAAAATCTGTTAAAAGAGATGAAGGGCACTATGTAATGATTAAGAGATCAATTCAACAGGAAGATGTGACTATAATAAACGTATATGCACTCAATTACAAGGTACATGGCTATTTAAAAGAAATGTTAATAGACTTAAAAAGAGACAAGGACTCCCACACAATAGTAATGGGGGACTTCAATATCCTATTCTCAGCAATGAAGAAATCAACCGAATAGAATATCAGCAAGGAAACAAAAGAGTTAATTGACAAATAGACCAAATGGACCTAACAGATATCTACAGAACCTTCACCCCACAGTGGCAGAATACACATTCTTTTCATCAGTGCATGGAACATTCTCTAGGATAGACCATATAGTAGGCCACAAAGTAAGTAACAGTGAATTAAAAGAAAAGAGAAATCATTCCATGCATCTTCTCTGATCACAATGGAATGAAGCTGGAAATCAACTCAAGAATTTCTAGACCATATGCAAACACGTGGAGACTGAACAACATGCTCCTAAATAAACAGTGGGTCATAGAAGAAATCAAAAGAGATCTCAATAAATTTATGGAAACAAATGAAGATGACAATACATCATATCAAAACTTATGGGATACAGCAAAAGCAGTGTTAAGAGGGAAGTTTATAGCAATTGGTGCCTATGTGAAGAAACCATAAAGGTACCAAATAAATGAGCTATCAATACATCTCAAAGACCTAGAAAACCAACAACAAACAAAGCTCAAAATTAGAGGGAGGAAAGAAAAAATTAAAATTAGAGAAGAAATAAACAAAATCGAAATAAAAATACAAAAATTAGTAAAATGAAGAGCTGTTCTTAAAAAAATAAACAAAATTGGTGCACTATTGGGACAAATAAACAAAAAAAGAAGGAAAAACCCAAATCAATATTTTAGAGATGGTAAAGGAAATGTAGCACCAAATAGCACAGAAATAAAAAGAATCATCAGAAACTATTACAAAGAACTGTATGCCATGCCAACAAATTAGGAAACCTAAAAGAAATGGATCATTTCCTAGAAACGTACAAACTGCCAAAATTGAGTTGTGAAGATATAGAAACCCTAAACAGACCAATAACCGAGACAAAAATTGAATCACTAATAAAGACTCTCCAAAGAAAAGCCCAGAGCCAGATGGCTGTCCTGCAGAATTCTACCAGATACTTAAAGAAGAACTAATTCACACTCTTCTTAGGCTATTCAAAATAACTGAAAAGGATGAAATCCTCCAAAACTCTCTCTAAGAAGCCTGTATCACCTTAATACCTAAATCTGGAAAAGATGCAACAGAGAAAGAGAACTATCGATCAATATCTTTGATGAAGATAGATGCAAAAATCCTCAACAAAATATTAGCTAATTGAATACAACAGCACATCAAAAAGATTATTTACCCAGACCACATGGAATTTATCCTCAGTATGCAGGGATGGTTCAACATCAATTAATGTGATACATCACATTAACAAACTGAAGGACAAAAACCATATGATTATCTCAATAGATGTAAAGAAAGCATTTGATAAAATACAACACCCTTTCATGATGAAAACCATAAGCAAAATAAGTATAGAAGGAATAGTCCTCAGCACAATCAAGGCAATATACAAGAAGCCCACTACCAGCATCTTGTTGAATGGGAAAAGCTGGAAGCATCCATCCTAAGATCTGGAACCAGAAAAGGATGCCCACATTCACAGTTGCTATTTAATACATTCCTGGAAGTTTTAGCCAGAGCTGTTAGGCAAGAGAAAGGAATCAAAAGGATACAAATCGGAAAAGAGGAAGTCAAACTATCCATATTTTCAGATGACATGATCCTATAAATAGGGGATCTAAAAGACCCCACTGAGAGACTATTGGAACTCATAAAAGAGTTTGGTAAAGTGGCAGGATATAAAATCAACACACAAAATCAATAGCCTTTGTATAGACAGAAAATGTCACAGCAGAGAAAGAACTTCTAAGATCCCATTCACAATAACCCACAAAACAATAATATACCTTGAAATAAATTTAACTAAGAATGTCAAAGATCTCTATGATGAAAATTACAAAACATTAAAGAAAAAAATAGAGGAAGATATTAAAAGATGAAGAAATCTTCCATGTTCATCAACTAGAAGAATCAGCAATAGCAAAATGTCCATACAACCAAAAGCAATTTACGGATTTAAATGAGATCTTAATCAAAATACAAAGAACATTCTTTACTGATCTGGAGAAAACTATGCTGAAAATCATATGGAAATACAACAGACCCCAATAGCTAAAGTAATCTTATACAACAAAAACACAGCTGGAGATACAACATTGCCTGAATTCAAGACTTATTACACAGTAGTCATCATCAAAGCAGCCTGGTACTGGCACAAAAACAGACTTGTAGGTCAATGGAATAGAATAGAAACTCCAGAAATCACACCATACATCTACAGCCAACTTATCTTTGATAAAAGAACTAAAATCAATCCACAGAGCAAGGACAGTCTCTTTAACAAATGGTGCTGGGGAAACTGGATCGCCACATGAAGAAGTATGAAACTAGACTCCTACCTTACACTCTACACTAAAATCCACTCAAAACAGATCAAAGGCCTAAATCTATGACCCAATACCATCATATCATTGGAGAACATGGGGGGAAACTCTATAAGACATTGGCATAGGCAAGGACTTCTTGGAAAAGAACCCAGAAACACAGGCAATCAAAGCCAAAATTGACCAATGACACTACTTCAAGCTGAAGAACTTCTGTACTGAAAAGAAACACTCAGCAAAGTGAAGAGACAACCAACAGAATTGGAGAAAATATTTGCAAGCTATACAACTGATAATGGATTAGCATGCAGAATATATTAAGAGATCAAGAAAATCAACAACAACAAAACAATCCAGTGAAGAAATGGGCAAAGGATTTAAACAGATATTTTTCTTTTCTTAAAGATTTATTTATTTATTTGAAAGTCAGAGTTACATAGAGAGAGGAGAGGCAGAGAGAGAGAGAGAGAGGTCTTCCATCTGATGGTTCACTCCGCAATTGGCTGCAATGGCCAGAACAGCACCGATCTGAAACCAGGAGCCAGGAGCTTCTTCTGGGTCTCCCACACGGGAGCAGGGGCTCAAGGACTTGTGCTCTCATACAGAAATCAACAAACAACAAATGCTGGGGTGGATGTGGGGAAAAAGGTACCTGGTCCACTGTTGGTGGGAATGTAACCTGGTGCAACCACTGTGGAAGACAGTATGGAGATACCTCAGAAATCTGAATATACATGTATCTTGTGATCCAGCCATTCCACTCCTGGGAATTTACCCAAATCAAAATAAATCAGTATATGAAATAGTTATCTGTACCTTATATTCATTGCAGCACAATTCACAATAGCTAAGATATGGAGTCAACCCAGATGTCCAATCAACTGTTGACTGGATTAAGAAACTATACTATATATATATACATAACTAACCGAGCACTAAAAAGGAAACCTGTTGAAGTGAAATGGATACTTTGAGAAACAGTGACTTGATCAGCCATTGCCCTGACTGTTGATGAACAACTTAATACTTTATCCCTTTTAGTATTTTTTGTTCTACTTAATACTATTGGTTGAACTCTGTACTTAATACACAATTATTCTTAAGTGTTGAAATTTAACTGAAAAGTGATCCCTGTTAAATATAAGAGTGGGAATAAGAGAGGGAGGAGATGTACAATTTGGGACATGCTCAAGCTGACTTGCCCCAAATGGTAGGGTTAGAAACATGCCAAGGGATTCCAATTCAATCCCATCAAAGTGGCATGTACCAATGCCATATCACTAGTCCAAGTGATCAATTTCTGTTCACAATTGATCATAATGATAGGACTAAGAGTCAAAGGGATCACACAAACAAGTTTAGTGTCTGCAGATACTAACTGATAGAATAAAAAAGGAGAGAATGATCCAACATGGGAAGTGGGATACACAGCAGAGTCATAGAATGGCAGATGTCCTAAACAGCACTCTGGCCTCAGAATCAGCCCTTAAGGCATGCGGATCTGGCTGAAAAGCCCATGAGAGTATTTCAGGCATGGAAAGCCAAGACACTCTGGCAAAAAAAAAAATACAATACAACCTATATGAAAGGTCTCTGCGAGTGAGATCACAGTGGAAAGAACAGGTCATCAAAGAAGGAGGTAGTTTTCTCTGAAGGGAGGAGAGAACTTCCACTTTGACTATGACCTAAATAATATCAGAGTCAGCAAACTCAAAAGGCCTCCATAGCCTTGGCAACTCATGACAAGAGCCTAGGGAGATTACTGACGCCATAAACAAGAGTGTCAATTTGTTAAGTCAACAACAGGAGTCACTGTGCACTTACTCCTCATGTAGGATCTTTGTCCTTAGTGTGCTGTACATTGAGGTACCTTTCTCTGAAGGGAGGAGAGAACTTCCACTTTGACCATGGCCTTGTCTAAAAATGATCATTGTCAGTGAACTCAGGGGGCTTCCATAGCCTTGGCAACTCATGACAAGAGCCTAGGGTGATTACTGATGCCATAAACAAGAGTGTCAATTTGTTAAATCAACAACAGGAGTCACTGTGCACTTACTCCTCATGTAGGATCTTTGTCCTTAGTGTGCTGTACATTGAGATCTAATGCTATAACTAGTACTCAAACAGTATTTTTCACTTTATGTTTCTGTGTGGGAGAAAACTGTTGAAATCTTTACTTAATGTATGCTCAACTGCTCTTCTGTATATAAAGAGAATCAAAAATGAATCTTGATTTGAATGGAAGGAGAGAGGGAGTGGATAAGGGGAGGGTTGCGGGTTGGAGGGACGTTATGGGGGGGAAGCCATTTTAATCAATATTCTGTACTTTGGAAATTTATATTCATTAAATAAAAGTAAAAAAAAAAAGAGTGTCAATTTGTTAAGACAACAACAGGAGTCACTGTGCACCTACTCCTCATGTTGGGTCTCTGTCCTAAACATCTGTACATTGTGATTCAATGCTATAACTAGTACTCAAACAGTATTTTTAGCTTTATGTTTCTGTGTGGGAGCAAACTGTTGAAATCTTTACTTAATGTATGCTAAACCTATCTTCAGTATATAAAGAGAATTGAAAATTAATCTTGATGTGAATGGAAGGGGCGAGGTAGTGGGAAAGGGGAGGGTTGCAGGTGGGAGGGACATTATGGGGGGGAAGCCATTGTAATCCATAAGCTGTACTTTGGAAATTTATAGTTATTAAATAAAAGTTAAAAAAATAATGTCATAAAACTTATAAAAACAAATATGTGAATCCATAAAGCCCAAACAACTCCAAACATATCAAATATAGATTGTCACCAGATGCATTTTGAAGGCTGTAAGAAAAAAGCAACTCATCTTAATATCCTCTGCTTAAGAATAGCAGCTCAACATTATCAGATCAATAAATGTCTCTAAAGAAGTGAAAAACAAATCACAATAAAAATTAGACAAAATTTTGAATATCCTAAATAAAATCATATTTTTATATTAGTGGGCTACAAATGTTTATTTGCAGGGAAATTTATAACTTTAAATTTGTATAGTAAAAAAAAGAAGTTGAAAATCTATGATCTGTATAACATGTTAAAGGAGTAGAAATACAACAACCAATTAAAACTCAAGTATGTATGATGGGAAAAAAGTAAAATAAGAAATGAAAGGGAAAACAAAAGCTTTATGCTCAATAATGTAGGAAGAAAAAATAACAAGGGTAAAATTAGAAATGAAAGTGAAAACAAAGGCTTTGTGCATATTAATTTGGAAGTCTAAATAAAACGGCCATTTTTTGGGCAAGAACACATATGAAAACTGAAATAAGTAGAATACAATATTTGAATTGCTTTTCTTATTCTAAAGGAGTTGATACAATAATTAAGAACTTACTGATGCAGAGAACTCCACATCTGGATGTTTTCTTTCTTTAATTCTCCCAGACACCTAAAAAAGAAATAACAGTTGTTTACAAACTCTTCAAAGAATGGGAAAAAGTAAACATTCACCTTTTTTTAAAAAAAGATTTGTTTTTGTTTATTTGAGAGGTAGAGTTACAGACAGAGAGAGGGAGAGACAGAGAGAAAGGTCTTCCATCCACTGGTTCACTCCCCAAATGGCTGCAACACCTGGAGCCAAGCCGATCCAAAACCAGGAGCCTGGAGATTCTTCAGGGTCTCCCACGTGGATACAGGAGCCCAAGGACTTGGGCCATCCTCTTTTGCTTTCCCAGGACATAGCAGAGAACTGGATCGGAAGTGGAGCAGCCGGGACTCAAACTAGCCCCCATATGGGCAGCGACTTTATAGCTAAGCCACAGCACTGACCTCAACATTTACCTTTCTTAATAAGAAAGTATAACTTGAATACCAAAAAGTAACAAATTTGTTAGTGGAAAAATTACAGGGCTGACTCTGTCAAACATAGATGCCAAATGCCTTAGATATTTTTGGCAAATTCAATACATAGAGAGGACCAATACATATCAGGACCAAGTAGAATTTATTGCATGTTGGTTCATATTTGAAATTCAGTACATAAAAACATTAGAATAAAGGAGGTAAACTGTAATAATAATCTCAATATGTAGTAAAAATCATTTGATAAACCCAGTACTTATTCATGATAAAATTACTTTTTAAATTTTATTTAAGGTACACAAACTTCATGCATTTCAAATACACAATTTGGGGACATGGCGATTATTCCCATCCTATCCTCTCTCCCCACTGCCCTCCTAACCTTCTTGCTCCTTCCTCTCCTATTCCCATTCTTAATTTGTACAAAGATCTATTTTCAGGTTACCTTATACTCATGAGAATAACCCTACAGTAAGTAAAGAGTTTAACACATAGTATGAAGAAAAAAAAAACTGCTTCTCAACTGAAGAGACAAGGGATATAAACAACCATTGAATCTCAAAATGTTAATTTTACCTGTACATAACATTTTAGAACTCTATTAGACCAATGATCAGGGAAAACATATGGTATTTGACTTTTTGGGATGTGCGAATTTCACTAAGCATAAAGATAAAATTCTTAACAAAGAAAGATTAGAAAGTATTTTTCCTTAATCAAATAAGGGAAATCTAAAGTAAACCTATAACAAATGTAATACTCAATCTTGAAAACTTGAACTCTTTCTTTGAAAGCAGGAACAACAACAGGATGTCTCCTGGAAGAACATTAATTTAACATTGCACGGGAGGATTTAGTCAAATCAATAAGACAGTACATGAAGAATTAAAAGTGTCAGAATAGAAAAAGAAGTGAAACCATCATCATTTAAAGTCATTTTAAAGATTTATTTATCTATTTGAAGACAGAGTTGCAGAAAGGCAGAGAAAGAGAAAGAGAGAGAGAGAAAGAGAGCGCTTCCATCTGCTGGTTCACTCCCCAGATGGCTGCAATGGCCAGAGTTGCACTGATCTGAAGCCAGGAGCCAAAAGTTTCTTCTGGGCCTCCCATGTGGTTCAGGGGTCCAAGCACTTGGGCCATCTTCTACTGCTTTCTCACGCCATAGCAGAGAGCTGGATCAGAATTAGAGCAGCCGGGGCCGGCGCCGCGGCTCACTAGGCTAATCCTCCGCCTAGCGGCGCCGGCACACCGGGTTCTAATCCCGGTCAGGGCGCCGGATTCTGTCCCGGTTGCCCTTCTTCCAGGCCAGCCCTCTGCTGTGGCCAGGGAGTGCAGTGGAGGATGGCCCAGGTGCTTGGGCCCTGCACCCCATGGGAGACCAGGAAAAGCACCTGGCTCCTGGCTCCTGCCATCGGATCAGCGCGGTGCGCCAGCCGCAGCGCGCCGTCCGCGGCGGCCATTGGAGGGTGAACCAACGGCAAAGGAAGACATTTCTCTCTGTCTCTCTCTCTCACTGTCCACTCTGCCTGTCAAAAAAAAAAAAAAAAAAAAAAAAAAAAAAGAATTAGAGCAGCCGGGACTCGAACTTTACCTGCTAGGCCACAGCGCTGGCCCCAAGCTGTCATTATTAACAGGCAGCATGATACTAAATGCAAAATATTTATAGACATACTACTAGAATTAATCAGTGCTAAGATTGTTAGACACAAATATGAAATGTAAAAAGCAATTACAGTGGCTGGCGCTGTGACATAGAGGGTAAAGCCACCTCCTGCAGTGCTGGCATCCTATATGGGTGCTGGTTCAAGTCTCGGCTGTTCCACTTCTGATCCAGCTTTCTGCTATGGCCTGCTAAAGCAATAGGAGATGACCCAAGTCCTTGGGCCCCTGGACCTGTGTGAGAGACCCAGAAGAGGCTCCTGGCTCCTGGCTTCAGATCAGCACAGCTCCAGCTGTTGCAGCCATCTGGGGAGTGAACTAGTGGATGAAAGACCTCTCTCTCTCTCTCTCTCTCTCTGCGCCTCTGTAACTCTGTCTTTCAAATAGTTAAATAAATCTTAAAAATAAAATTTAAAAATAAATTATATTTATATATCCTAGTGACAATTAGAAAATATTTTTAAAAATACCATCCCATCAAGGTGGCATGTACCAATGCCATCTCACTAGTCCCAGTGATCAATTTCTGTTCACAATTGATCATAATGATAGGACTAAGAACCAAAGGGATCACAGAAACAAGAATAGTGTCTGCAAATACTAGCTGATAGAATCAAAAAGGGAGAGAATGATCCAACATGGGAAGTGAGATACACAGCAGACCCATAGAATGGCAGATGTCCTAAACAGCACTCTGGCCTCAGAATCAGCCCTTAAGGCATGCGGATCCGGCTGAAAAGCCCATGAGAGTATTTCAAGCATGGAAAGCCAAGACTCTCTGGAAAAAAAAAAAAAAACCTAAATGAAAGATCTCTGCGAGTGAGATCCCAGTGGAAAGAACAGGTCATCAAAGAAGGAGGTACCTTTCTCTGAAGGGAGGAGAGAACTTCCACTTTGACCATGGCCTTGTGTAAATATGATCAGAGTCAGTGAGCTCAGGGGCTTCCATAGCCTTGGCAGCTCATGACAAGAGCCTAGGGTGATTTCTGATGCCATAAACAAGAGTGTCAATTTGTTAAATCAACAACAGGAGTCACTGTGCACTTACTCCTCATGTAGGATCTTTATCCTTAGTGTGCTGTACATTGAGATTTAATGCTATAACTAGTACTCAAACAGTATTTTTCACTTTATGTTTCTGTGTGGGAGCAAACTGTTGAAATCTTTCCTTAATATATGCTAAACTGATCTTCTGTATATAAAGAGAAAAGAAAATGAATCTTGATGTGAATGGAAGAGGAGAGGGAGTGGGAAAGGGGAGGGTTGCGGGTGGGAGGGACGTTATGGGAAAAAAAATACCATTTCTGTATCTCCTCAAAATACCAAACATGTGGGAATAAATCTTAATACATGTGTGATATCTTTACACTGTGAAGCAGAAAGCAACATTAATATAAATTTAAGAAACCTAAATAAATGCACGTATTTACCATTTTCAGAGACAGGAAGATTTAGTCATATAAATATAGAAATTCTCCCTAAATTGATATATTTAATTTAATCTCAATAAATTTTTTCTTTTTATTTTGATATTGGACTTGTTGGTTATAAATTGGATATGGAAATGAAATGGTTAAATATGCAAGACTATTTGGGAGAAAATAACAAATGTGAAAGAAATACAATACCAAATATTAATATATCCAATTATTTTAAGATGATAGTAATTAATACAATGTAACACTGACACAAAGACAATCAATCAATGGAATAGAATAGGGAGTACAAAAAAGAGACCTGTTTAAGTACAGTCAAGTGAATTATCTCTGCATTCTTATCCACTAGGAAAGGATAGTATTTTCAATAATCGGTAATCTCATATGGTTTCAATTAATACACATGGGTATTAGCTGATAGTTCCAAGTTAACATGACCTGAACTGTCTTAATTTTTTTTTTTACTTTCAACAATATACTTTAAGAGATCAGCTTGTAAAATAACAACCAGAACTGAAGGACTGCAGTAGTACTGCTGTTTAATTCCATGTGAATAATATTTTGTCTTCCACTTATTGTTCCTTTAAAAGATAAACTCACTAAAGCCACCATCTTGACATGTGTGTTTAGCCACCCGTGATGCTGGCATCCCATATCGTCACTGGTTCAAGTCCAGGCTGCTCCATTTCCGATGCCACTCCCTGGTAATGCACCTGGGAAAGCATTGGAAGATGTCCCAAGTACTTGGGCCCCTGTCACCCGCATGGGAGACCTGGGTGGAGTTCCTTGTTCCTGGCTTTGGATTGGTTCAGCTCTGGCCATTGTAGCCACTTGGGGAGTGAACCAGCAGATGGATACTCTGTCTCTTCCTCCCTCTTTGTAATCCTTCCCTTCAAAATCAATTTTTTTAAAAAAAGAGTTTATGTTAAAGATTATGTATTTATTTGAAAGGCAGGATTACAGAGAGAGAGAGAGAGAGAGAGAGAGAGAGAGAGATGGAGATACAGAGAAAGCCAAAGAGATCCTATCCATTGGTTCACTCCCCAAATGGCCACAATGGCTGGAGCTGAGGCAATCTGAAGCCAGGAGCAAGGAACTCCATCCGGGTTTCCCATGTAGGTAGCAGGGGCCCAAGTACTTGGGACATCTCTCACTGCTTTCCCAGGTGCATTACCAGGGAGTTGAATTGGAAGCAGAGCAGTGGAATTTGAACTGATTCTCATAAGGGATGCCATCTTTTCAGGAGGTAACAACCCACTGTGCCACAACACCACTGTGCCCCTACTGTCTTCCATTTTATCTGAATAAAATGATCTAACGTTACCTACACATTAAGTTAAGTACACTGAACTAATACATTGAAGTCTTACTAATTTTTACTCTGATTTACATTTTAAAATGTCTTTATGTACATTAGTTTCTTCCATTCTCCCTAAAATAAGAAACAGATAAATATAAATAAACAGATAAATAAGAAACATAAGAAACAGACTCAGAAAGGTAAAATGGTCAAAGTCATTCAGTTATTTTGCAAAAGAGCCTGAAATAACTAAATGTCAAAAGCCAAACACCCAAGATATTGATGGTAGTTTCATATCTTTGTTTAAAATACATCTTTCATTCTAAAAATAAAGTAACCATGAAAGAAATGTTCTTTATACTTAATTATATATAAATGTAACCCAATTAAGCATATTAGTTATCAAAAAACTGTAAAAAATCTTTAAAAAAGGACTTACAACCTTGGAAGAGACATTTCCCCTGCCTATATGTTGCCAGGACTTCAGCACTGTGTGTTCAAACTGGTTATATTGGGTGGTGACATCATAAAGAGATTATGACTAGGAGAAATTTAAAGGGAAAGCGCAGAGTAGTTATATCTTACAGTGCACAATTTTTAAAGCTTAGACTGACAAATTAGTTTTTTCATTTATTTAATTGAATTAATCTATCTGGTTTAATAATGAATTATTTGATATTTTATTTTAACAAGTTTTGTATGTGAATGTGTGCACACAGGACAGAGAGCGTGTGAGTGTATGTGTGAGCATCAAAGAGTTATAGGGGTAGAAAGGAACTTTGAAGAATATAAACATTCCTCTATAAAAACAGCTGTAATCTGGGATATAATCTTCATATTCTGGCTTTTTTATTTATATAAAAGTTTTATGTTCACAGTTTTATTTTTCTAAAAAATAATGTGTGTTCTTAAATATGTAAGTTTAGTCAAAGTACAATCATTAAAATTATATTGAAAAGTTTGAAAGATAATGTTGCCCCCCAAAACTGAAAACAAATTTTATGTACATAACTGAATTAGAATAAGGTTCTTGGAAGGAAATTTGTAAATGTGAATTTTTCCTCATAAAAACAAAATAATTGGAGGAGGTAGGATTCTGTTTGGGGGAAATTATCTTCATATGTATGCTATTTGCATCTTTTTAAAATTTTATTTAAGTTATACAAGTTTCATGTATTTCATATGTACAGATTTAGGAACATAGTGACACTTTTCACCCTACCCTCCCTCCCGCCCACACTCCAATCTTTCTTCCTCCTCCTTATCCCATTCCCAAAGATCTACTTTCAGTTTAGTTAATGATTATTAAAGTTAACCATACACTAAATAAAATAGTTCAACAAAGAGTATTAAGAAAAAAAACCACTGTTCCTCAACTGAGGAGACAAGGACTATAAACAATCATCAAATTCAAAATGTTCATACAATTTTTATAGGTGCATCTTTAGGAATATAGTGGTTCTTCCCCCCAGTACCCGCCCTCCCACCCCCACTCCCGTCCCACTTGCTACTCCCTCTCCCATCCCATTCTTCATTAAAATTCATTTTTAATTAACTTTATATACAGAAGGCCAGCTCTATACTAAATAAAGATTTCAACAATTTGCACCCACATACCCACAAAGTATAAAGGTACTGTTTGAGAACAAGTTTTATAGTTAATTCTCAGTACAACTCATTAAGGACAGAGGTCCTATAGGAAGAGTAAGTATACCGTGACTCCAGTTGTTAATTTAACAATTAACACTTTCTTATGATGTCAGTGATCACCTGAGGCTCTTGACATCAGCTGCCAAGGCTATGGAAATCTTCTGAGTCCACAAACTCCATCAGTATTTCTACAGGGACATAAACAAAGTGGAAGTTCTCTCCTCCATTCAAAAAAAAAAAAGTACATCCTTTCTTGATAGCCCCTTCTTTCCACTGGGGTCTCACTCACAGAGATCCTTCATGCACAACATTTTTTGGTCACCGTGTCTTGGCTTTTCATGCCAGAAGTGCTCTCATGGGGTTTTCAGCCAGATCTGAATGTATTAAGGGATAATTCTAAGGTTGAGTGCTGTTTAGGGCATTTGTCATTTTATGAGTCTGCTGTGTGGACTGCTTCCCATGTTGTAATATTTTCTCCTTTTAAATTTTATCTATTGTTATTACTAGACACTGGTTTTATTTATGTGATCCCCTTTACATGTAATCATATCTATATGATCAGTTACACACTTAATATGATCACTTTATCATGTAAGATGGCATTAGTACCACTTAACTTAATGGGATTTGGAGTCCCCTTAGCTTTACCCTTGGGTTAAGTTCATGGGACTGTGTGCTGCACTGTACAACTCCTCCCTGTCTTATTCCCATTTTATTTTTAACTGGGATCTATTATCAATTGACTTAATACACTTATGATTATTTCTTTGTTAAATAAAGAGTTAAGCCAATGGTATTAAGTAGAAAAAAATAATAATAATAAAAACCTGTTCCTTGACAGTCAAGACAAAGCCTGTTCAAGTCATTGCTTCTCGTAGTGTCAATTTCACTTCTACAGGTTTCCTTCTAGGTGCTCTGTTAATTTTCACAGATAAGGGAAAACATATGGTATCTGTCTCTTTGGGACTGGCTTATTTCACTAAGTATGATGTTTTCCAGATTCATCCATTTTGTAGCAAATGACTGGATTTTTTTAACCACTGTGTAATGTTCCATAGAGTACATATCCCATAGTTTCTTTATCCAGTCTTCCATTGTGTCTTAGCTATTGTGAATTGAGTTGCAATAAACATGGAGGTTCAGATAACTCTTTTTTGCAGATGTCATTTCCCTTGCATAAATTCCAAGTAGTAGGATGACTTGGTTGTATGATAGGAGTATATTCAGATTTCAGAGGTATCTCCAAACTGTTTTACCAGTTTTCATTCCCACCAAGAGTGGATTAGGGTAACTTTTTCCCCACATCCTCGCCAGCATTTGCTGTTTGTTGATTTCTGTATGAAAGCCATTCTAACTGGGGTGAGGTGATGCCTCATTGTGGTTTTGATTTGCATCCCCCTGATGGCTATTGATCCTGAGCATTTTTTCATGTGTCTGTTGGCCATTTGGAGTTCCTCTTTTGAGAAATGTCTGCTTAAGTCATTTGCTCATTTCTTGATGGGGTTGTTAATTTTATTGTGGAGGTTATTGATTACTTTATATGTTCTGGTTATTAATCTTTTATCAGTTAAATGGTTTGCAAATAATTTCTCCCAATGTGTTGGTTGCCTTTTTACTTTCCTGACTGTTTCTTTTGCTGTACAGAAGCTTCTCAATTTGATGAAATCCCATTTGTTAATTTTGGCTTTTATTGCCTGTACCTCTGGGGTCTTTTCCAGGAACTCTTTGCCTGTGCCAATGTCTTCCAGGGTTTCCCCAATGCTCTCTAGTAATTTGATGGTATCAGGTCATGGATTTAGGTCTTTAATCCATTTTGGATGGATTATTTTGTAAGGTGTAAGGTAGGGGTCCTGCTTCAAATTGCTGCATGTGGAAATTCAGTTATCCCAGCACCATTTGTTGAAGAGACTGCCCTTGCTCCAGGTAATGGTTTTAGCTCCTTGGTCAAATATAAGTTGGTTGTAGATGCTTGGATTGATTTCTGTGTTTCTTTTCTGTTCCATTGCTCTATCCATCTGTTTTTGTACCAGTTCCAGGCTGTTTTGATTATAACTGCCTTGTAGTATGTCTTGAAATCTGGTATTGCGATGTCCACAACTTTTTTTGTTGTTGTTGTATAAGATTGCTTTAGCTATTCGAGGTCTCCTGTGTTTCCCAGTGAATTTAAGCATCATTTTTTCTATATCTGAGAAGAATGTCTTTGGTATTTTGATTGGCATTGCATTGAATTTGTAAATTATTTTTGGAAGAATGGACATTTTATTTATACTGATTCGTCCAAACTATGAACATGAAGTTTTTTTTTCCATTTTTTGATATCTTCTTCTATTTCTTAAGTTTCATAATTCTTATCATAGAGATCTTTGACATCCTTCGTTAAATTTATTACAAGGATTTTGAATGTTTTTGTTACTATTGTGAATGGGATTGATCTTAGAAGTCCTTTCTCAGCCATGGCATTGTCTCTGTATATAAAGACTGTTTTTTTTTTTGTGTGTATGTTGATTTTATATCCTGCTACTTTACCAATCTCTTCTATGAGTTCTAGTAGTCTCTTAGTGGAGTCCTTTCGATTCCCTATATATAGTATCAAATCATCTGCAAACAGGGATAATTTGACTTCATATTTACCAATTTGAATTACTTTGATTTCTTTTTCTTGACTGATGGCTCTGGCTAAATCTTCCAGGACTCTATTGAATAGCAATGTGAGAGTGGGGATCCTTGTCTGGTTCTGGATCTCAGTGGTAATGCTTCCAACTTTTCCCCATTCATAAGGATGCTGGCCATGGTTTTGTCATAAATTTCCTTGATTGCATTGAGGAATGTTTCTTCTAACTCAATTTGCTTAGAGTTTTCATCATGAAAGGGTGTTGTATTTTGTCAAATGCTTTCTCTGCATCTATTGAAATAATCATATGGTTTTTGTGCTTCAGTTTGTGAATGTGATGTATCATATTGATGGATTTGTGAATGCTGAACCATCCCTGTATATCAGGGATAAATCCCATTTGTTCTGGGTGAATTATCTTCCTGATGTGTTGTTGGATTCAATTGACCAGAATTTTATTGAGGATTTTTGTGTCTATGTTCATCAAGGAAATTGCTCTGTAGTTGTGTTTCTCTGTTGCATCTTTTCCAGATTTAGGAATTAAGTAATGCTGGCTTTATAGAAAGAATTTGGGAGGATTCCTTCCCTTTATTTTTTGAAGCTTGAAGAGAATTGGAATTAGTTCTTCTTTAAGTGTCTGGTAGAATTTAGCAGTGAAACCATCTAGTGTTGGACATTTCTTTGTTGGGAGGGTCTTTATTACTTCTTCAATTTCTGTCTTGGTTATGGATTTCTTAGGTAGGTTGTGTTTGTCCAGGAATCTATTGATTTCTTCTAGGTTTCCCAGTTTGTTGGCATATAGCTCTTTGTTGTAATATCTGATGATTCTTTTTATTTCTGTAGTGTCTGTTGTTACATTTCATTTTTCATCTCTAATTTTATTTATTTGGGTCTTCTCTATTCTGGTATTCTCTTTTCATTTTTTGGTTAGTTGTCCAATGGTGTGTCAATTTTTTTTTTATAAACAGCTTTTCATTTTATGATCTTTTGTATTTGTTTTTTGTTTAAATTTTGTTGATTTCTTCTCTTATTTTAATTATTTCTTTTCTTCTACTCACTTTGGGTTTGGTTTGCTGCTGTTTTCTAGATCCTTGAAGGGCATAGATTGTTTACTTATTTGGTGAATTTTCAGTTTATTGATATAGGCACAATTGCTATAAACTTTCCTCTTAGCACTGCTTTTGCTGTATTTCACAAATTTTGATATGTTGTTTTGTCATCTTCATTTGTTTCCAGAATTTTTTATTTTTCTTTTGATTTCTTCTATGACTGACTGTTCATTCAGAAACATCTTTTCATTCTCCATGTGTTTTCATATGATGTAGAGATTCTTGAGTTGTCGATTTCCAGTTTCAATGCATTATGGTCTGAGAAGATGCATGGTACGATATCAATTTTTTTGAATTTGCTGAGATTTGTTTTATGGCATTGCAAATGGTCAATCCTAGAGAATGTTCCATGTACCAGAGACAAAATTGTGTGCTCTGTGGTTGTAGGGTGGAAGGCTCTGTACATATCTGCAAGGTCTATTTGGTCTTTGGTGTTGATTAACTCTGTTGTTTTCTTGTTCACTTTCTGTCTGGTTGATCTGTCCATTGCTGAAAGTGGGGTACTGAGGTCCCCCATTACTATTGTGTTTGAGTTTATATGTCCCTTTAAGTCCCTTAACATTTCTTTTAAAAAGCCTGGTGGCCTGTAATTAGGTGCATATACATTTATAATAGTCACATCTTCCTGTTGAATAGATCCTTTAATCATTGTATAGTGTCCTTCTTTGTCTATTTCAATAGTTTTTGTGTTAAAGTCTATTTTGTCTGATGGCCACATCAGTTCTTTTTGGTTTCTGTTAGCATAGATTATATTTTTCCATCCTTTCACTTTCAGTTTGCATGCATCTTTGTTGGTACAATGTGTTTCTTGTAGGCGGCAAACAGATGGGTTTTCTTTTTTAATCCATTAAGCCAGTCTGTGTCTTTTAACTGGGGAGTTGAGACTATTTACATGCAGCATGAGTACTGTTAAGTGCCGTCTTTGCCCTGACATGTTTCCATAAATAGTTCTGTTTATTTATTTTGGATTTCACTTGTACTTTTGCTGGGTCATTTTCTGAGTTCATCTACTTTTGTAATGATGTTCCTGTTTCTGTGCTTCTGTGTGTAGCACATCCTTGAGCATCCTTTGTAGGGCTGGGCAAGTAGTTACGATTTCTGTCAATTTCTGTTTGTTGTGGAAGATCCTTATTTCTCCTTCATTCATAAATGAGAGCTTTGCAGGGTATGGTATTCTGGGTTGACCATTTTTCTCTTAGGACTTGGAGTCTGTCTTGCCATCCTTTCCTTGCCTACTTTAGGGTTTGTGATGAGACGTCCGGGGTAAGTCTAATTGGGTTTCCTCTGAATGTTGTCGTTTCTCTTGTGCACTTTAAAAAAAAAAGATTTTTATTTATTTATTTGAAAGTCAGAGTTACACAGAAAGAGGAGAGGCAGAGAGAGAGAGAGAGAGAGAGAGAGAGGTCTCTTGTCTGATGGTTCACTCCCCAATTGGCCACAATGGCTGTAGTTGTGCTTATCCGAAGCCCGGAGCCAGGAGCTTCCTCTGGGTCTCCCATGTGGGTGCAGGTGCCCAAGGACTTGGGCTATCCTCCACTGCCTTCCCAGGCCATAGCGAGAGCTGGATCGGAAGTGGTGCAGCTGGGTCTCAAACTGGTGTCCACATATGATACTGGCGCTTCAGGCATTAACCCACTGTGCCACAGTGCCGGCCCCTCATGCACTTTTAAAGATCTTTTCTTTATGTGTTACTAAGGTGAGCTTTGCTACATGTGTTGAGGTATGTTGCAAGTAGAAGCCCGCAGCCTCACCCCTGCGAGTCCTGTTCACTTCTTGATCATGGTGGGGGCAGGTGTGAGAGCTCTGGTGCTCTATGGCCCGCCTACTGGTGCCAGGCTTGCTTCTCACTGGTGCATGAAACAAGCTTGATATTTTGATATTTGGAACTTCTCCTTGTTTAGCACTTGCATAGTAGGGGGTAATTACTCTGAAATGTTGTGATCCTTATTTCCAGGTGAGGGTGCTGTGAAGTGGCCTCTGCAATTCATGGGAGGCAAATGAGGTAGCCCCCTGCTTACTTTTGAATTGTAAGCAAACAATATGGCTTCTCCCAGCTGGTTGCAGGTCCAGTTGGTGGGAGGAGGGATACATAGCTGGACAGGGGTGTGCTCTACCTCTCTGTTTATTCTCCTATTCTTCCCACTTGAAACTTCAAATGTAGTTTGCCAGCCTCCCCTGCAAGCTGTTATCAGCAGCTCTGTGGAATTGTGACCTTGAGTCTCACCTGGTACTCTGGGGGTGGGGGAGTGGCATCAGTCTCCCATTTGACTTCCCCACTGAGCCCGCACTGCACCTCAGCCACTTCCCTTTCTTTTTTGTTCCCTCAGTGTGGACCTCTCCAGTCTCTGTTGGGCTCCTGGGCTTCTCTGCAGGAAATTCTCATGGCTCTGTCACCAGCTCATATCCCCTTTCCTTATTAACTATCTATTTTTCCCTGTGTTAATCAGAATGTCCTGTTGCTATACCACCATCTTGGCCACCTTTCCAATACATGATATTTTATGTACTCTATTGTAAGTTACCTTGGATCAGGGAAAACATATATTATCTGTCTTTTTGGGACTAGCTTATTTTACTAAGTATAGTGGTTTCCACTTGCAACTATCTTGTTGCAAAAGAAAGAATTTGATTTTTTTATAGCTGAGTAGTACTTCATAGTGTCTATATATCATACTTTCTTTTTCTAGTCAACAGTTGATGAACATCTGGGTTGATTCCATATCTTAGCTATTGTGAATTTTGCTGCAATGAAAATGAGGCTACAAGGCCGTCGCCCTGGCTCACTAGGCTAATCCTCTGCCTTGCGGCACCAGCACACCGGGTTCTAGTCCCGGTCGGGGTGCCGGATTCTGTCCCGGTTGCCCCCCTTCCAGGCCAGCTCTCTGCTGTGGCCAGGGAGTGCAGTGGAGGATGGCCCAGGTGCTTGGGCCCTGCACCCCATGGGAGACCAGGATAAGTACCTGGCTCCTGCCATCGGATCAGCGTGGTGTGCCGGCCGCGGCAGCCATTGGAGGGTGAACCAACAGCAAAGGAAGACCTTTCTCTCTGTCTCTCTCTCTCTCTCACTGTCCACTCTGCCTATCACAAAAATAAATAAATAAATAAAAATTAAAAAAAAAAAAGAAAATGAGGATACAGATAACTCTTTCATTTGCTGATTGGTTTTGGTTTGGGAAAATTCCCTGGAGTGGGATGGTTTGATCATATAGTAGGCCTATTTACAGATTTTTGAGGTATCTCCATATTTTCTTCCACAGTGGCAGCACCAGTTTACATTCCCACCAATAGTGGGTTAGGATACCTTTTCCTCATATCCTCACCAGCATTTATTGTTGATTTCTGTATGAGAGCCATTGTAACTGGAGTGAGGTGAAACCTCATTATGGTTTTGATTTGCATTTCCCTGATGGCTAGTTATCCTGAGCATTTTTTCATGTGTCTATTGGCCATTTGAATATCCTCACTTAAAAAAATGCATGTTCAATTCTTTACCCATTTCTTAACTGGATTGTTTTGTTCTTGTTGAACTTTTTGAGCTCTTTTTAGTTACTGGATATTAACCATTTATCAGTTGTATACTTTGAAAATATTTTCTCCCATTCTTTTTTTGTCTCTTCACTGTGCTGAATGTTCCAATTGCAGTACAGAAGTTTCTAAGGTTGATATAATCCCATTTGCCACTTTTGGCTTTGATTGCCTGTGTTTCTTGCATCTTTTCTAAGAAGTTTTTGCCTATGCCAATGTCTTGCAGTTTCCCCAATGTTCTCTATAAATGTGATAGTTTCTGGTTGTAGATTTAGTTTTTTTTTTTTTATCCATTTTGAGTGAATTTTTGTGTAAGGTGTAAGGTAAGGGTCTTGTTTCATACATCTGCAGGTGGAGATCTAGTTATCCCAGTACCATTTGTTGAAGAGACTGTCCTCACTTCAGGGATTGATTTTAGCTCTTTTGTCAAAGATAAGTTGGTTGTAGATGCGTGGATTGATCTCCAGAGTTTCTATTCTGTTCTATTGGGCTACAAGTCTGCTTTTGAGCCAGTACCAGGCTGTTTCAATTATAAGTGCCCTATAGAAAATCTTAAAATCTGGTATTGTTATGTTCCCATTTTATTTATTTATTTATTTGTTTGTTTATGATTGCTTAAGCTATTCAGGGTCTTCTGTGATTCCATAGAATTTTAGCATCATTTTTTTTCTAGATCTACTAAGAATGTCTTTGGTGTTTTGACTGAGACTTTATTGAATATGTAAATTTATTTTGGTAGAATGTGCATTTTGATGATATGATTCTTCCCAACCATTACATGGAAGATTTTTTCATATTTGTGTCTTCTATTTAGTTCTCTAATATTTTGTAATTCTCATCATAGAGATCTTTGACATCCTTGGTTAAATTTATTCCAAGGTATTTAATCTTTTTGGTAGCTATTGTGAATGGGATTTTTGTTAGGAGTTCTTTCTCAGCCATGACATTGTTTGCACAAAGGCTATTGATTTTTCTGTGTTGATTTCATATCTTACTACTCTACCAAACTCTTCTTTGAGTTCCAATAGTCTCTTGTTGGAGTCCTTTGATTCTCCTATACATATAATCTTGTCATCTGCAAATAGGGATATGTTGATTTCTTCCTTTCCAATTTGTATCCCTTTGATAACTTTTTTATGCCTAATTGCTCTGGATAAAACTTCCAAGACTATATTGAATAGCAATGGTGAGAGTGGGCATCTTTATCTGGTTCTGGATCTTAGGGAGAATGCTTCCAGCTTTTCCCCATTTAATAAGACACTGGCCATGGGTTTGTCATAAATAGACTTGATTGTGTTGAGGAGTTTTTCTTCTAGACCCAATTTGCTTAAGGTTTTCATCATGAAAGGATGTTGTATTTTATCAAATAATTTCTCTCTTCATCTATTAAGATATCTCCATGGTTTTTGTTCTTCAGTTTGTTAATGTGATATATGACATTCATTGATTTGTGAATATTGAAACATCCCTGCATACCAGGGATAAATCCCACTTGGTCCGGGTGAATGATCTTTTTGATATTTTGTTGTATTTGATTAGCTAGTATTTTGTTGATGATTTTTGCATATATGTTCATCATGGATATTTATCTATTACTCTCTTTCTTTCTTGTTTCTTTTTCTGGTTTAATAGTTTAGGTGATGCAGGCTTCATAGAAGAAATTTGGGAGGATTATTTTACTTTCAATTGTTTTGAATAGCTAGAGAATTGGAGTTAGTTCTTTTTTTAAATGTCTGGTAGTATTCAGCAGTGAGTCCATCCAGTCCTGGGCTTTTCTTTATTGGCAGGGTCTTTATTACAGATTCCATTTCCATATTTGTTATTGGTCTGTTTACGTCTGCTGTGTCATCATGACTCAATTTTGGTAGATTGTGTGTGTCCAGGAATCAGAGAACATTTTTTTAAAAGATTTATTCATTTATTTATTTATTTGGAAGGCAGAAAGAGAGAGAGAGAGAGAGAGAGAGAGAAACACACAGAAAGAAATATCTTCCATTTGTAGGTTCACTCCCCCATATGGCTGTAAATGCCAGAGATGGGGCAGGCTGAAACCAGAAGCCAGGAGCTTCTTCCAGATCTCTTATATGGATTTAGGGTCCCAAGCATGTGGAGTACCTTCTGCTGCTCTCGAATCAGTACCCATATGGGATGCTGGCATTGCAGGTGATAGCTTAACCTGATTTGCCACAATACCTGTCCATAGATAATCTTTTCTTTTTAACTTATTTTTTAAGGAATACAATTTCACGCATTTAATATATACAGATTTGGGAACGTGATGCTTCTCTGACTTCAGGAGAAGAAGCAATTCGTTAGTTATTCTCAGTTGTTCAAATATTTGTTTTATTTTTATTTGAAAGGTAGAGTGATGGAGAAATGGAGAGATAGAGACAGATCTATTGATTGATTCACTCCCCAATGTGGTTGCAACAGGTGGGTCTGTGCTAGGCTGAACAAAGGAAGTGGGAGCCCATCTGGTTCTCCCAGGTGGATGGCAGGGGGCAAAACACTTGGGCCGTCTTCCAGTGTTTTCTCAGGGGCATTATCACAGAGCTGGATTGGAAGTTGAGCAGCTGGGACCTGAACTGATGCTCATGTAGATGCTGGCATCTCAGGCAGCTGCTTAACCTGCTGTGCTACAACAGTAGCTAGCCCCAGTTATTCTGTTTTACAACTCATTTTGTCATTGAATTTTTATTTTTTTTAATTTAATATTTCTTAACTGTCTACATGTCATTTTAGAAAACTGAAGGATGAAGGAAAACATGACACAAGACACACCAAGATAGTTTCTTTCTTTTTTTTTTTTTTCCTTTCAAACTTTTATTTAATGAATATAAATTTGCAAAGTACAGCTTATGGATTACAATGGCTTCCCCCCCCCCCCCATAACGTCCCTCCCACCCGCAACCCTCCCCTTATCCACTCCCTCTCCCCTTCCATTCACATCAAGATTAATTTTCAATTCTCTTTATATACTGAAGATCAATTTAGCATACATTAAGTAAAGATTTCAACAGTTTGCTCCCACACAGAAACATAAAGTGAAAAATACTGTTTGAGTACTAATTATAGCATTAAATCTCAATGTACAGCACACTAAGGACAAAGATCCTACATGAGGAGTAAGTGCACAGTGATTCCTGTTGTTGACTTAACAAATTGACACTCTTGTTTATGGCATCAGTAATCACCCTAGGCTCTTGCCATGAGCTGCCAAGGCTATGGAAGCCCCCTGAGTTCACCGACTCTGATCATATTTAGACAAGGCCATGGTCAAAGTGGAAGTTGTCTCCTCCCTTCAGAGAAAGGTACCTCCTTCTTTGATGACCCGTTCTTTCCACTGGGATCTCACTCGCAGAGATCTTTCATTTAGGTCCCCCCCCACCCCCCAGAGTGTCTTGGCTTTCCATACCTGAAATACTCTCATGGGCTTTTCAGCCAGATCTGCATGCCTTAAGGGCTGATTCTGAGGCCAGAGTGCTGTTTAGGACATCTGCCATTCTATGGGTCTGCTGTGTATCTCGCTTCCCATGTTGGATTGTTCTCTCCCTTTTTGATTCTATCAGCTAGTATTTGCAGACACTATTCTTGTTTCTGTGATCCCTTTGGTTCTTAGTCCTATCATTATGATCAATTGTGAACAGAAATTGATCTCTTGGACTAGTGAGATGGCATTGGTACATGCCACCTTGATGGGATTGAATTGGAATCCCCTGGTATGTGATAGTTTCTATTCAGCTAGTGTAATGCAGCATGATATCTTAGAATCCTCAACTGTCCCACTTCTGAAAATATAAACCAAGGAAGTGGAGTCAGTATATGCACTCCTATGTTTTTTGTTTTTTAGAGTTTTGAGCCCATTTTAATTACAGTGATTGGTAAAAACGTATAAGCACCTTCTGTTAATTCAAACAAGTGAGACAGATAATTGTCCTGATTCGCCTATTTGTTAGCATGTTGATCAATCAGTTGAACTGGAGATAAAAAGATAATCAGGCCCAGCCCTGGACCTTGGTGGCCATTTGGGGAGTGAACAAGTGGATGCAAGATTTAGCTTCCCCCCCCCAACCAAAACTCTGCCTTTCAAATAAATAAAAAATAAATCTTAATAAAGATAATCAAGGAGCTACAAAAACTGCCTGCAGTTTTCAAGATCCCCAGAACCATTCTAAAGGCCTTGGATACTCAGTTAACTACACAGATTTACTGAAACAAATCCAAAAGTCTCTGTCCTCATTTAACAATATCATCATACTTTTTTAGGTGTGCAAAGATCACCAGAATGATGTGTATCACAGCTAAATCAAAATCTGATTTACAGAAATGATTTTTATCTGGGCAAAAATGAAGTATCTCTGTAGGAGTTTTATAATTAAATACTATTTGTACCAAGTTCAAACATGCACCAATATTACTAGATATCAATTGTGCAGGTATTGATTGACCAGTTACAGGAGTCATGGAATGTCTACCAAGGGTGGGATGTTTGGTACAGTGTTTAAGAAGCCTTTTGGAACACCCATAACCCATGCCAACATGCCTGGTTCTGAGTCCTGGCTCCACTCCAATTCTAGCTTCCCACTATTGATCACCCTGAGGGGCGGAGGGTGATGGCTCAAGTAATTGAGTCCCAGCTACCATTTGGGATACCTGGATTATTTTCCTGACTCCTGACCTCAGCTTGGTCCAGGCCCAGATGTTGCAGGCATGGGAAGTAAGCCAAGGAAATGGGAGCTCTGTCTGTATCCATCTCTCTTTTTTTTTTTAAATAAGCTAAGAAATAAGAGTCTACCAGTGTGTCAAATCCAGCCCATCACCTATTTTTGTAAATACAATTTTATGGGAATTCACAGTGCCCATTTGATTGTCCACCAGCTACTTTTGCTTTATAATGTGCAATCTCATGTTTCAGAAGCACTATTCACAATAACACAGAAATGAAATCAATCTAGATGTCCATCAATGGATCAATGGCTACATATAATGTATGTATACACAATGGAATATTACTCAGCCTTAAAAAATGAAATCCTCATATTTGCAACATAATGGATGAAATTGGAGATCATTATGTCAAATGAAATAACCAAGACAAGGAAGACAAATACTTCATGTTTTCTCTCATATATGGAAATCAATATATAAAATGTGTATGGTGTATTATTTTTACATTGACATTTATAAATGTTGTCATCACTGAATTATACCCCTTACATAATAGCCTGCCCTTTTCCCCACTTTATGAAGTTAATATCCTCCCTACTTTACTTGTATTTTTATTTCTTTTGTGTGTATTTAATTCTCAAGTTTTACAGATCAGTTTTTAGATCTTTCATGTATAGCATACAGTTGAGCTCGATATGTGACCCATTCTGAAAACCATTTGATCTTAATAAATATTTATGTTTTAAAACATAGTATTTATTATTTATTTTATTTTTATTAATTTTAAAGGAGAAGATATATATATATATATATATATAGAGAGAGAGAGAGAGAGAGAGAGAGAGATTAAGACTTTCATCCACTGGTTCACTCCCCAAAAGGCTGCAATGACCAGGCCTGGGCTAAGGATGAAGCCAAGAGCCAGCAGGTTCTTCCGTGTCTCCCATGTGGGTGCAGAGGCCCAAACACTTGGGCCATCTTCCACTGCTTTTTCAGGCCATAGCTGAGATCTAGATCAGAAGTGGAGCAGCTGGAACTTGAACCAGAAACCATATGAGATGCTGACATTATAGGTGGTGGCTTAACCCATTATGTCACACCTGGCCCATGAGTCTCTGGATTTTTCTAAGGATGACCTTCAACTTCAAAGAAGGAAAATAAATGCCATTCCTCTTTTTAGTCACCAAAAAGTTCAGTCTTTAATAACCTTCCCAGGTAGGCTAACAGATCATACCTTCAATTGAATCTAAAACCTTTATCCCACTTTTTCTCCATCCTGCCCCTCTTTGTCACCCTGATCTTCTTTAATTTCACTCCATATTATTACTTTCTATTACAATTTATTTGTTATTATCACCCACTACTAGAATAAGGTACCTGAAGGTAGATATTTTTATCTCTCTTCTTTGTCACTTTATCCCCAGCATCTAGAATAGTTTCTGATAAATAGAAGTTGCTCAGAGATACTTACTTAATGAACAAATGCATGACTTAAAATATTATTATTATATTGTGAAATGTTGGCTATTTTGGGTATTTTTCTTCACTAATGATGCATCATTAATGTCTGTAGCCACTCAAAAACTAAAATTGTAGTTGTCAATGTTCTGTCACTTACTATGTGTGGGACTATGTTTACCATTAAATTTGAGCCAAGATTTAGGAGTATGTTCTGCTTACATTTTGCACAAGATCCCACAAATTACTTGGCTACTCCTTGTAATGAAGTTGAGAGAGTTTTTAAGGATATATACATAGGAGTAAAAAGCATAGTGAGCGGGGATTCAAGAAATAAATGCTCAAATATCAGCTTTGAGGGGTGGGCATTTGACCTAGTGTTTAAGGTGCCAGTTGGGATGCCTGCATCCCATATTGGAGTGCTTAGGATTGAATCATAACTCTGGTTTCCAATCTTAGCTCTTTGGTAATACAGACACTGAGAATAAGCATTGAAATTTCAAGTAAATGGCTTCATGCCACCCACATGGGCAATCTGGATTGAGATCCTGGCTCTTGGCTTTGGTCCAACCCAGCTCCAGCCATGTGGCCATTTGAGGAATGAACCAGTGAAGAAGAGTTTTTTTTTTTAATTGAAACTGAATCTTGATGTGAATGGAATGGGAGAGGGAGCGGGAGAGGGGAGTGTTGCGGGTGGGAGGGAAGTTACGGGGGGGAGGAAGCCACTGTAATCCACACTGTAATCCAAAAGCTGTACTTTGGAAATTTATATTTATTAACTAAAAGTTTAAAAACAAAGAAGAAAAAGAAGAGTTCTTTTCTCTCTCTTTCTCTGAAATAAACAAATACAAATTTTGGCCTTGTCATTAAAAATTTTTCTCTGAAAAGCCAATTAAATTTTCCTTAGTGTTTCAATGTGTAATAAGGACTAGATAACTGTTTTTTTCTGGTGGAACATAGACTGCTGAGGATCCAGTAGGGTAATAATAGTTGATCTAGAGGTATACTCCACATTTCAAAATAGTAATTACTATAGAGATTAGCTGCATTCATAAATGGTAATTGTTTTGCATGAAATGAATTGATGTGGTAACCTAATACTGCTGTTTCACGTTAATTAGATGTTCTGATTGGCAATTATATGTTATGAGAACAATTATTAATACAAAAATTTTATTGAAGTCAGAGTTTAAGGTAAAATATAATATATGAAATGGTCCTTCTACGCCTATTCCCATCATTCCTTAGTAATCGCAGTAGGTATAAAGACTCTGCGATATTTCCATCCAGTTAGAACAATGATTTTCAACTTCATTTTATCTTTAAATTATAGTAAAATTACCTAACATGAGATATATCCTCCAAAGATATTTTATGTGCATAACATGGCATTTTAAAACACAAGTAAAATTTATAGCAAATCTAAGAAATTGTTCATCTGGCATAACTGAAGTTTCATACATTTTAACACCAGTCCCTGATTTTCTCTTCTTCAAGTCTCTGGCAACCGATATTCTACTCTTTGTTTCTGTGAGTTGCAGTAATTAAGATAACTCATATAAGTGGAATCATGCAGCATTTTCACATCGATGACTGGATTATTTCACATAGCATAATGTCCTCTAGATTCATTCTTTCCTTTGCAAGTGGCAGCACTTTCTTTTTTAAAAAGGGGAATGAATACTATTGCATTATATGTATATGTCGCGTTATCTTTATCAGTTCATCCATTGATGTATATTTAGGATTTGTTTACTTATTTGAAAGAAACAATTATAAACAGAGGGGGGAGAGAGAGAGAGAGAGAGAGAGAGAGAGAGAGAGAGAGGTCTTCTATCTACTGGTTCACTGCGCAAATGGCCACAATGGCCGGAATTGGGCTGATCTGAAGCCAGGAGCCAGGAGTTTCTTCTGGGTCTCCCACATGGGTGCTAGGGCAAAGCATGTGGGCCAACATCTACTGCTTTCCCAGGTTGTTGTGCAAGAGCTAGATAGGAAGAGGAGCAGCTAGGGCATGAATCAGTGCCCATATGGATTGCAGGTGCTGCAGGCAGTGGCTTAACCTACTTTGCCATAGAACCAGGCTCTTAATGTAAACATTTTAACAATAGCAAGTCTTCCATTAAATGAAAACAAGATTTTTTCTTTAATTTCTTCCATGAACATTTCCTGACTTTTGGTGTACAGATCCTTCAATACTTTGGTTAAATGTCTTCCTAAGTATTATATTCTTTTCAGATAATTTAGTTATAAATTGATAGTTCATAATCATATATGTTTACAGGATACAAAGTTATATTATTCTTTATGAACACAATATGGAATAATTGAATTAAGCTGATTGATATGTTCATCATCTAGATAATTTTTTTGTGGTGAGAACTTTTGAAATTTATTCTCTATGATTTTGAAATACAATATACAATAATGTTAAATATATTCATCACACTGTGCAATAGACTTCCAAATAAATGTATTCATCTTCTTTGAGACTTTATATACTTTTGTCACTATATATGCATTCTCTCATCCACTAGTCTCTGTAATCACCATTCTACACTCTGCTTACTTGAGTTTGAATCCATATATACATGACAACATGAAGTTTTGTCTTTCTTTGCCTGACATTTCACATAACGTGATGTTCTTCAATTCATCCATGTTGCAAATGTTTTATTGTTTATTTTAAAAACAATAATATTTCATTGCATGTATATACCACATTTCTTTCATCCATTCATCTGTAGAAGGAAATTCAGGTTGATTTCATAGTTTGGTCATGAATACTGTGGCTTTAAAAGAGAAGCACAGATATTTCTTTTTATTTTAAAATTTTATTTAAGGAATACAAATGTCATACACAATTTAGGTACATAGTGATTCTTCCCACCCTACTATCCCTCCCTCCCATCCTCTAATCGTTCTTTCACCTCCATTTCCTATTGCCATTTTATTTTCTATAGAGATATAATTTCACTTAATTTTATACTCATAACATTTACCCTAAACTAAGTAAACATTTCAACAAAGAATATGAAGAAACAGCAAAAGAAAACAACAACAACAACATTGTTCCTCAATAGTCAAGACAAGGGCTGTTGAAAATCACCACGACTCAGAGTGTCAATTGTACTCCAATAGATTACCTTTTAGGTACTCTGTTAGTTTCCACAGGTCAGGTATTTATTTTTTTGGAACTGGCTTATTTCACTAAGTATAATGTTTTCCAATTGCATCCATTTCATTTTTTTCACTGCTGTGTAGTATTCTAGACCATAAAGCAAGTCAGCATATTCAAGCTGGGAGCATCTTCTGGCTCTCCCACGAGGGTACAGGGCCCCAAGCACTTGGGATATCTTCTGCTGCCTTCCCAGCCCATCAGCAGGGAACTGGATCAGAAGTTGAGCCACTAGGACTCGAACTTATGCCCACATGGATGCTGGTGCTACAGTCAGATGTTTAACCTAGTATGCCACAGCGCCAGCCCAAGTTTTTTCTCTTAAGACTTGGACTATGTCTCTCCATCTCTCCTAGATTGTGGGATTTCTGTTGAAAAGTCAGCTGTAAGCCTAAATGGAGATCCTCTGAAAATAATCTGGCTTTTCTCTCATGCACATTTTAGAATTTTTTTTTTATGTTTTACTGTGGAAATCTTGACTACAGTGTGTCCTGGCGAAGATCTTTTCTGGTCATTTCTATCAGGAGTTCTATGTGCTTCCTCTACTTGGACATCTCTTTTTTCTTCAAATGGGGGGGGCATTCTGTAATTGTTTCACTAAACAAGCCTTCTAATCCATTCTCTCTTTCCAAACCTTCAGGAACTCCTAAGACCTATATGTTGGGCCAGTTGATAGTATAGCATAAATCTCCAACACTGTTTTAATTTTTTCTTATTTCTTAATCCTCCTCCTCCTCCTCTTCTCCTTCTCCTCCTCCTCCTCCTTGCCCTCCCCTCCCCCTCCTCCTTCCTCTTCCTCTCCTTCTCTTTCACCTTCTCCTTCTTTTTCTTGCTCTTCTTCTTATTCCTCTTCCTCCTCTTCTTCTTCTTTTGTCTGACTGAAAAATTTCCAAAGATTTGTCTTCTAGATCAGATTTTCTTCTGCCCCACTGAGTCTGTTAAGACTTTTCACTGCATTTTAAAATTAATCTATTGAATTCTTCATTTCTAGTGTTTCATTTGATTTCTTTCTAAAATCTCAATTTCATGGAAAAAATTTCATTCATGTCATGTATGAATTTCTTCATTTCTTGGATTTGCTTCTGATTGTTCCTGAATAATCCTATGATTAATCTTTTGAATTCTGTTTCAGGCATTTAATTGATCTCTTCATCTTCAGAGTCTAATGTTGAAGTGTTGTTGTGTTCCTTTGGGGGTTTCCTGTTGTCTCTCTTAATGTTGTTTCTCGAGTTTATTTATTTTTAGGCATTTGTGAAGATACTTGTTGATTTCCTCTGATGGCTTTTGTCTTTGAAGTATGCTTCTGTGTTTTAGTGAAATGTCTGCTCTTTCAGTGAATACTCAGAGGTGTGTGCTGGGTGTGGCCAGGGAGTTCTGGTAATTGCCACAGTGTAGGGTGAGTGTTGAGGATGACACCCAAGTTGGGTGTACTAGATCTCCTCTTGTTAACAGAAGGGGGATGTGGTCACCTCGATTGGCTTGACCACACACTCACTTCCTCTCTTCCAAGGTGATTGGTGCCTGGGTGTTAGCACTCTGTGGGTGTAATGCTCACCGCTGCTCCCACATGGACTGCACCAGGGATGTGTGCAGTCCTCATTGTGAGCCCAGATCCTGTTGCAGTGACCTGACTTAGGCAATCAGGGAGCTCTGAGCATGTGGAGCCACCCACAGTGATTGCCCAGAGACCCAGCTTCACTTTGCACCCTCTCATACAGTCACAGCGTTTTCACAGTCTCAGCACTCAGCACTCCCAAGATCGAGGAGTGCAAGAGGATCCACTGCACCTGCTTGACCTGTGCCATCCACAGAGAGGCTGAGGGTTTCCCTGAACCACTGCTTGTGGGTGTTCTGCCTAGGTGCATTGAGCCCTGGAGCCCCCAGAGACTGTGATTTTTTGAGAGATTAGGGGCATCTCATAGTTAAGTGTGTGTACCCAGCCCCCTGTTAATCCTCCCAACCAGACTCAAAGTCAGTGAAGAATGCAGGTTTTTCCCTCTGATAAAATTCCTGAATCACGCAGGTGCACAATACTTGCTGGCTGCAGCCCTACTAGTTTCACAATCATGCTGGGCATGTACAAGTGTCTCCAAAGGTGGTACTTCTGTCAGAATGGCCCCCCCTTCCTGCCTGTTGCTGAGTGGGCACAGCAGAGCTGTTGCTTTTGCCCCACTGACAAGTTGGACACCTTCCTGCCAATTGCACCTGAACTGCTGTGGTTGCCCCTCCTGACAGGATGGAGAATGTCCCCACGAGCTGCTGGGTGAGCTCCCAAGAGCTGCAGCAACTGCTACCTACTTATGTCTAAAATGGTTCCCACCCTCTCACAGCTGGATACAGGGTGCTGTTGTGTGTGGGAGAGATGTGGGGGAGATGGGGAGAGAGAGACATGCCATTTTTCCCCCATGTAGGTGAGCAGTCACCCTGTTCCCCTCAGGGTTCTGGGCCAGACAGTGTAGTCCACTAGGCTCTCCCTCGGGTTGTATCAACATTGGCATGGGCCGGTGCAGTCTGACCTCACCTTGCTTTCCAGAGTGGGTGCTTTTTCTGGTTCAGGGCTGCTGGGGTCATTTGTTGTGTCTGTGCTCATCGCTGACCATCTGCACCTTCCACACAGGTCTACAGTGTCTCTCCTGATTCTACAGAATCTCCAGTACAGTTAGCCCTGCAGCACTTTCACCACTATTTTATTTTATTTTATTTTTACTATTTTCACCTTGCATGGAGCAGACTTCCCGGTCGCTATTCCATCATCTTGGAACCTCCATACTTCCTTTTTTTAAAAGAAGATTTATTTATTTATTTGAATGTCAGTGTTACAATGAGAAAGGAAGACAACACATAGATCTTCTAGCTGCTGGTGTACTCCCTAAATGGCTGCAATGGCCAAGGCTGGGCCAGGCCAGTCCTGGGAGCCAAGAACTTCTTCCAGGTTTCCCACAGGGGTGTAGTACCCAAATACTTATGCCATCTTCTGCTGCTTTCTCAGGCACAATAGCAGGGAGCTGGATTGGAAGTAGAGCAGCAGGGACTCAAATTAGCACCCATATGGGATACCAGCATTGCAGGCAGCAGCTTTACATGCTATACCACACCAGTCCTTGTAGATATATTTGACAAACTGGTTTCGTTACAATCCAGAAGTAGTATTGTTGGATAATATCATATTCATTTTTAAAGGACTCTCCACACTGTTTTCCATAATAGCTATACTGATTTATATTCCCCCTACTATGTACAAATTTTACCTTTTCCTCACACTCTCATTGTTAATAATATTTGTTAATAATTTGTTAATAATAGCCATTCTGAAAAGTGTTTGCTTATATTTTCGTTTGGAAGGTTTACAGTTCAAGTTTCACAGTTAAGCTTTCAATTCATTTTGAATTTTTCAGTATTGTGTAAGAGTAAAATTTCATTCTTTACATGGATATCCAGTCCTCCAACATCAAATATTGAAGTTATCTTTTTCCTGTTTTACATTCTTTGCATCATTGTCAAAAACCAGGTAACTAGATACATAAGTGGGTTCACTGCTGAAGTTTATTTCTGTCAATTGTCTGTGTGGTATTTTAAATTTCAGTACCATGTTGTTTTCATGGTTTGTGGCATTATTTGAAATAGTGCAGTTTCTTCAGCTTTGTTTTTTTTTCTTTCTTTTGCTCATGCTTGCCAGATATTCAGGGTTTTTGAAGTTCCATATGAGTTTTTCTTGTATTTCCATGAAAACTTGATTGAAAATTTGATAGAGATTACATTGAGTCTGTCGATCACTTTTGGTAGTATGGACATTTTAATAATATTGATTTGTCCATTTAATTAATGTTAATTTGTCCAATTCATAGTCACAAGACAGCTTTCCTTTTATTTGTGTCTTCAATTTCTTTCAAGATTGTCTTATAGGTTTCAGTGTGAAAGATAATGAAAGGCATTTTTCAGGTTATGATTTGATGGGTATAGAAACTAAAGTAGGGCTACGAAAAGGATGATATGTGAACTACGTTACTTCATTGAATATGATGATGGACTATATGATATGACCTTTAAATTTTCTTACAATGCACAATCGCTTTAGCCATGGAGGCACATAATTCTCTATGCGATTTTACCTTCCACTATACAGCAATGGTTCTCTTATTGTTTCCAATACAGTTAAATCATACTGATATCTAACCTGTTACATGTATATTTGATTTTCTTTCCTTTTTAAGTTCTCTCAGTCTTTTTTCTTCAACTTTAATTTAATCAAGTCTTATAACAGGTCCTTTCCTACATTTGAGTTCTCTGAGATAAATTCTAAATGCCAATTTTTCTCTTACAAGAATACCATATAAGAGAAATATATATTACACAATACCTAAGAGAAATCTCATGCCTGTTTTAGGATTTCTGTTTTCGCTTAAAACTGTATGCCATTCTATGTGAAAAATCTTCTCTTACACATCCTTTAAAGTCAATGATAACATAATGCCAGAGCATATAATATACTTAATAGAAGCCAGCGAGATTAATGATTGGACGTTAAGTTTAAAGAGAGAATGGAGGGCACACATGAAAAATTAAATTAATTTTAGTCATTTATGTCTCTACCATTAAGGTCAATTATGTATTTATTTTAAGTAAGGTATTTTGCCCTCAATTATCATTTTCTAACATTATGAACTTACACATTTTTTTAACTTTTATTTAATGAATATAAATTTCCAAAGTACAGATTATGGATTACAATGGCTTCACCTCCCCATAACTTCCCTCCCACCAGCAACTCTCTCCTTTCCTGCTCCCTCTCCCCTTCCATTCACATCAAGATTCACTTTCAATTCTCTTTATATAAAGAAGATCAGTTTAGCATATATTAAGGAAAGATTTCAACAGTTTGCTCCCACATAGAAACACAAAGTGAAAAATACTGTTTGAGTACTAGTTATAGCATTAAATCACAATGTACAGCACATTAAGGACAGAGATCCTACATGAGGAGTAAGTGCACAGTGACTCCTGTTGTTGACTTAACAAATTGACACTCTTGTTTATGGCATCAGTAATCACCCTAGGCTCTTGCCATGAGCTTCCAAGGCTATGGAAGCCTTTTGAGTTCACCAACTCTGATCACATTAAGCAAGGTCGTAGTCAAAGTGGAAGTTGTCTCCTCCCTTCAGAGAAAGGTAGCTCCTTCTTTGATGACCTGTTCTTTCCACTTGGATCTCACTCGCAGAGATCTTTCGTTTTTTTTTTTTTTTTCCAAAGTGTCTTGGCTTTCCATACCTGAAATACTCTCATGGGCTTTTCAGCCAGATCTGCATGCCTTAAGGGCTGATTCTGAGGCCAGAGTGCTGCTTAGGACATCTGCCATTCTATGGGTCTGCTGTGTATCTCGCTTCCCATGTTGGATCGTTCTCTCCCTTTTTGATTCTGTCAGCTAGTATTTGCAGACACTAGTCTTGTTTATGTGCTCCCTTTGGCTCTTAGTCCTATCATTGTGATCAATTGTGAGCAGAAATTGATCACTTGGACTAGTGAGATGGCATTTGCATTGGTACATGCCACCTTGATGGGATTGAATTGGAATCCCCTGGTATGTCTCTGACTCTACCGTTTGGGGTAAGTCAGCTTGAGCATGTCCCAAATTGCACATCTCTTCCCTCTCTTATTCCCACTCTTATATTTAACAGGGATCACTTTTCAGTTAAGTTTCAACATTTAAGAATAACTGTGTATTGATTCCAGTATTCAACCAAAAGTATTAAGTAGAACAAACAAAAAATACTAAGATAGATAACGTATTGAGTTGTTCATCAACATTCAGGGCAAGGGCTTATCAAGTCACCATTTCTCATAGTTGAACTTACACATTTTAAATATTTTGTTTCTCTTAACAGACACCACTGAAGCTCAAACTTCAAAATTTTGCTGACATCTCTAGAAAATATCTGGAAATTTACTGAAATCAATATGGGGTTACTTTTAATTAGATTTATGGAGAAAACATTGACTTACTACTATTCTTTTTTTTAACTTTTATTTAATGATTATAAATTTCCAAAGTACAGCTTATGGATTACAATGGCTTCACCTCCCCATAACTTCCCTCCCACCAGCAACTCACTCCTTTCCTTCTCCCTCTCCCCTTCCATTCACATCAAGATTCACTTTCAATTCTCTTTATATAAAGAAGATCAGTTTAGCATATATTAAGAAAAGATCAACAGTTTGCACCCACATAGAAACACAAAGTGAAAAATACTGTTTCAGTACTAGTTATAGCTTAAAGCACGATGTACAGCACACTAAGGACAGAGATCCTACATGAGGAGTAAGTGCACAGTGACTCCTGTTGTTGACTTAACAAATTGACACTCTTGTTTATGGCATCAGTAATCAACCTAGGCTCTTGTCATGAGTTGCCAAGGCTATGGAAGCCTTTTGAGTTCACCATCTCTGATCATATTTAGGCAAGGTAGTAGTCAAAGTGGAAGTTGTCTCCTCCCTTCAGAGAAAGGTACCTCCTTCTTTGAAGACCTGTTCTTTCCACTTGGATCTCACTCGCAGAGATCTTTCGTTTGGGTCATTTTTTTTTTTCCATAGTGTCTTGGCTTTCCATACCTGAAATACTCTCATGGGCTTTTCAGCCAGATCTGCATGCCTTAAGGGCTGATTCTGAGGCCAGAGTGCTGTTTAGGACATCTGCCATTCTATGGGTCTGCTGTGTATCTCGCTTCCCATGTTGGATCGTTCTCTCCATTTTTGATTCTATCAGCTAGTATTTTCAGACACTATTCTTGTTTGTGTGCTCCCTTTGGCTCTTAGTCCTATCATTATGATCAATTGTGAGCAGAAATTGATCACGTGGATTAGTGAGATGGCATTGGTACATGCCACCTTGATGGGATTGAATTGGAATCCCCTGGTATGTCTCTGACTCTACCATTTGGGGTAAGTCAGCTTGAGCATGTCCCAGATCGCACATCTCTTCCCTCTCTTATTCCCACTCTTATATTTAACAGGGATCACTTTTCAGTTAAGTTTCAACACTTAAGAATAACTGTGTATTGATTCCAGTATTCAACCAAAAGTATTAAGTAGAACAAACAAAAAAATACTAAGATAGATAACGTATTGAGTTGTTCATCAACATTCAGGGCAAGGGCTGAACAAGTCACCGTTTCTCATAGTGTTCATTTCACTTTAACAGGCTTTCTTTTTGGTGCTCAGTTAGTTGTCACCAATCAGGGAGAAGATATGATATTTGACCCTTTGGGACTGGCTTATTTCACTCAGCATAATGCTTTCCAAATCCCTAACAGGGATCACTTCTCAGTTAAAATTTAAACACCTAAGAATAATTGTGTGTTACTTACAGAGTTCAACCAATGGTACTAGAACAAAAAAAAATACTAAAATGGATAAAGCATTACATTGTACATCAACAGTCAGGACAAGAGCTGATCAAGTCACTGTTTCTCATAGTGTCCATTCACTTCAACAGGTTTCTCCTTTGGTGCTCAGTTAATTGTCACCAATCAGGGAGAACATATGATATTTGTCCCTTTGGGACTGGTTTAGTTCACTCAGCATGATGTTTTCCAAATTCATCCATCTTGTTGAAAATGACCGGGCTTCATTGTTTTTGACTGCTGTATAGTATTCTATAGAGTACATGTCCCATAATTTCTTTATCCAGTCTACCGTTGATGGGCATTTGGGTTGGTTCCAGGTCTTAGCTATTGTGAATTGAGCTGCAATAAACATTAAGGTGCAGACTGCTTTTTTAGTTGCCAATTTAATTTCCTTTGGGTAAATTCCAAGGAGTTGGATGGCTGGGTCGAACGGTAGGGTTATCTTCAGGTTTCTGAGGGATCTCCAGACTGACTTCAATAGTGCCTTAACCAGTTTGCATTCCCACCAACCGTGGGTTAGTGTCCCTTTTTCCCCACATCCTCTCCAGCATCTGTTGTTGGTAGATTTCTGCATGTGAGCCATTCTAACAGGGGCGAGGTGAAACCTCATTGTGGTTTTGATTTGCATTTCCCTGATATCTAGTGATCCTGAACATTTTTTCATGTTCCTGTTGGCCCTTTGGATTTCCTCTTTTGAAACATGTCTATTGAGGTCCTTGGCCCATCTCTTAAGTGGGTTGTTTGTTTAGTTGTTGTGGAGTTTCTTGATTTCTTTGTAGATTCTGGTTATCAACTCTTTATCTGTTGCATAGTTTGCAAATATTTTTTCCCATTCTGTCAGTTGCCTCTTCACTTTCCTGTTTCTTTTGAAGTATAGAAACTTCTCAATTTGATGCAATCCCAATTGTTAATTTTGACTTTGACTGCCAGTGCTTCTGGGGTATTTTCCAAGAAGTCTTTGCCAGTACCTATATCTTGCAGGATTTTTCCAATGCTCTCTAATACTTTGATGGTGTCGGGTCATAGATTTAAGTCTTTAATCCATGTTGAGTGGATTTTTGTGTAAGGTGAAAGGTAGGGGTCTTGCTTCGTGATTCTGCATGTGGAAATCCAGTTTTCCCAGCACCATTTATTGAATAGACTGTCCTTACTCCAGGGATTGGGTTTGGATCCTTGATCAAATATAAGTTGGCTGTAGATGTTTGCATTGATTTCTGGTGTTTCTATTCTGTTCCATTGGTCTATCCATCTGTTTCTGTACCAGTACCATGCTGTTTTGATAACTGCCCTGTAGTATGTCCTGAAATCTGGTATTGTGATGCCTCCAGCTTTGTTTTTGTTGTACAAGATTGCTTCAGCTATTCGAGGTCTCTTGTGCCTCCATATGAATTTCTGCATCATTTTTTCCAGATCTGAGAAGGTCTTCGGTATTTTGATTGGTATTGCATTGAATGTATAAATGGCTTTTGGGAGAATGGACATTTTGATGATATTGATCCTTCCAATCCATGAGCATGGAAGATTTTTCCATTTTTTGTATCCTCTTCTATTTCTGTCTTTAAGGTTTTATAATCTTCATTGTAGAGATCTTTAACGTCCTTGGTTAAGTTTATTCCAAGGTATTTGATTGTTTTTTGTAGCTATTGTGAATGGGATTGATCTTAGCAGTTCTTTCTCAGCCATGGCATTGCTTGTATATACGAAGGCTGTTGATTTTTGCGCATTGATTTTATACCCTGCTACTTTGCCAAACTCTTCTATGAGTTCCAATAGTCTTTTTGTAGAGTTCTTTGGGTCCCCTAAGTAAAGAATCATGTCATCTGCAAAGAGGGATAGTTTCAGTTCTTCCTTCCAAATTTGTATTCCTTTAATTTCTTTTTCTTGCCCAATAGCTCTGGCTAGAACCTCCAGAACTATATTGAATAGCAGTGGTGAGAGTGGGCATCCCTGCCTGGTGCCAGATCTCAGTGGAAATGTTTCCAACTTTTCCCCATTCAATAGGATGTTGGCCGTGGGTTTTTCATAGATTGCTTTGATTGTATTGAGGAATGTTCCTTCCATACCCAGTTTGCTTACAGTTTTCATCATGAAAGGGTGTTGTATTTTATCAAATGCTTTCTCTGCGTCTATTGAGATAATCATATGGTTTTTCTTCTGCAGTCTGTTAATGTGGTGTATCACCTTGATGGTTTTGCACACATTGAACCATCCCTGCATACCAGGGATAAATCCCACTTGGTCTGGGTGGATGATCTTTCTGATGTGTTGTTGCATTCTATTGGCGAGAATTTTATTGAGGATTTTTGCATCTATGTTCATCAGGGATATTGGTCTGTAATTCTCTTTCAGTGCTGCATCTTTTTCCGGCTTAGGGATTAAGATGATGGTGGCTTCATAGAAAGAATTTGGGAGGATTCCCTCTTTTGATTGCTCTGAATAGTTTGTGAAGACTTGGAGTTAGTTCTTCTTTAAATGGTAGAATTCAGCAGTGAATTCATCCGGTCCTGGCCTTTTCTTTGTTGGGAGGGCCTTTATTACTGTTTCAATTTTTGTCTCAGTTATGGGTCTGTTTAGGTTTTCTATGTCTTCATGGTTCAATTTAGGTAGGTTGCCTGTGTCCAGGAATCTATCCATTTCTGATAGGTTTCCCAGTTTGCTGGCATACAAGTTCTTGTAGTAATTTCTGATGAATTTTTTTATTTCTGTGGTGTCTGTTGTTACGTTTCCTTTTTCATCTCTGATTTTATTGATTTGGTTCTTTTCTTTTTTTAGTTAGTTGGGCCAATGGGGTGTCAATTTTGTTTATTTTTTCAAAAAACCAGCTCCTCGTTTGGCTGATTTTGACTTACTACTTTTCTAATCACCTATTTCCTTTTTTTTCAAAAATTTATTTGAGTGACAGATAGAGAGAGTGATTGAGAGGTCTTCCATCTGCTGGCTCTCTGCCCAAAGGCTGCAGCGGTCAGAGCTGGGCATATCCGAAGCCAGGAGCCAGGAGCTTCTTCCGGGTCTCCCATGAAGCTGCAGGGGCCCAATCACTTGTGCATACATTCTGTGAAAGTGAAATATAATTATAGATTGTAAATGCCAGTACCAGCAACCTGAATAAAAAACTTGCTAGCACAAAAAGCCCCATTTGATGATTAACCTGTCCTTAATGAAGTACATCATGTGGCAAACTGAAGAATACTTTGTTTTAGAATTATAAAAAAGAACGTAGAAAGTCCTAAGTCTCAAAATTTTAAATCAGGTGAAGTGACATAATAATATTTTTATTTTTAAAGATTTATTAATTTATTTGAAAGGCAGAGTTAGAGAGAGACAGAGGCAGAGAGAGAGAGAGAGAGAGAGAGAGGTCTTCCATCTGCTGGTTCACTCCCCAAAGGGCCGCTATGGCCAGAACTGCGCCAATCCGAAACCAGGAGCCAGGAACTTCTTGTTGTGAGTACAAATTAGTACAGCTACTATGGAGGATAGTATGGAGGTTCCACAAAAAACTATAAATGGAAATATTATATGGTCCAGAAATCCCATATATGGTATATATCCAAACGAAATGAAATGAATATGTTAAGGATGGTATCTGCACTTGCATGTTTATTATAGTACTAGTGATAAAGCCAGTATATGGAATCAAAGAAGATGCCCACTGACAGACGAAAGGATAAAGAAAATGTAATATATGGGTATAATGGAACATTATTCAGCCATCAAAAGAATGAAAATCTGTTATTTTCAATGACATGGATTTAATTGGAGGATAAAGTGAAATATGTCAGCATAGAAAGACAAATATGATATGTTCTCACTTATATGTGGAACCTAAATGTTTATCACAAAGGTTATGGACTTCAGAGAATAAATAGATTGTTCCTGGGGCCTATGAAGGGTATAGGGAAGAAAAGGATGGAGAGAGAATAGTTAGTGGATGTGGAGATACAGTTGGACAGGTGGAATAACTGCTTATGTTATGTAGCACAGTGGGATAACTTGTTGACAAAAAATAATCAAATATTTCAAAATAGCAGAGACAAGGATGTGGTATACATGTCTTTTTTCACCTATAAGAAACGAAATGCATTTTATAATCATTCCCAATGGCTGTGCCCACTTAAAGCCTCACTCTTTTTTTTTCTCCAAAGAAAGCTTTTATTTAATGGGTACAGATTTCATAAATACAATTTTAGGAATATTGTGATTGTTCCCACCCAAACCACCCTCCCACCCCCACTTCCACCCCACCTCCTCTGCCCTCTCCCATTCCCAGTCCCATTCTCCATTAAGATTCATTTTCAATTAGCTTTATACACAGAAAACCAACTTTTACTAAGTAAAGATTTCAACAATTTGCACACGCATACACACAAACTACTTGAGAACATTTTACAGTTAATTCTCATAATACAACTCATTGAGGACAGAGGTCCTACATGGGAAGTAAGTGCACAGTGCCTCATGTTGTTAATTTAACAATTAACACTGTTATGTTATGACATCAGTGATCGCCCAAAGCTCTTGACATGAGCTGAAAAGGCTATGGAAGTCTTTTGAATCCACAATCTCTGTCAGTATTTAGACAAGTTCATAAGCAAAGTGGAAATTCTCTCCTCCCTTCAGAGAAAAGTACTCATCCTTCTTTAATGGCCCCTCTTTTCCACTGAGGTCTCACTCACAGAGATCCTTCGTGTAGGACATTTTTTTTGTCATAGTGTCTTGAATTTCCATGCCTGAAATGCTCTCATGGGCTTTTCAGCCAGACCATAATGCCTTAAGGGCTGATTCTGAGTTCAGAGTGCTATTTAAAGCAATTGTCACTCTGAGTCTGCTGTGTGGACTGCTTCCCATGTTGGAACATTCTCTCCTTTTTAATTCTATTATCATTTCAAAACATTTGATCTTATTTATATGATCCCCTTAACACTTAATCCTATCCACATGATCACTTTAACACTTAATATGATTACTTTAATACTTAAGATGTCATTTTTACCACATAGTTTAATGGGATTTGGGGTTCCATGGCAAGTTTTTAAACTGTACCTTTAGATGTGAGTTCGTAGGAACTATACAGCTTTACAGTTACAAACTTGTTCCTCCATCTCTTATTCCTACTCTTATTTTTTACTGGGATCTATTTTCAATTGACTTTATACACATATGATTAACTCTATTTAAAGAGTTCAACCAATAGTATTAAGAAAAAAGACTTTTCCTCGACAGTTAAGACAAGGGCTGTTCAATTCATTGTTTCTCAAAGTGTCAATTTCACTTCTACAGATTTTCCTCTGTGTGTTCTATTAGTTATCACAGATCAGGGAGAACATATGGTATTTGTCCCTTTGGGACTGGCTTATTTCAATAAGTATGAGGTTTTCCAGATTCATCCATTTTGTTGCAAATAACCAAGAGCTTTGCAGGTTGCAGACTCTGGGTTCACAGGTTTTTTTTCTCCTAAGTCTTGGAATATATCTCACCATTCTCTTCTAGCCTGTAGGATTTCTGATGAGACATCCACTGTGAGTCTAATTGAAGATCCTCTGAAAGTAATCTGGCATTTCATTCATGCAAATTTTAGAATCTTTTCTTTATATTTTATTGTGGAGAGTTTGCTTATAATGTATTGTGGTGAAGATCTTTTCTGGTTATGTCTATTAGGAGTTCCATGTGCTTCCTGTATTTGGATGTCCCTTTCTTTCATCAAATTGGGAAATTTTCTGTTAGTATTTCACCAAAAAGGATTTCTAATCATTTTTATCTTTCCATCCCTTCAGGAACTCCTAGAACCTGAGCATTGGGTCGTTTTATAGTATCTTGTTGATTACCTATAGTGTTTTTTAGTTTTCTAATTTCGATTTCTTGTATTTGGTTGAACTGTACAGTTTCCTGTGCTTTGTTTTCTTTTCTTTTATTTTTTTAACTTTTATTTAATGAATATAAATTTCCAAAGTACAGCTTATGGATTACAATGGCTTCCCCCCCATAACGTCCCTCCCACCCGCAACCCTCCCCTTTCCCACTCCCTCTCCCCTTCCATTCACATCAAGATCCATTTTTGATTCTCTTTATATACAGAAGATCAGTTTAGCATACATTAAGTAAAGATTTCAACAGTTTGCTCCCACACAGAAACATAAAGTGAAAAATACTGTTTGAGTATTAGTTATAGCATTAAATCACAATGTACAGCACATTAAGGACAGAGATCCTATATGAGGAGTAAGTGCACAGTGACTCCTGTTGTTGACTTAACAAATTGACACTCTTGTTTATGGCATCAGTAATCACCCTAGGCTCTTGCCATGAGCTGCCAAGGCTATGGAATCCCCCTGAGTTCACTGACTCTGATCATATTTAGACAAGGCCATGGTCAAAGTGGAAGTTCTCTCCTCCCTTCAGAGAAAGGTACCTCCTTCTTTGATGACCTGTTCTTTCCACTGGGATCTCACTTGCGGAGATCTTTCATTTAGTTTTTTTTTCCCCCGAGTGTCTTGCTTTCCATGCCTGAAATACTCTCATGGGCTTTTCAGCCAGATCTGCATGCCTTAAGGGCTGATTCTGAGGCCAGAGTGCTGTTTAGGACATCTGCCATTCTATGGGTCTGCTGTGTATCTCACTTCCCATGTTGGATCGTTCTCTCCCTTTTTGATTCTGTCAGCTAGTATTTGCAGACACTAGTCTTGTTTATGTGATCCCTTTGGTTCTTAGTCCTATCATTATGATCAATTGTGAGCAGAAATTGATCACGTGGATTAGTGAGATGGCATTGGTACATGCCACCTTGATGGGATTGACTTGGAATCCCCTGGTATGTTTCTAACTCTAGTGAGTCTGATATTCTTTCTTCTGCTTCACTGATTCTGTTGTTAAGACTTTCTATTGCATTTTTTATTTATCCTATTGAGTTATTCATTTCCAAATTTCATTTTTATTTTTCTTTAAGATCTCAATTTTGTGGGAGAGATTTTCTTTCATGTCATGTATGGATTTCATTAGTTCATGCATTTGATTCTGATTACTTCTAAGTAGTCCTATGATCAATTTTTTCAATTCCATTTCTGGTATTTCTTCAATCTCATCATCTTCACAATCTAGTATTGAAGTGTTGTGCTCTTTTGGGGATGTCATTTTGTCTTCCTTATCTTGTTTATTGAACTGTGCATTTGTTACTTGGCATTTGTTGAGATACTCGTTATTTTCTTATTTGTTGTTTCACTGTGGCAGCTTTTATCTTTGTACTAAGTCTGTGAGGATTAGTGGAATGTCTGCTTTCAGGGAATACCTAGAGGCATGTTTTGGTTGTGGCTAGGGAGCTCTGTTCAGTGCTCCAGGGTGAAGGGTGTGTCTGATGTGACACATACAGGTTTGGTGTGGTAAATTTCCTCTTTTTTTCAGAGGGAAGGTTTGTTCTTGTCTGTTGGCATAGACTCAGCTGAGCTCCTCTCCTTGAAGGAGACCAGTGCCTGGGTGCCAGCCCCAGTGGGTATATTATTTTTCTGCTCTGCCACAATGATCACAAAGGATCTGTGCATTCCTCAGTGTAAGTGCAGATTCCACAGCAATGTCCCTCACCAGGTAACCAGGGAGCCTGTACCATGTGGAGCTCCCATAGTGACTGCCCAAAGTCCCAGCCACATCCTGAGTCTTCCCACACAGCCTCAGTATTTTCACTCCTGGCCACAAGCCTCCTATAGTCATGAGCACCCAGTTCTCTGTGTATTCTCCCTACCAGACTCAGGAGTGTCTGCTTGCCTTGTTGCTGGGTGTGGCCACGAGCTGGCACAATGTTACATATGTCCAAACTGGTGCCTTCCCTCTGTCAGCCATTGCAGTGTGAACAGGGAGAGAGAAAACGTTCTCTCTAGGTACTGTCTGCAGCTTTTTCACTAGTGGTTAGGGCTGCGGCAGTCTGGTCTCACCTCACTGTCCAACGCTGGTGTGGAGGCTCTTGGCTACTGGGGTCCTGAGTTGTGCATGTCTACACCCTCCACATAGGTCCACTGTGTTCTTCCAATTTGTATAGTGTTTCCTCTGCTGTTTTCTCTCTAATTCTGCCCTGGGACTGCACTCTTTCCACTTTTTTTTTCATAGGAATGCAGTGAGATTAAATTTGTTAATATTCATATAATGCTTAATTACCTGGAAAGCAATAAAAACTTTAAATATGTGTTGTCATTTTTATCATTTATCATGCTTCAACATTTATAATTATGGATACTTTCTTAAATCTGACAAGAATATTTGATTATAATATCTTGGATTTAAATGTTCCATTATTTTCATGCTCATTGTACTCATACATACACAATCACCAGTGTCTCAGAAAAATATGAAAACATTTTGATATGCACATTATCAATACACAACATTTTTATTATTTTTATTTTTTTAACTTTTATTTAATGAATATAAATTTCCAAAGTACAGCTTATGGATTACAATGGCTTCCCCCCCATAACGTCCCTCCCACCCGCAACCCTCCCCTTTCCCACTGCCTCTCCCCTTCCATTCACATCAAGATTCATTTTTGATTCTTGTTATATACAGAAGATCAGTTTAGCATACATTAAGTAAAGATTTCAACAGTTTGCTCCCACACAGAAACATAAAGTGAAAAATAATAAATGATTTTTTAAATGATGATGAAATCAGATCAGACCTATTCTCATGTTTAATCCCAGTGAGAGTAAAGTTGGGAATTGATAATTACTTTTTTTTTTACAGAAGATCAGTTTAGTATACACCAAGTAAAGATTTCAACAGTTTGGACCCCCATAGAAACACAAAGTGAAATAAACTCTTTGAGTACTCGTTATAGCATTAAATCTCAATGTACAGCACATTAAGGACAGAGATCCTACATGAGGAGTAAGTGCACAGTGACTCCTGTTGTTGACTTTACAAATTGACACACCTGTTTATGGCATCAGTAATCTCCCTATGCTCCAGTCATGAGTTTCCAAGGCTATGGAAGCCTTTTGAGCTGTCCGATTCTTATCTTGTTTAGACAAGGTCATAGTCAAAGTGGAGGTTCTCTCCTCCCTTCAGAGAAAGGTACCTCCTTCTTTGAAGACCTGTTCTTTCCGCTGGGATCTCACTCACAGAGATCTTTCATTTAGGGTTTTTTTTTCTTTTTTTCTTTTCTTTTCTTTTCTTTTTTTTCTTTTTTTTTTTTTTGCCAGAGTGTCTTTGCTTTCAATGCCTGAAATTCTCTCATGGGCTTTTCAGCCAGATCCGCATACCTTTAGGGCTGATTCTGAGGCCAGAGTGCTATTTAGGACATCTGCCATTCTATGAGTCTGCTGAGTATCTCGCTTCCCATGTTGGATCACTCTCCCCTTTATTTATTCTATTGGTTAGTATTATCAGGTACTAGACTTGTTTATGTGATCCCTTTGACTCTTAGTCCTTTCATTATGATCAATTGTGATCTGAAATTGATCACTTGGACTAGTGAGATGGCATTGGTACATGCCACCTTGATGGGATTGAATTGGAGTCCCCTGGTATGTTTCTAACTCTACCATTTGGGGCAAGTCAGCTTGAGCATGTCCCAAATTGTACATCTCTTCCCTCTCTTATTCCCATTCTTATGTTTAACAGGGATCACATTTCAGTTAAATTTCAACACTTAAGAATAACTGTGTATTAATTACAGAATTAAACCAGTCATATTAAGTAGAACAGACAAAAAAAACTACGAAGAGGGATAATGTATTAAGTTTTTCATTAACAGTCAGGGCTATGCTGATCAAGTCACCGTTTCTCATAGTGTCCATTTCACTTCAACAGGTTTCCTTTTTGGTGTTCAGTCAGTTGTCACCGATCAGGGAGAACATATGGTATTTGTCCCTTTGGGACTGGCTTACTTAACTCAGCATGATGTGTTCCAGATTCCTCCATTTTGTTGCAAATGACTGGATTTCATTGTTTCTTACTGTGGTATAGTATTCTAAAGAGTACATATCCCATAATTTCTTTATCCACTCTACCGTTGATGGGCATTTAGGTTGGTTCCAGGTCTTGGCTATTGTGAATTGTGCTGCAATAAACATTAGGGTGCAGACCACTTTTTTGTTTGCCAATTTAAATTCCTTTGGGTAAATTCCAAGGAGTGGGATGGCTGGGTCGAACGGTAGGGTTATATTCAGGTTTCTGAGGAATCTGAAGACTGACTTCCACAGTGGCTTGACCAGTTTACATTCCCACCAACCGTGGGTTAGTGTCCCTTTTTCCCCACATCCTCTCCAGCATCTGTTGTTGGTAGATTTCTGAATGTGAGCCATTCTAACCGGGGTGAGGTGAAACATCATTGTGGTTTTGATTTGCATTTCCCTGATTGCTAATGATCCTGAAAATTTTTTCATGTTCCTGTTGGCCCTTTAGATTTCCTCTTTTGAAAAATGTCTATTGAGGTCCTTGGCCCATCTCTTAAGTGGGTTGTTTGTTTAGTTGTTGTGGAGTTTCTTGATCTCTTTGTAGATTCTGGTTATTAACCCTTTATCTGTTGCATAGTTTGCAAATATTTTTTCCCATTCTGTTGGTTGTCTCTTCACTCTCCTGTTTCTTTTGCAGTACAGAAACTTCTCAATTTGATGCAATCCTAATAGTTGATTTTGGCTTTGACTGCCTGTGCCTCCCGGGTCTTTTCCAGAAACTCCTTGCCTGTGCCAATATCTTGAAGGGTTTCGCCAATGTTCTCTAATAACTTCATGGTGTCAGGTCGTAGATTTAGGTCTTTAATCCATGTTGAGTGGATTTTTGTGTAAGGTGTAAGGTAGGGGTCTTGATTCATGATTCTGCAAGTGGAAATCCAGTTTTCCCAGCACCATATATGGAATAGACTGTCCTTACTCCAGGAATTGGTTTTAGATCCTTGATCAAATATAAGTTGGCTGTAGATGTTTGCATTGATTTCTGGTGTTTCTATTCTGTTCCATTGGTCTATCCATCTGTTTCTGTACCAGTACCATGCTGTTTTGATAACAACTTCCCTGTAGTATGTCCTGAGATTGGGTATTGTGATGCCTCCGGCTTTGTTTTTGTTGTACAAGATTGCTTCAGCTATTCGAGGTCTCTTGTGCCTCCATATGAATTTCAGCATCATTTTTTCCAGATCTGAGAAGAATGTCTTTGGAATCCTGATTGGTATTGCATTGAATGTATAAATGGCTTTTGGGAGAATGGACATTTTGATGATATTGATCCTTCCAATCCATGAGCATGGAAGATTTTTCCATTTTTTGTATCCTCTTCTATTTCTTTCTTTAAGATTTTGTAATTCTCATCGTGGAGAACTTTAACGTCCTTGGTTAAGTTTATTCCAAGGTATTTGATTGTTTTTGTAGCTATTGTGAATGGGATAGATCTTAGCAGTTCTTTCTCAGCCGTGGCATTGCTTGTATATACGAAGACTGTTGATTTTTGTGCATTGATTTTATATCCTGCCACTTTGCCAAACTCCTCTATGAGTTCCAATAGTCTCTTAGTAGAGTTCTTTGGATCCTCTAATTAAAGAATCATATCATCTGCAAAGAGGGATAGTTTGACTTCTTCCTTCTCAATTTGTATTCCTTTAATTTCTTTTTCTTGTCTGATGGCTTTGGCTAAAACTTCCAGAACTATGTTAAATAGCAGTGGTGAGAGTGCTTTCTCTTTATCAATTGAGAAAATCATATGGTTTTTCTTTTGCAGTCTGTTAATGTGGTGAATCACATTGATTGATTTGCGAATGTTGAACCATCCCTGCATACCAGGGATAAATCCCACTTGGTCTGGGTGGATGATTTTCTGATATGTTGTTGTATTCTATTGGCGAGAATTTTATTGAGGATTTTTGCATCTATGTTCATCAGGGATATTTGTCTATAATTTTCTTTCAGTGCTGCATCTTTCTCTGGCTTAGGGATTAAGATGATGGTGGCTTCATAGAAAGAATTTGGGAGGATTCCCTCTTTTTCTATTGTTCTGAATAGTTTGAGAAGATATGGGATTAGTTCCTCTTTAAATATCTGGTAGAATTCAGCAGTGAATCCATGTGGTCCTGGGGTTTTCTTTGTTGGGAAGGCCTTTATTACTGTTTCAATTTCTGTCTCAGTTATGGGTCTGTTTAGGTTTTCTATGTCTTCCTGGTTCAATTTAGGTAGATTGCATGTGTCTAGGAATTTATCCATTTCTGATAGATTTTCCTGTTTGCTGGCATACAAGTCCTTGTAGTAATTTCTGATGATTCTTTTTATTTCTGTGGTGTCTGTTGTTACGTTTCCTTTTTCATCTCTGATTTTATTGATTTGGTTCTTTTCTTTTTTTAGTTAGTTGGGCCAATGCGGTGGCAATTTTGTTTATTTTTACAACAACCAGCTCTTCGTTTAGCTGATCTTTTGTAATGCTCTTTTGGATTCAATCCTGTTAATTTCTTCTCTGGTTTTAATTATTTCTCTTCTCCTACTAGATTTGGGTCTGGTTTGCTGCAGTTTTTCTAGGTCCTTGAGATGCGCTGAAAGCTCATTTATTTGGTACCTTTCCAATTTCTTGATATAGGCACCTATTGCTATAAACTTGCCTCTCAATACTGCTTTTGCCGTATCCCATAAGTTTAGATATGTTGTGTTGTTATCCTCATTTACTTCCAGAAAGTTTTTGATTTCTTGAATGACCCAGTGTTCTTTCAGGAGCATGTTGTTCAGTCTCCATGTGTTTGCATACTTTCTAGGGTTTGCTGAGTTGCTAATTTCCAGCTTCATTCCGCTGTGGTCTGAGAAGCTGCATGGTATGATTCTAATTCTTTTAAATTTGCTGAGACTTGATTTATGGCCTAGTATGTGATCAATCCTAGAGAAGGTTCCATGCACTGCTGAGAAGAATGTGAAGTCTTTAGACGTAGGATTGAAAGTTCTGTAGTTATCTGTTAGATCTATTTGGGCAATAGTGTCGATTAAATCTGCTGTTTCCTTGTTGATCTTCTGTCCTATTGATCTGTCTATTTCTGAGAGTGGAGTATTGAAGTCCCCCAGTACTATTGTATTGGAAGCTAAATCTCCCTTTAAGTCCCTTAACATATCTTTTAAATGGACTGGTGTCCTGTAATTAGGTGCATATACATTTATAATAGTTACATCTTCCTGTTGAATTGAACCCTTAATCATTATATAGTGTCCCTCTTTGTCTCTCTTAACAGTTTTTGTATTAAAGTTTATTTTATCTGATATTAATATGGCTACACCTGCTTTTTTTGGTTTCTGTTGGCATGGAATATCTTTTTCCAACCTTTCACTTTCAGTCTGCATGCATGTTTGTTAGAGAGATATGTTTCTTGTAGGCAACAAATAGTTGGGTTGTGTTCCTTGAGCCAATCAGCCAATCGGTGTCTTTTAACTGAAGAGTTAAGACCATTAATGTTTAATGTGACTATTTATAAGTAGTAACTTTGCCCTGCCATTTTCCCGGAGATATTTTCTAGTATATGCTTTGAGCTTCCCATGCTCTATTACTGGTGGTTTTTCTTCCTTTCCCTTCTTTCATATTGATGGCTGTGTTTCTGTGTTTCTGTGTGTAACACATCTTTAAGCATCTTTTGCAGGGCTGGACGAGTGGTGACAAATTCTTTCAATTTCTGTTTGCTATGAAAGGTCTTTATTTCACCTTCATTCACAAATGAGAGCTTTGCAGGATATAATATTCTGGGCTGGCAGTTTTTCTCTCTTAGTACCTGGGCTATATCTCACCATTCCCTCCTTTCTGTAGGGTTTCTGATGAGAAGTCAGCTGTGAGTCTAATTGGAGATCCTCTGAGAGTAATCTGACGTTTCTCTCTTGCACATTTTAGGATCTTTTCTTTATGTTTCACTGTGGTAAGTTTAATTACCACGATACACAACATTTTTAAAACTATTTTCTCCTAGATTAGAGCAGCAAGTTCCCTCCTTACTCCACCATCTTAATCCAATCCTGATACATATCTCTGAGGTAAAAATTATGCCAGGTATTCTGATCATTATATATATGTATATGTGTGTGTATCAATATATATATATCACTGAAACCCAGAAAGATGTAAATTCCCATATCTATTAAAAACAAATTTAAGGCCAGCACCACGGCTCACTAGGCTAATCCTCTGCCTAGCAGCACTAGCACACCAGGTTTTAGTCCCAGTCAGGGCGCTGGATTCTGTCCCTGTTGCCCCTCTTCCAGGCCAGCTCTCTGCTGTGGCCCGAGAAGGCAGTGGAGGATGGCCCAAGTGCTTGGGCCCTGCGCCTGCATGGGAGACCAGGAGAAGCACCTGGCTCCCGGCTTCGGAGCAGCGCAATGTGCTGGCCATAGCGCGCTGGCCACGGCGGCCATTGGACGGTGAACCAATGGCAAAAAGGCAGACCTTTCTCTCTGTCTCTCTCTCTCTCACTATCCACTCTGCCTGTGGAAAAAAAAAGAAAAAGAAAAAGAAAAAAATAAATTTAAAATTCTTCTCTTTTTTGTATCATATCAGTTTTGAAATGTTACTTTGTTTATTTGTCTTGAAGAATTTTCTAATTTCTCCTTTTATTTTTAATTCTCTTTTTATTTTTAGTGTTGCTCAATTTTATCATATTTGTGAATTTTCCAAATTTCCATTTGCTATTAATTTCTAGTTTAATTCTTCATGGTCAGAAAAGATACATGCTGTAATTTCAACTTTTTGAATTTGTTAATATTGTTTTGTGGCTTAGCATAACCTATACAAAAGTTTCATACACTTGCAAAGAATATGAATTCTTTACCCACTGGATGGAATGTTGGTATATACATTTAAGGACATTGGCATTCTCTAAATGTTTTGATAATTCATTTTCTTGATGTATTTATTGATGAGCATTATTCAACTTAGCTGTTTCCTGTTACTTAATCTGTGTGGATGTTCTATCCATTTTTGAAAGTGAGATGTTGAGATTTCTTAGTGTTAGTGTTATTAATTTGTCATTTTCCCCTTCAGATCTGTTCATGTTTTCTTTATACATTTCTTCAGGTGCTTTGATTCTGGGTATGTATGTATTTATAATTGTTATGTCTTTCTGCTGGGTTGATCAACTAATCAATATATAATGGTCTTTTTTGTGTCTTGTAATAATGTTTGAAATAGATTTTCTTTGTCTTCTATAAATGTAGTTACATAGCTACATTTGGTTGCCATTTTCTTGGACTTACTTTTTCCAATGCTTTACTTCCAACTTACGTGCATTCTCAAAGATATATTGAGTCTCTTACAGAAATCACACAGTTGAGTTTTATATTTTTATTAATCTACTGTATGACTTTTTAAAATATCATTTATTTGAAAGGTACAGTCTCACGCACACGCACACACACACACACACAGAGATTATTGATCTGCTGTTTCATAGCTGGGGCTGGTACCAGTGGTCTGGAACTCCCTTCATGTGTCCTGTATTCATGGTGGCAGCCCAAGCATTTGAGCTATCTTCCATTGCTTTCTTAGATACATTAGCAGGGAGCTGGGTCAGAAACTCAGCAGATGGGACTCAAACAATTACAACAATATGGGATGCCAGTATTGCAAGTGATGGCTTAACCTGCTGTGCAGCAATGCTAGTTCCTACTATATGACTTTTGAATTGAAATTTAATCTATTTTTGTTTAAAGTCATTATTGGTAGGTATTATTTTGCTGATTGTTTCCAACTGTACTGTAGTTCTTGTCCCTCTTCCTCTCTTGCTTTCTTCCATTATGATTTATTGACTTTTTGTTTTTGTACTGTTTGATTCATTTTCCCCTTTCTCTTATATACCTTTTGTATGTATTTATCAGCTACTACATTCATTCATGAATATGGTCTCAAACTAATAAAATAGACTACACAAATAATAATATAAGAGGTTGTTTTAAATGAAGATGTGTACTGAAATGACTGTCAAACTCAACTTTGAGTTGAGTGAGTCATCTGATGTTGAAAAGTGTAAAACTTTCAGCAATTAGGAAGGGATAAAGTGGGAAGTCGAATTTGAGCCCAAAAATTCTTATATTTTCTGGACCATGCAAGGTGAATGCTGCATAAAGTTGGGGCTATTTGAAGAATTCTTTTGTGTGTTTCTGTAGTTCATTGTGTAACTTGCAGAGTTTAGACTCCATAATATATATTGTTGGTTGCATAATAGTATTAATTTACCCATTTTCCCCCTATTGGTATGGTACCAGTTTTGTTCTGTTGCCTGTGCTCCCTCAATATAACCTAGTAAAGGGCAGCTTTATCTAGAGCTTTAAGCTTTAAACCCCTGTTTAATTCTTTTTACGAGTGATTGAGTTAACATCATCCAGTTCTAGTTAGTTAGATGTAAAGGAAGGCTTCTGAGAAAGATTTCCTCCCTCCAGAAAAAAGATCAGTTTTCACTGCTAGATATATTCCTGAGTGGTTGCACTGTTAGACATTCATGAAGTAGCCAACTTGTAACCACAACATGAGCCATATTAAAAGCAAAGTAAAACAACTATGGTGACAGATTCTAGATATAAAAACTGGGTTATTAATGACATTGGTTACGTGCTCAATTAACCAACATGAAACTTTCTCTGCCTGTCGCTCCCCCTCTTCGCGGAGGAACGACACAGGACCCTGCGCTGTTCTTTTGTCTGCTCGGCCCTCCCCGGGTTTGCTGCTGGTTCTTCCCCGGTTGGCTACCGTCCCTTCCACCTCCGTGGAAGGGCGGTTCTCCTGCCACTTTCCCCACTTCTGCGGGGGAGCGGCACACCGCCGGCCGGCTCTCTTGGGGGCTGCTCAGGTGTTCCTTCAGATAGATGTTCCTCTTAGATGTTCCTGGTGCATGTTGTCTCTCTCCTCCTTTATAGTCCTCTTCCGCCAATCCCAACTCTGCTACCCACACGCCGAGTACGCTGCTCTCCTCCAATCAGGAGCAGGATCAGCTCCTGCAGGTCATCACTCAAGTTGGCGAGAGGCAGCTGCGTAGAAGTTGTTACTCCCTTCTCAGCGCCATATTGTGGGAGAGCAGATGCATAGAATAAGTCTTAATCCCAGTAACAGTGTAGTCCGAGTTGCTCCCCACACTGCCTGCTATGGAACATTATATACATAAATCCTTGACCTTATTGAATAAACCTGCTTGAGTCAGGGTTTTCTGATAGCTTCAACTGTTGATATCATAACAAACATGCAGTATGAAGAAATACAAGAAAACGGAAAATGGTAAAGGAACTCTCAAGAAAAATGCATTCAGCTCTATTAATCAAAATATGTCAGTTCCAAACAAGAATAGTGTCTGCAAATACTAGCTGATAGAATCAAAAAGGAAGAGAACGATCCAACATGGGAAGTGAGATACACAGCAGACCCATAGAATGGCAGAAGTCCTAACCAGCACTCTGGCCTCAGAATCAGCCCTTAAGGCATGCAGATCTGGCTGAAAAGCCCATGAGAGTATTTCAGGCATGGAAAGCAAGACACTCTGGGAAAAAAAAATGACCTAAATGAAAGATCTCTGCGAGTGAGATCCCAGTGGAAAGAACAGGTCATCAAAGAAGGAGGTACCTTTCTCTGAAGGGAGGAGACAACTTCCACTTTGACTACGACTTTGCCTAAATATGGTCAGAGTTGGTGAACTCAGGGGGCTTCCACAGCCTTGGCAAGAGCCTAGGGTGATTACTGATGCCATAAACAAGAGTGTCAATTTGTTAAGTCAACAACAGGAGTCACTGTGCACTTACTCCCCATGTAGGATCTCTGCCCTTAGTGTGCTGTACATTGAAATTTAATGCTATAACTAGTACTCAAACAGTATTTTTTCACTTTATGTTTCTGTGTGGGAGCAAACTGTTGAAATCTTTACTTAATGTATTCTAAACTGATCTTCTGAATATAAAGAGAATCGAAAATGAATCTTGATGTGAATGGAAGGGGAGAGGCAGTGGGAAAGGGGAGGGTTGCGGGTGGGAGGGACGTTATGGGGGGGAAGCCATTGTAATCCATAAGCTGTACTTTGGAAATTTATATTCATTAAATAAAAGTTAAAAAAATAAAAAAATAAAAAGGCTTAATACTTCACCAAATGATAAGTTTAACGAGTAAAAATCAAAAAGATCCTAGTATAGTGGAAATATAGACAAAGGCTATAAGTAATAATTGAATGGAAAAAATGATCAGTTCACCCCACACAGTTTTTGTCAGTTGGTCAAAATTTCTTTCAATGAAATAGAACCAATGACAATGTAACATCTCACTATTTCCTGTGAGGTTACAGGACAATGTTTAAGTTTGTCTAAAATTTAAGCTATGATGTCTCAACAATTTTTTCACAGGAATAATTTTATGCAGGTTGTAATGCAAATAATTGCACATTACTTTTTTGTACTCTATTAGTTAACATAGATTAAGGAAAACATGGTATTTGTCTTTTTGGGACTGGCTTTTTTCAATATTTATAATGGTTTCTAGTTGCATCCATTTTGTTGTGAAAGACAAGATACTATTCATTTTTATGCCTAAGTAATATTCCATGGTATGTATGTATGTGTATATGTGTGTATACACATATATCACATTTTCTTTATAAAGTCCTCAATTGATGAACATCTGTGTTGACTCCATATCTTAGCTATTGTGAATTGAACTGCAATAAACATGGGACTACAGAAAAAAAATATGTCAGTTCCAGATTATCTAGGTTACCCATTCTAGTGCACATAAATAGAACAGAAAAGTCATTCTTGAAGATTTCTTGGGGATCAAAGATCCCCAAGTACTACTACTACCACTGTCCGTAGGGAATGAATTTTGTGCAGTAGTAGTAACTTTGATTCCATATCATCATCTGTTTCCTTTTGTGACTGAAACTTAGCTGGCCAATATTACAGATATTGTCTGTGAACATAGCACAGACGATGATTAATTAGTAAAAACAGTTTTATAATGGTTGCACTTATATTCGGTTCTAATCTGCTGAGGTAACTTGCTATGGATTTTGTATTCCACTTAATATCCTGGGGCTTGTCAGTATATGCCACAAAATTAATATAATTTTTACATTCATGAGATTATTATCTCTGTATACATTTTAAAACAGCCTAACCTTCTGGCAATGGGTATTAGTTTTATGCAAATGTTACCCATTCTCAATCATCCTGGTAATACCAGTGATATTTTCCCATAAAAATTGGGCTGTATAAGCAAACCATCAGTTTTAAATTAGCAAGTTATATCCACTGAGTCATATTCATAATGTACCATTTTTCCGTGATTAACAGATGAGTGTTCTGTTTATGTTCAGAGTATTCATTTCTCATGCCAATTCAAAGGTCAAGAACACTGCATAAGTTGGTTTAATCTATTTCAGAATGAGTACTTTCTGAGATTTTGAAGTTTTTTTTTTTTTAGAGTTGTTAGGCTAAGAATGTAATGGTCTCTGAGATATTTCCAAATTCATACTTGCATTTGAGAACTTGATTGGATAGAAAGAAACATGAAGGAAAGTATCAAACATACTAGAGCATAGGAGGTCAAGCCTAGAGTTATCACATAGGCATAATTAAGATGAAAATAAAAATTGTAGTTGCATTTAATATGGTGACTGAAATATTGTTTGGAATTTTACCTTAATGCAAACTGAAGATGAACATTAATCTTCCAAAATTTTTCTTCCTGGACTTCGATTGTGACCATCACATAATTGAAAGCCATGCAAAGGGAGTGAGGCTGGCATTTTACTAAAATGTTAAGATCCAGTACATTCTGCATTGAGGATTACTGGCTAGTTCTTGAAATTTTTGATAAGAACTCATAAACACTGAATATTGTTCTACAGAATTGTGCTTTAGGCCCTCTTCTCTTTTCTCTTGATATTAGAAAGTCTAAAGTTGAAGTCTTTGAATATTCAAAGTATACAAAGTTTCAAGTATTCCAAATGAATGTCAAGAAGTTGAAATGCATGTATTTGCATAGGTGGTTTTTTTTTCTGGGCAAGAAGAGAAATCCATTGTTTCATTTAAAGAGTCCACAACTACCAAAATTTTACAACTACTTCTCTAAATGTCATCTTAGGATAGTGCTTTCTGCTATGTGGGTGATCCTGTGAGACTGCCTGCCTAGCCCATTCAGGGGGTTAACCTGACTGCTGACAGGCGGCAGGAGCCCCAGGCACATTCCCCCCACCCCTGCCTTCTGTTGAAGGGCCAATAAGTTAAACTGCTCCTGGGTGTGGTCCAGGCCCATTGGGGAAGCTACTAGGCTACGTGACCTTCAAGCTGATTGGAGAAGCATAGCGGCACCAATAACAGCTTGATCCCATAGAATTAGTATTGCCCTAATTTGGCTATGCCCCTTCTGCCTGCCATTTAAAATGTGTGCCTGATTGTTAACAAAACAGACATGTACACCGAAACTTGTCTCTGGTGTTTCTTGTCGAAGAAAGCTGTCACCCCATCATCCCAAAGTGTGTAGGCCTTGCAGGGTGAGCTCGCACTGCTACATCCACATATTTTATCATCTCAATATGCTGATGACATTCATATCTGTATTTTCAGTATGAGCCTTTCTCTTGATCTCCTTGCATTTAAATATAACTCTCTGTTGGTTGTGCTTATTTTTATACATCACACTCACTGAAAACTTGTGCATCCTAAACTAAATTCATTATTTCCTTCCTTTGCTAGTCATATTTTCTTATTCTGGCTTCCTTATCTCAGTCAGTGGCCCTATGATCTGCTCTGTTGCTCTAATCAGAGAGCCGGGCACCATACCTAATTACTCATCTCTCATTACCCTCTGACATCAATAACGAATTCCTATAGTTTATACTTCTTAAATATCTCCTGAGCCTATCCATTTTTCCTATGCATACTCTCACTAACCTAACTCATACTAGAATAAAATTCTAAGATGAGTACCATAGTTTCATAACTGGTTGTGTAGTCTCTAGATTTTTTCCTCATTTGACTCATTCTAATACACACTGCAACAGAATTATCTTCCCCCCAAAACATTTAATCAATCATGTCTTTTACTTACTTGTGATTGCATATTGCATTTATAATAAGTGGTACTACTTAACATGACCTACAAAATAACCTAATGTGATCTTTCTTGGGCCTCTGCTTACCAATTCAGCATCAACTCTTTCCACTAATCTACTTATATTGTATACTTCAGTCATATTTAACTGCTTTTAGCAACAGAAATGCCTTATGACCTCTTTTACCTTCTGATTTTTGCACAGCAATTCCCTTCCCTTTGCATGATCATCCCTCAACCTTCATGGCCAACATGGAGATGTGCACATAACTCTAAAGTTCATGGGAAATGGAATTAAAAGATGCTTATTCTTTTGAAATCTATGTATAGTTGCTTCATAATACATATTTTCCATGACCTTTTTGAAGTATCCTTGTATGTTGCTACCTGGATCTTACTTGTTAATTTTCTAGCTTTCAGTTTTAATGTTACTCAGCACAGGATGTTCTCCATGAAGCCCCTTAATTTTTGGTGCAGCATTTCCTTATATGTGTCCATGGCATTCTGTGCTTACTTCTATGAGAGCATCCATTACTCTATAATGATCATCTGCTTCCTTTTCTATGTGGGGCTTCAACATGTGAATTGTGGGGCACAAAATTACATCTGTTATAGGGTATTTATTAAAAGTATACATTCTTGGGTCCAACTACAGTATTGTTAAATGAAAATGTTAATAAAGTTTAGTGAGGGTACCTGAATTTAAATAAACTGTCTAGATGTTTTTATGTAAATTGTAGTTTGTCTAGTATTTCTTAAATGAGCTTATTAGTGCCCTCATACCAATTTAGCTACAATATTTTCTTCTCTGCTACATCAAGTATGCCCAGCTTGTTTGATGGGATTCTATACTTAGTTTGAACAGAGTCATGTTGTTTTCAAAGATTTATTTATTTATTTGGAAGGCAGAATTATACACACACACATACACACACACACACACACAGAGAGAGAGAGAGAGAGAGAGAGAGAGAGCTTTGATTCACTGGGCTACCCCTAGATGGTTGCAATGACCAGGTCTGTGCCAGGAGGAAGCCAGGAGCCTGGATCTCCAACTTGGTCTCCCATATGGATTTCAGGGGCCTGTACTTAGGCTATCTTCCACACTGCCTTCTCAGGCACATTAACAGGTAAATGGATCAGAAATGAAGCAGCCAGGACTAGAACCAGTGTTCATATGGGATGCCAGCATCACAGGTGGTGGCTTAACTCATTGTGCTACAATACTAGCTCCATTTTTTTTTATTTTTAAACAGCCTTTAAGATATATATATATATGTATAAAATTGTATATATTTATGGGCCACTATACTATGTTTTAGTACATGTAACATTGTGTGCTATCCAATCATGGTAAGTGCATTTATCTCTTCATCAATTTAACATTTCTTTGTAGTGAAAAAAAATCTAAAATTCTATCTTCTAGTTTTTAATAGAGAAATATATAGTATTTTAACATTATGACCATCCCATTGTGCAAAAGAACCTCAGAACTTCTAATTCTTACCTGGTTTTACTTACTTGTGATTACAATATTGCATTTATACTAACAGTGGTACTACTTAACATGACCTACTGAATATAAGTACTAGAAATTCTGGACAGAGTAATCAGGTAAGAGAAAGAAATAGAAGATATACAAATAGGAAATGATCAAATATTTTCTCTTTACAGATAGCATGACTCCACCATAAAGAAGTTAATGCCTCCACTATAAAACTAATACAACTAACAAATTCAATACAGTTGCAGCATAGAAAATGAGCATACATTAATTAATAATAATTACACATTCTAACAACAAATTACCAGAGAAACAAATCAATAAAATCTTCCACTGGATTGGGATTGGGTTTGTAAATCACTTTAGGTAGTATGGATATTTTTCCATCAAAATTCCGATTATATTCTTCTTAAAACTATAAGAAGCAATTAAAGTTTTACATGAGATTAGAAAAGACTCTGAATATCCAAATCAACTTTAAACACAAAGGAAAAAGCTAAGCATATCAAAAGATCTGACCTGATAAATAGTTAGAGCAACTAACACATTATAATAGCATAGTATTGGCATGAAACAGAAACATAGAGCAATGGAACAGAATAGAGATCCAAAAATAAACTCATACATCTATAGCTAACTGATTCTGCACACAGGGACCAAAAATATACTATGTATAAATAGCTTGCTCAATAAATGGTGCTGACATTCGATATTCATATCCAGAAAATTGAAATGTGAACCCTATGTCTCACCATATAGAAAAAATCAGCTAAAATGGATGAAAAATTAAATGTTAAGACAGGGGACTATGAAACTACTGAAATAAAGCATAGGCAACAATTTTGTGCATAGAGTTCTCAAAACACAGGCAATAAACCAAAACTGGATGAATGGGATTATATAAAGAAGTTTGTAGACAGCAAAGGAAACAACATTGTTAAGTGACAATCTATGGGGCCGACGCTGTGGCGCAGTGGGTTAACGCCCTGGCCTGAAGTGCCGGCATCCCATATGGGTGCCGGTTTGAGTTCTGGCTGCTTCCCTTCTGATCCAGCTCCCTCCTATGGCCTGAGAAAGCAGTAGAAGATGGCCCAAGTCCTTGGGCCCCTGCACCTGTATGGGAGACCTAGAGGAGGCTCCTGGCTCCTGGCTTCAGATTGGCACGGCTTCAGCCCTTGCGGCCATCTGGGGAGTGAACCAGCGGATGAAAGACACCTCTCTCTCTCTCTCTCTCTCTCTCTCCTCTCTCTGTGTAACTCTGACTTTGAAATAAATAAATAAATCTTTAAAAAAAGAGAGACAAACTATATAGCAGAAAAAAATTTGCAAACTGTTTATCTTACAAAGGAATTATATTCACAAAGCACAAATGATACAAAAATTTAATTAACCCCCCGGAATAATCCAATTTTAAAATGGCCAATTGATCTCAATTTTCATTTCTCAAAACGGAACAACAACAACAGCAACAAAAACCAACTGTCAACCAGCAGGGAGAAAATGCATTTTTGATAAGGCAAGTAGAAGCTGCTCTGGCCTGCATGAGACTGGGAGATTTTATTAGAGGGAAAAATCCACAGTCCCCACTGACTTTGAGTCTGTCTTAGAGGATTGGTGGGAGGCAGGGTGCCCACGTAGGCCTGTGAAGTGCACCCCTCCCTCTGCTCTTTCACAGTGTGGTGACAGAACTTGACTTGCCAAGGTGAGCATTGATCAACACCTATAGATTAGACAGCTAACTCTGAGAATGCCACGGCTCTTTTCATGGGTCGGGGAGGCTTGTGTGGCTGAGCTTGGACAGCTTGCTCCCTGCGACTGTGGGAGACCTGCGCCCTTTGACTGTGGGAGTTCTGTGTCTGTGATAGGGTTGCAACAGTGTGTGGCTGGGCCTTTGGGCAGTTGCTGTTTAAGGCTTCAGAGGCTAAGAGTTTTGAGCTCACACTGAGGAACACACAGATCCTTTGTGGCTCAGGGACTTGCATGGGTGAGGTGCCGGAGCATTGTGGGCTCACCCTGGGTGGTTGGTTCATCTTGGCAGGGAGGGGCTGAACCTGGGATCACACCAGCTCATACGATCATACTCTACCCGCTGCTTATGACAGAAGAGATCTACCACGTCTAACGTGGGTATCACCCTGGACTCCTGCCCCACCCTTGAACACTGGTCAGAGCTCTTGGTCCCACCCAGAATATGTCTCTGGATATCCACTGAAGGAGCAGATACGGCACTAAGCCACAGAGGTATATTTCAAAGATAAAAGCCAACAGAGTAGAAAACCAAGAAATGTTTCCACAAATGCCTTAAAATAAAGGTATAAATAAACGAAACATGAACAAGGAAGACAATATGACTTCCCAAAAGGAACACAAAAACACTTTAATATTAAGATATGAGAACTAAAAGATTGATAAAATGTCTGAAAAGTAATTCAAAAGAATGATCATAAGATTCCTTAAAAGCACAGAGAAAGGAATCAGATATGGCTGAAGGGGAAAAAGATGGGCTGATTTTGACCACAGAAAGATAACAAACAGAAAGCAAAGTAACTGCATTCTCAGGGGAGAGTTGGAAAGAAGGTTGCGGTGGAAATTCTACAGAAAGAAGGGAGATGCCATGGAGCAATGTGGACAGTACAAACATGCAGCAGCAAGTGAGGAAACCACTGGCAACTCTTGTAGCTGGAGGCTGGAGGAGATGCCATCTTCTTGGAGCAAGGAAAGAGACAGCTTGTGCCACCAGTTATATTGCCTGAGGGAGAAACTTGTAGAACACATTGACTTTGAGTTCAGCCTGGAGTGCTAGTGGAGGGTAGGGTGAATATTAGGAGGAGAGAGTACATCCTTTCATCTTATCCTTCCACAAGGGTACCCAGTGACTAGCAGGGAGAAAGTGTCATCTTAAGGTGACTAGAGGCTATTGCAGCTCCAGAGTGTGCAATCAGATTTCATCAGAAGTATAAATCCCCAGTCCCCACTGATTTTGAGTCTGGCCTGGAGGGCTGGCCAGGGTGTGGGGACGTTTATAACTATGAGGTGCTCCCTCAACTCTGTTACAGGAGCCCTAAATTCAAACTTCCAAGTTGGAGTATCAACAAGCAGCTGGCTCTGGGAACTCCTCATCTTCTTTGTGGACAGAGCAGGCTTGCAGAACTGAGTGGAACCCCTGCTCCCTGTGACTCTGAGAGCCCTGAGCGCTATGGTTGTGGGAATACTGTGACAGCATAAGGTATGCAGTGTAGCTGGGTCTCTGGGCAATCACTGTGTCTGGCTTCAGAGGTCAGAGTTCCCTGAGTGCTTGGGGTGGGTTGTTACAGAAGGTTCTGTGTTCACACTAAGGACTGCACAGATCCTTTGTTTGGTACATGCACCTGTGTGGGTGGGGTGTGTAGCCATTTTGGGCTTGGTACAGGCATTTATCACCTTGGCAGGGAGGAGGTGAGGCTGTGATCACACCAGCCTATGTGATCATACCCTCCAAATTCTGACAATAGAGGAAATTTATCACACCCAATTTGGGTGCCACCCTGACTCTTGGCTCCACCCTCAAGCGCTGACTAGAGCTCTCTGGCTGTACCCAGCACACACCTCTGGGTATGCATTGAAGGAGCAGACACTCCACTGAGCTATAGAAGTATATTTCAAAGATAAAAACCATAAGGGAAGAAAATGAAGTGTTTCCACAAATGCCTAAAAGAAAGTGTAGAAATACAAGAAACATGAAAAATGAATACAATATGACTCCTCCAAAGGAACACAACACTTCAATATCAGATTGTGAAGATGAAGAGATCAATGAAATCCCTGAAAAGGAATTCAAAAGAATTATCATAAGATCACTCAAAAGAAATGAGAAGCCAATATACAGGTTAAAGAAAGTTAAAAAACGTTGCTGGGAGATAAAGATATTGAAGAGAAACCAAATTGAATTAGTAGAAATGAAGAATTTAATATGCCAAATAAAAAATACAGTGGGAAGCCTTATTAGCAGACTTGGTGGGGTAGAACAAAGAATACCACAAATATTTAAAAATATAACAGTCAGACAAAAAAAGAAAAAATTAGAAAAACTGAAAATAGTGTTTGAGGTTTGTGGGATACTATCAAACCATGTAGCATACGCATCTTAGGAGTTTCTGAGGGTGTGGAAACAGAGAATGTATTAGAAAGCCTATTAGTGAATTAATAGTTGAAAACTACCCTAATTTGGAGAAATGTTGGTACATCCAAGTATGGGAAACACATAGGACTACTAATAGGCATGACTAGAGAAGAACTTACCATTACACATTATAGTCAAAACTTTAACAGTGAAACATAGAGAAAAGATTCTAAAATATGCAGGAGAGAAATGTCAGATAATAGTCAAAGTATCCAAAATTAGATTAACAGTCAATGTCTCATTAGAAACACTACAGGCTAGGAGAGAATGGGGAGACATATTCTAAGCAGGAATTGAAAGAAATTTTCAATCCAGAATATTGTACCCAACAAAGCTCTCATTTATAAATAAAGACCTCTCAAAATAAACAGAAATTGAAAGAATTTGCCAATATACAACCAGCCTTACAAATGAAACTTAAGGATGTACTACACAGAGAAATAAAGAAAAGTAGTAATCATCATAAAAGAATTAGAGGGAAAAAACTCCTAGTAAAAGTACAAAGGAAATTCAAGTGAAACAATTGCAATATTTATGGACAAATGGCAGGACGAAGTTGTTAGTTATCAATAATAATCTTTAATGTACATGACCTAAGTTCTCCAATTAAAAGATATAGATTGGCTGGATGGATTGAAAACGAAGACTCATATTTGTTGCCTAGAAGAAGCACACCTCACCAACAAAGATACATACAGAATGAAAGTAAAAGAATGGAAAAAGATATTCCATACTAATGAAAAGCAAAAATCAGCAAGAGTAGACAGCCTACTATCAGACAAAATAGACTTTAACACAAAAACTGTTAAAAGAGACCAAAAAGATATTATGTAATAATATAATAATTAGGGGGCGGAGCCAAGATGGCAGAATAGTGAGGGTGCGCACCGATAGTCCGGAAAAAGATAGTTTAATAAAAGTGAAGTTATGGTAGCCTCAGGAAAAGGATCAGGAAAAAATTGCAGAGGAAACTCTTCGGGATCTAGTGGCTGTGACTCGGAGGACCTACAGGGAGAACAAGGTTGCCCACCACGTGCAAGCCGAGCCGCGGGAGCCGCTGGAGCCGCAGGAGCCACAGAGTCTGCGCACCAGTGCTGGAAGGGGAGGAGGAAAATTGAAGAAGCTCAAACTGCCTCAGTAAAACTTGAGCAAACATCAATCTCTGGAGTTAAGACTTTGGTGGACCTGCGTGGAGTGCATGGGAGCCCACAGTTCGGACTCAACACACCAGCGCTGGAACGCAAGGTGAGCCGAACCTCAATAGCCCAAGACACTGGCAGGCAAGCGGAAAGAGGAGACTAGAGGGAACGACCCCGTGGGTAAAAGTTCACCAGGCTAACTAGAAGAGAGAGAGAGAGAGAGAGAGAGAGAGAGAAAAGTGACTGATACGGACATGAGTTTCTCTCTCTCCGCTCACCTCTCATAGGCGAGCAAGACAAAGAGCAGGCACCATCTTGGACATACGTCATAAGCAGAGTGACCTCAGGTCTGCACCGGCCCTGAGCCTAGCAGAAAAACCTAACTCTGGGGAGGGGGGAATTAACAGGAGATTAGGACCTAGTGAATGTGTGGTGCTACTGAACTGAGACTGTAAAAAAAGAGACAGAGGGGGAGAGAACTCACAGAATTCACGTGAGTACTCTCCAGAGACGCTACAATTCAGTAACCTTGGCAACCCAGTGGGAGACTGCAGGAGAATTGGAGCCCACACTGAGGGCAGGACAGATTCCCTCTGTGGTCCTTCGGAAAGAGCTTTCGATCCCTGGCTCCTGTGGGTATATCATTTGCCTGCTAACTACCTCCAATTCTGTTCAGCTGTGTGGAATTACTTCCCTTTTGAATCAAAAAAAAAAAAAAGAAAGAAAGAAAGAAAGAAAGAAAGAAAGAAAGAAAGAAAGAAAGAGAGAGAGAGAGATTTACCACGCCTAACCTGGGAGTGTCACCTTTGGCACACCCTTAACCCTGAGGAACCAAACAGAGCTCTCAGGCCACACCCATCTCATGCCTCTAAGGCTCCATCAAAAACAGATAGTCCACTTAATCTAGAGTCATAGTATAACAAGAAAAATCACCACAGTGAAGAAACCAAAGAATATCTCCAATATGCCAAACAACAAACGCAAAAACTGAGGTAATAAGAACAAGGAGGACACTATGATGCCCGCAAATGAAAAAGACACCCCAATTCAAGATTATGAAGATGATGAGATAGAAGAAATGCAAGAAGCAGATCTCAAAAAATTGCTAAGAACATTAAGAAGTTCTCAAATACAAATTCTTGAACTACAGAAATCCTTAATGGACAAGATAGAAAATCTTTCTCGCGAAAATGAAATATTAAGGAGGAATCAAAATGAAATGAAACAACTAGTAGAACATGAAACTGTGATAGTGATGAGAAATCATAATGAAATGAAGAATTCAATAGATCAAATGACAAACACATTAGAGAGCCTTAAAAACAGAATGGGTGAAGCAGAAGAGAGAATATCGGACTTAGAAGACAGAGAACAGGAAAGGATACAGTCAAACCAAAGAAAAGAAGAGGAAATTAGAAATCTAAAAAATATTGTTGGGAATCTATAGGATACTATTAAAAAAAACCAACATTCGGGTTCTAGGAGTTCCTGAAGGCATGGAGAGGGAGAAAGGATTAGAATGCCTTTTTAGTGAGATAATAGCAGAAAATTTCCCAGGTTTGGAGAAGGACAGAGACATCCTAGTACAGGAAGCTCATATAATCCCTAGTAAACATGACCAAAAGAGATCCTCACCACGACACGTTGTAATTAAACTCACCACAGTGAAACAGAAAGAAAAGATTCTAAAATATGCAAGAGAGAAGCGTCAGATTACTCTCAGAGGATATCCAATTAGACTCAGAGCAGACTTCTCATAAGAAACCCTACAAGCTAGAAGGGAATGGCGAGACATAGCCCAGGTACTAAGAGAGAAAAACTGCTAGCCCAGAATATTATATCCTGCAATGCGCTCATTTGTGAATGAAGGTGAAATAAAGACCTTTCATAGCAAAAGAAATTGAAAGAATTTGTTGCCACTCGTCCAGCCCTGCAAAAGATGCTTAAAGATGTGTTACACACAGAAACACAGAAACATGGTCATCAATATGAAAGAAGGTAAAGGAAGGAAACCTCACAGCAAAAGATCACAGGGAATTCAAAGCATATATTAGAAAATAACTTTGGCAAATGGCAGGGCAAAGTTACCACTTATCAATAGTCACATTGAACGTAAATGGCCTGAACTGTCCAGTTAAAAGACACCGATTGACTGACTGGCTTAAGGAACAAAACCCATCTATTTGCTGCTTACAAGAAACACATTTTTCCAACAAATATGCATACAGACTGAAAATGAAAGGCTGGAAAAAGATATTCCATGCCAAAAGAAATGAAAAAAGAGCAGGCGTAGCCATCTTAATACCAGACAACATAAACTTTAACACAAAAACTGTTAAGAGAGACAAAGAGGGGCACTATATAATGATTAAGGGATCAATTCAACAGGAAGATATAACAATTATCAATGTATATGCACCTAACTACAGGGCACCGGTTTATTTAAAAGATATGTTAAGGGACTTAAAGGGAGACTTAGACTCCAATACAATAGTACTTGGGGACTTCAATACTCCACTCTCAGAAATAGACAGATCAACAGGACAGAAGATCAACAAGGATACAATAGATTTAAATGACACTGTAGCCCAAATGGATCTAACAGATATCTACAGAACTTTCAATCCTACATTTAAAGAATTTACAATCTTCTCAGCAGTGCATGGAACCTACTCTAGGGCTGACCACATACTGGGCCATAAAGCAAGTCTCAACAAATTCAAAGAATTAGAATCATACCATGCAGCTTCTCAGATTACATTGGAAGGAAGTTGGAAATTAGCAACTCAGGAATCCCTAGAGCATACACAAACACATGGAGATTGAACAACATGCTCCTGAAAGAACAATGGGTCATAGAAGAAATCAAAAGAGAAATCAAAAATTTTCTGGAAGTAAATGAGGGTAACAGCAAAACATACCGAAACTTATGGGACACAGCAAAAGCAGTGTTAACATAAAGTGTATATCAATAGGTACCTATATCAAGAAATTCAAAAAGCACCAAACAGATGAGATTTCAATGCATCTCAAAGATCTAGAAAATCTGCAGCAAACCAGACCCAAATCTAGTAGGTGAAGAGAAATAATTAAAATCAGAGAAGAAATCAACAGGATTGAATCCAAAAAAACATTACAAAAAATCAGCCAAACGAGGAACTGGTTTTTTGAAAAAATAAACAAAATTGACACCCCATTGGCTCAACTAACTGAAAAGGAAGAGAAAATACCCAAATCAATAAAATCAGAGATGAAAAAGGAAACGTAACAACAGACACCACAGAAATAAAAAGAATCATCAGAAATTACTACAAGGACTTGTATGCCAGCAAACAGGGAAACCTATCAGAAATGGATAGATTCCTGGACACATGCAACCTACCTAAATTGAACCAGGAAGACATCGAAAACCTAAACAGACCCATAACTGAGACAGAAATTGAAACAGTAATAAAGGCCCTCCCAACAAAGAAAAGCCCAGGACCAGATGGATTCACTGCTGAATTCTACCAGACATTTAAAGAAGAACTAACTCCAATTCTTCTCAAACTATTCAGAACAATCGAAGAAGAGGGAATCCTCCCAAATTCTTTCTATGAAGCCAGCATCACCTTAATTCCTAAGCTGGAAAAAGATGCAGCATTGAAAGAGAATTACAGACCAATATCCCTGATGAACATAGATGCAAAAATCCTCAATAAAATTCTGGCAATAGAATGCAACAACAGAAAGATCAGAAAGATCATCCATCCAGACCAAGTGGGATTTATCCCTGGTATGCAGGGATGGTTTAATGTGCGCAAGACAATCAATGTGATACACCACATTAACAGACTGCAGAATAAATACCATATGATTATCTCAATAGACGCAGAGAAAGCATTTGATAAAATACAACACCCTTTCATGATGAAAACTCTAAGCAAACTGGGTATGGAAGGAACATTCCTCAACAGAATCAAAGCAATTTATGAAAAACCCACGGCCAACATCCTATTGAATGGGGAATAGTTGGAAGCATTTCCACTGAGATCTGGTACCAGGAAGGGATGCCCACTCTCACCACTGCTATTCAATATAGTTCTGGAAGTTCTAGCCAGAGCTATTAGGCAAGAAAAAGAAATTAAAGAGATACAAATTGGGAAGGAAGAACTCAAACTATCCCTCTTTGCAGATGACATGATTCTTTACTTAGGGGACCCAAAGAACTCTACTAAGAGACTATTGGAACTCATAGAAGAGTTTGGCAAAGTAGCAGGATATAAAATCAATGCACAAAAATCAACAGCCTTAGCATGCACAGGCAATGCCATGGCTGAGGAAGAACTTCTAAGATCAATCCCATTCACAATAGCTACAAAAACAATCAAATACCTTAGAATAAACTTAACCAAGGACGTTAAAGATCTCTACGATGAAAATTACAAAACCTTAAAGAAAGAAATAGAAGAGGATACCAAAAAATGGAAAAATCTTCCATGCTCATGGATTGGAAGGATCAATATCATCAAAATGTCCATTCTCCCAAAAGCCATTTATACATTCAATGCAATCCCAATCTAGATACCGAAGACCTTCTTCTCAGATCTAGAAAAAATGATGCTGAAATTCTTATGGAGGCACAGGAGACCTCGAATAGCTAAAGCAATCTTGTACAACAAAAACAAAGCTGGAGGCATCACAATACCAGATTTCAGGACATACTACAGGGCAGTTGTTATCAAAACAGCATGGTACTGGTACAGAAACAGATGGATAGACCAATGGAACAGAATTGAAACACCAGAAATCAATGTAAACATCTACAGCCAACTTATATTTGATCAAGGATCCAAACCCAATCCCTGGAGTAAGGACAGTCTATTCAATAAATGGTGCTGGGAAAACTGGATTTCCACGTGCAGAATCCTGAAACAAGACCCCTACCTTTCACCTTACACAAAAATCCACTCAACATGGATTAAAGACTTAAATCTAGACCTGACACCATCAAAGTATTAGAGAGCATTGGAAAAATCCTGCAAGATATAGGTACTGGCAAAGACTTCTTGTAAAATACCCCAGAAGCACAGGTAGTCAAAGCCACAATCAACTATTGGGATTGCATCAAATTGAGAAGTTTCTGTACTTCAAAAGAAACAGGAAAGTGGAGAGGCAACCAACAGAATGGGAAAAAATATTTGCAAACTATGCAGCAGATAAAGGCTTGATAACCAGAATCTACAAAAAAATCAAGAAACTCCACAACATCAAAACAAACAACCCGCTTAAGCGATGGGCCAAGGACCTCAATAGACATGTTTCAAAAGAGGAAATCCAAAGGGCCAATAGACACTTGAAAAAATGTTCATGATCACTAGCAATCAGGGAAATGCAAATCAAAACCACAATGAGGTTTCACCTTAACCTGGTTAGAATGGCTCACATTCAAAAATCTACCAACAACAGATTCTGGCAAGGATGTGGGGAAAAAGGGACACTAACCCACTGTTGGTGGGAATGCAAACTGGTTAAGGCACTATGGAATTCAGTCTGGAGATTCCTCAGAAACCAGAATATAACCCTACCATTCAACCCAGCCATCCCACTCCTTAGAATTTACCCAAAGGAAATTAAATTGGCAAATAAACAAGCTATCTGCACATTAATGTTTATTGCAGCTCAATTCGCAATAGCTAAGACCTGGAAACAACCCAAATGCCCATCAACAGTACACTGGATAAAGAAATTATTGGACATGTACTCTATAGAATACTATACAGCAGTCAAAAACAACAAAATCCGGTCATTTGCAACAAGATGGAGGAATTTGGAAAACATTATGCTGAGTGCACTAAGCCAGTCCCAAAGGGACAAATATAATATGTTCTCCCTGATCAGTGACAACTAACTGAGTAGCAAAGTGGAAACCTGTTGAAGTGAAATGGACAGTATGATAAACAGTGACTTGATCAGCTTGTGTCCTGACTGTTGATATGCAATGTAATACTTTATGCATTTTAGTATTTCCTCTTTGTTTTGTTCTACTACTATTGGTTGAACTCTGTGATTAACACACAATTATTCTTAGGTGTTTAAATTTTAACTGAAAAGTGATCCCTGTTAAATATAAGAGTTGGAATAAGATTGGGAGGAGATGAACAATTTGGGATGTGTTCAATCGGACTTGCCCCAAATGGTGGAGTTAGAATCATGCCAGGGGATCCCAATACAATCCCATCAAGGTGGCATGTACCAGTGACATCTCACTAGTCCAAGTGATCAATTTCAGTTCACAATTGATCACACTGATAGGTCAAAGAGTCTAAGGGATCACACAAACAAATCTAGTGTCTGCTAATACTAGCTGATAGAATCAAAAAGGGAAAGAACGATCCATCATGGGAAGCGGTATACACAGTAGACTCATAGAATGGCAGATGTCCTAAATAGCACTCTGGCCTCAGAATCAGCCCTTAAGGCATTCGGATATTGCTGAAGAGCCCATGAGAGTATTTTAGGCATGGAAAACCAGGAATCCCTGGAAAAAAAAATGGAAGACATAAATGGAAGATCTCTGCGAGTGAGATCCCCTTGGAAAGAACGGGGCCATCAAAGAAGGAGGTACCTTTCTCTGAAGGGAGGAGAGAACTTCCACTTTGACTATGACCCTGTTGGAATAAAATTGAAGTCGGTGAACTCAAAAGGCTTCCATAGCCTTGGCAACTCATGACTAGAGCCTAGGGAGATTTATGACGCCATAAACAAGAGTGTCAAATTGTTAAGTCAACAACAGGAGTCACTGTGTACCTACTTCTCATGTGGGATCTGTCCTTAGTGTGTTGTCCAGTGTGAAATAATGGTATAAGTAGTACTGAAACAGTATTTTCCACTTTGTGTTTCCGTGTGGGTGCAAACTGATGAAATCTTTACTTAACATATGCTAAATTGATCTTCTGTATATAAAGATAATTGAAAATGAATCTTGATGTGAATGGAATGGGAGAGGGAGCGAGAGATGGGAGGGGGGTGAGTGGGAGGGAAATTATCGGGGGGAAGCCATTGTAATCCATTAACTGTTCTTTGAAAATTTATATTTACAAAATAAAAAATTAAAAAAATATAATAATTAAGGGATCAATTGAACAGGAAGATATGACTACAGTCAACATACATGCATTCAATGCCTGGGAACTTGGCTATTTAAAAAAAGCGTTAATAAGTTTAAAGGGAGATGTAGACACCAATACAAAATTTGGGAGGTATGTCAACACCCCACTGTCATCAATAGACAAATCAAATATACCAAAAATCAACAAAGAAACAACAAAATTATAATACGCTATGGACCAAATGAACCTAATCGATTTCTGCAAACCATTTCATATCACAGCTGCACAACAAACATTCTTTGCAGTAGTAAATGTACATGGAACTTTCTCTAGGATAGCCCATATGCTGTATCATAAAGCAAGTTTGAACAAATTCAAAAAGAATGAGATCATACCATGAGTCTTTTCTGATCACAATGGAATGAAGCTAGAAATTAGCAACTTAAGAAGCATTAGAAAATATGCAAACACATGGAGACTGAACAATATACTCATGAATGAACAGTGGGTCATAGAAGAAATCAAAAGGGAAATAAAAAAAATCCTGGAAAAAGTTGAAGATGACAACATAAGAAATCAAAACTTATAGGACACAGAAGAGCAGTGTTAAGAGGGGTGTTTAGAGCAATTAGTGCCTAATCAAGAAATTGGTTAAATAAATGATGTAACAATGCATCTCAAGGACATAGACAAACAAGAACAAACCAAACTGAAATTTAGTAGGAGGAAAGAAATAATTAAAATTAGGTAGGAAATAAATAAAGAAAATTGAAACAAAAAATGCAAAAGATCAGTGAAATGAAAATCTGGTTTTATGAAAAAATAAGCACACTTGCACATCATTGTTCCAACTACTGTCTCCAAAAGAGGGTAAAGACCCAAATTTTAAAAATCACAGATGAAAATGGAAATGTTACACTGGATATCTAATAAATGAAAAGTACCATCTGTAATTACTACAAACAGTTTTATGTCAAGAAATTGGGAAATCTAGAAGTAATTGATAAATTTCTCCATACATGCACACTACCAAACTTGAGTCATGAAGACAGAAAATCTAAACAGATCATTGTGGGGAGCAATCCGGACTGGACTGAGTTACTGGAATTAAGACTTATTCTATGCATCTGCTCTCCCACAATATGGCGCTGGGAGAGAAGTAAACAGCTTCCGCACAGCTGCCTCCAGTTCAACCAATAAACTGTAGGACTTGCTCCTGATTGGAGAGCAGCGTACTCGGCGTGTGGGCAGCCGAGTTGGGATTGGCAGAGAAGGACTATAAAGGAGGAGAGAGACGGCATGCACCAGGAACATCTAAGGGGAACATCTGAGGGAACACCTGTGCAGCCCCCGAGAGAAAGCCGGCCGGCGGTGTGCCGCTCCCCTGCGGAAGTGGGGAATGTGGCCAGGGGGAACTGCCCTTCCACGGAGGTGGAAGGGATAGTAGCCAACCCGGGAAGAACCAGCAGCAAACCCGGGGAGGGCCGAGCAGACGAAAGAACAGCGCAGGGTCCTGTGTCGTTCCTCCACGAAGAGGGGGAGCGACAATCATTAATAAAGGTGGAGATGGAATCAGTAATAAAGACCTTCCCAACAAAGAAAAACTTCACTGCTGAAGTCTATCAAACCTTTAAAGAACTGATTCCAATTCTTCTAAAACTATTCAAAACAATGGAAAGGGAGGGAATCACCCCAAATTCCTTCTATGAGGTCAGCATCACCTTAATTCCAAAAGAAGGAAAAGATAAAGCAAAGGGAGCTATAGACCAATATCGCTGATGAACATACATGCAAAAATTCTCAACAGAATACTAAAAATTGTGTATAGAGGGAACATTCCACATCACAACCAAGGCAATACATGACAAACACACAGCCAGCTTCATATTGACTGGGAAAACTAGGAAGCATTCCCACTGAGATCTGGACCCAGAAATGGATGCCCACTTTCACCATTGCTATTCAATATAGGCATGGAAGTTTTAGCCAGAGCCATTAGGCAAGAAAAAGAAATTAAATGGATAAAATTAAAAAAAGAAGCCAAATTACCCCTGTTTGCAGATGACATGATGATATAGATAGGGGAACCAAAGAACTCCACTAAAAGACTATTGGAACCCATAAGAAAGTTTTTCGAAGTGGCAGGATATAAAATTAACAAACAAAAATCAATAGACTTTTAGCACACAGACAATTCCATGGCTGAGAAATAACTTGTAAATCAGTCCCAGTCGCAATAACTACAAAAAAATTTAAATATCTTGGAATAAACTTAATCAAGGAGGTGAAAGATCTCTACAATGAAAATGGCAAAACATTAAAGACATAAATAGAAGATGACACAACAAAATTGAAAGAAAAGTTCTGCGTTCATGGATTGCAATAACTAATATCATATTACTATCTATACTACTGAAAGGAATTTACAGATTCGATATGATTCCAATCAAAATGCCAGACATTCTACTCAGATCTAGAAAAAATGATGCTAATATTCATATGGAGATGAAAGATAGCCTGAATCTTAAACAAGAAAGCCAAAGCCGGAGGCATCACAATACCATATTTGAAGACATACTACAGAGCAGTAACAATCAAAATCGTCAGGGGCTGATTCTGTGGGGGTTAAAGGCTTGGACTGAGGGATTGGCACCCAATGTGGGCACCAGATCCACTCCCAGCTGCTCCACTTTCCATCCAGCTTATTGCTGATGTGCCTGGGAAAGCAGTGTAGGATAGCCCAAGTCCCACTTGGGAGACCCAGAGGAAGCTCCTGGCTCCTGGCTTTGATCAGCTAAACTCCAGATGTTGTGGCAATTTGGGGAGTGAACCAGCAGGTGGAAGACCTCTGTCTCTCTGTCTCTATCACTCTCTGTAACTCTATCTATCAAATAAATAAAATATACCTAAAAAACATCCTGGTACTGGCACAAAAATAGACATGTAGATCAATGGAACAGAATAGAAACGATTCAATTCACTCATCCACAACCAACTAATCTTTGACAAAGGAGCTAAACTCAATCCCTGGAGAAAGGACTGTCTCTTCAGCAAATTGCACTGGAGAAATTGGATCCTTGCATGCAAAAGTATGAAACAAGACCCCCTCTTTACACTTTACATAAAAATCAACTTGCACTGGATCATAGATCTAAACCTAAGACTTGAAACCATCAAATTACTAGAGGAAAAGATGAGGGAAACTGCAAGAAATTGGAATAGGCAAAGATTTCTTGGAACAGACCCCAGAAGCACAGGCAATCAAAGTAAAAGTAGAAAAATGGGATTACATCGAGCTAAGAGCTTCTGCACTGCAGAGGAAAACTCAACAAAGAAAGAGGCTCACAGAAATGATGATTAGTGCAGGGTGGAATGGAATATGAGGAAAAATCAGTGTGTAACTTTCTATAAATTGATATCAACTCAATTCACTATTGCTTCTTAGTGCAGTAATTCTTAGGAAAAAAAATTGTATTTACTGATGGTGATAATGACAGTGATATTATGCTCCTGTCACCATTTTTAATTCAGCATGGAACCTGACTATAGAATTTTCTGCTTATTTATATTTTTCTCAAGGAACTTGATGCTTCTAGGAGCCATTACATATTTAATATCATATGAAGAATGCAAAAGAATGGAAGTGTGCAAATAGTGAATAAAATTATTCACATTTTGTGGTTATAGAATATGAAAGATAGGATGGCTGGCCAGTGCATGGCTCATTAGGCTAATCCTCTGCCTGCAGCGCTGGCACACCTGGTTCTAGTCCCGATTGGGGTGCCAGATTCTGTCCCGGTTGCTACTCTTCCAGTCCAGCTCTCTGCTGTGGCCTGGGAAGGCAGTGGAGGATGACCCAAATGCTTGGGTCCTGCACCCACATGGAAGACCAGGAGGAAGCACCTGGCTCCTTGCTTCAGATCAGCACAGCGCACCGGCCGTGGCGGCCATTTGGGGAGGGAACCAATGGAAGGAAGACCTTTCTCTCTGTCTCTCTCTCTCACTGTCTAACTCTGCCTGTCAAAAAAAAAGAAAGAAAGAAAGATAGGATGGCAAGTTGTTCAAGATCACAGAACTTGGTCTAGAAACCAAGCATGAAATAAATCAGTAGTTGAAATTTTTTGCCCAGAAGGAAAGTTAGTTGTTTGTGTGGATTTGGTAGGAATTATTTTTATGTACTTTCTAGTGGAAAATATGACAACAAAGATTTTTCATTGACATTCTATTTCCTTTTAGTGATTGTTATTGCTATCTGATAACTGTGTATTCAAGGATCAAGTATACAAGTCTTTATTTTAAAAATCTACTGTAAGAGTCAAAGGGATCACACAAACAAGACTAGTGTCTGCTAATACTAACTGATAGAATCAAAAAGGGAGAGAACGATCCAACATGGGAAGCAGGATACACAGCAGACTCATAGAATGGCAGATGTCCTAAACAGCACTCTGGCCTCAGAATCAGCCCTTAAGGCATTCGGATATGGCTGAAGAGCCCATGAGAGTATTTTAGGCATGGAAAGCCAAGACACTCTGGCAACAACAACAACAACAACAACAAAAAACCTACATGAAAGATCTCCGCGAGTGAGATCCCAGTGTAAAGAACAGGTCATCAAAGAAGGAGGTACCTTTCTCTGAAGGGAGGAGAGAACTTCCACTTTGACTATGACCTTGTCTAAATAAGATCAAAGTCCGTGAACTCAAAAGGCTTCCATAGCCTTGGCAACTCATGACTAGAGCCTAGGGAGATTTCTGACGCCATAAACAAGAGTGTCAAATTGTTAAGTCAACAACAGGAGTCACTGTGTACTTACTCCTCATGTGGGATCTCTGTCCTTAATGTGTTGTCCAATGTGAAGTAATGCTATAACTAGTACTGAAACAGTATTTTACACTTTGTGTTTCTGTGTGGGTGCAAACTGATGAAATATTTACTTAACATATGCTAAACTGATCTTCTGTATATAAAGATAGTAGAAAATGAATCTTGATGTGAATGGAATGGGAGAGGGAGTGGGAGATGGGAGGGGTGTGGGTGGGAGGGAAGTTATGTGGTGTGGGAAAGCCATTGTAATCCATAAAGTGTACTTTGTAAATTTATATTTACTACATAAAAGTTAAAAAAAGAAAAAAAATCTACTGTAGTAGATTTTACTAGATGGGTATTGAGTACATGCTTCTGAATTATCTGTCTGCCTAGTCAATGATTTCCAGCAGTGGCTGGGAGATACAGACATCATTCCGTCATAAAATCACCAAGAATGAGTTTCTATCATGTATCTAGCATTGTGTGACACTACGATGAAGGGAAAACAGTTTGACATCATTGCTCCTCCTTTTAACAACTTCCTTCCAAATAAGTATAGGGAAAGTTGAAAATGGTTCATCTACCCATTTATTTGTCTCTTACACAGAACCAGAAAAGACATTCCTGGTGATGTGATCCACAGTAGAAGTAGGAGATTATCTAATTCACAAGTATTGTAGGAGTTGGAGTCCCCAGCTTGTTAAATGCTGGTCTCTCTTCTGAACTCTGGCTGCTTGCTTGCCTGCTATGCTCCCCTGGAATTTATGGCCTCCTGCCTCCCACAGGCTCCCCTGGAATTTATGGCCCGATGCTTCCCGCCAGTTCTTCCCCATGCCATCTCTTTTGTGTGGCCTTCCCACCACATAACGTACATAGTCTTTACGTGTAAATGAACCAATGAACATGTTAGGTCCCCATACCTTGCCATAGAGAGAATAAGAAGGTAACCTACATAGGAGATGACCTGCAGCCTTGTAAGTGTGAGGCTATAAAAACCTCTCTTATGCAAACGAGGGGGCCTTTTGCCTGTGCACTGCTAAATGGGTGTGTGCGGGTAGGGGGTCCCAGCCAGCTGGTAACAAATAAACCTCTGCTTTTGCATCCTTGACTGTGCCTTGTGCATTGATTGGGAAATTCGGACACAACAGTATGTTTTCAGTAGTATTCATGTACAAAGATGCCTAGCTGAATAAATTAACTAGAGATGGCAGTGAAATTTTCCCTTCTCATTATATTCTAATCCACGTGATTATTTCCTGTGCTTCAGGAATAGACTGTGGCTAGCAATCGAGTATTAAAAATAGTTTTAACTTGCATACTATTTTACAGTTGTCAAAGCAATTCACATTCAGTCTTTCACTTGATCCTCACAATGATGCTATGAAAAATAGTGTATATTACTATTCCCGCAGTTTACCAAATGGTGCATTAAAGGTCCTGGGGCACCACAGCAAACTCACAGTGGGGTGCTATGTAGGATGGTCTGGTTTTAATTTTCATGGTAAGCAGTGGCATTTGACATTGAGGTAGTTAATAGTGTCAACATTTCAATATTACTGTATTCCTTTTGATGATATGTCATTATAAGCAGGGCTTATTGTGGTTATCCTGAGAAAGTACCCTAGGAAAATTAGTGTGGAATAGGTAATAAGGATGCTGGTATTCAATCTTACTGCATAGTTTGAGAAGTTGCACAGTGTCTGAAAGGCACACACATTCCTTAATAAGTAGCTGTGATTGTATAAGAATAAAAGAAAATTATTTTTCTTCCCATTCACGCATACTGTTTTTTCAAGCAGCTACTGAGTTGTTAGAGCAGATACTTATGAGTTATTTGGAGTAATTACTTGAGAAAAAAGAATGCTTGATGTCTTTCTGTACTAAGGGTGTAGTAAAAAATGTTATGGAGACACCAAGGTATGATGAACTAAGAAAATGGGAAACTCCCCATTACCTCATCTCCAAATAAATAAGAAAATAGAAATTTAAAGGGCATTGATGACTTTTTCCAAAATTCAGAGATGGAACCAGGACCTCATATTCTGATGCTTCTCTAATAATCTTGCCTCTATATTTCACTGTCTCTTCCATAATTATATAAGTAAATAAGACATTTTGGTTTTAACTTTTCTATTGTCCAGCTCTCACTAAAATATCAGCTATCTGATTTTGTAGTTTCAAAGACTAATAGAAACAGAGATATTCCATAAATGATACATAGAAGAAAAATTAAAATATTGCATGTGCCCTTTGTGTTTTACTTGGTATAGTTTTATTTTTTATTTATTTATCCATTTGGAAGGCAGAAGTAAAGTGAGGTAAAGTGAGATTGACAGAGAGAGAAAGGTTTTTCTATTTGCTGGTTCTCTCCACAAATGCTAGAAACAGTTGGGTCTCAGGAACCCAGAACTCAATCCACATGGATGGGAGAAACCCAAGTACTTGAATCGTCACCTGCTGCATCTCAGCGTAGGCACTAGTTGGAAGCTAGAATTGGAAGTAGAACCAGGACTTGAACTCATTCACTATAATAAGAGATGCAGGAATCCAAGCATCACCCTAATCACTACACTAAATGCTTGCTTCTACTTAAGAGTTTTAAAACTCTATAAGGTATATAGAATAAGTAATAGAATAAGCACAAAGTACAAAGGTTCAATGAGCCTCTTATATTTTAATGACAATTCTTGAGGACAGTTTCAGGACTAACCGTAGAATTACAAATATTGTTAGAAGTAGTGGCACACAGGTGTTAAAAAGCTGGTGAGATCAGGATTGTCAAAGCATTTAACGGAATTACTTAGTATGATAACAAAATGATGGTTGAGAGGATGTTTACTTCCGTCCAGAAATGTCTTCATTTTAACTGAAGAGGCAGGATGGCATGTCTCACTATGACTCAGTCTATAGAACACAAAGAAAAAAAAAACAGTTGATTTCATGTTTTAAGAACCAATATTAATGAAATGACAGATCATAGGAGTTCTTTAATATTATTTAGACAAATTGATATATTTACTGAATTTTGCCCTTTTCAAATTATTTTTGGCATCTGCAGAAACAGACTTAATAGTTTGCTTGAAATTATATTTCAATAGAATGTGTTCATTGATATAGGGAAATTTACATTTTTAAAAAATTACTGTATAATATATCATTTAAAGGTGCAGAACAATACTTCAAGGGCAAAACATAAAAGAAAAATTGATGCAACAATTGAATATATGCTATTTTTAAATTGAGTTTTTATGTTTGTTCACTACGTTTTCCTTTTAAACAATCCAAGAATCAAAACATCAGAATAACTGGCATACACATTTGTATCCCAGTTAGACGTTTTTTCTGAATTCTGTCCTGGGCCATATAGAATAACGTAAAATTCCAGATAATCTGAAGAAATGTTGCAAAGGGGCCTTCAAATACTCATTTTTGGTTCAGTTAGTTTTCACCAGTTTATACTTGACTGTTGACTAAAATAACATGCTGATTAATGGTATAACCATAACCACTAAGTAAATTAAAAAATGGTGATTATTAACTCACCTAAAATGTATAGTTTTACTCTTCCACAAATCCAATGACTATTATTTTCTTCTATGGTGAGTAAAGAATTCAATATTAGGGTAGCCAAGCTATTTTAACGACATTTTGTTCCTCACAGCCTAACCTACCATGACTGGTGATTTGCAAAATCTGTGAATGTCCCTTTTAAATGACATTTTTAGCTACACAAATACACTATATTTAGTACTTCATAGATGGTTCAGTACAATTGTTTATAGCTTACACAGCACCAGGCAATGAAACTAAACTCCACAGACTTTTGCTAAACAGTTGTTAGAAGCAGAGGAAATTGTCAATGAATGAATATTAATATTACAGTATATTTTTAACATGGCATATTTAAATGTGTACATTTCTTCTTATGGATTAACTGCTTATTTGACTAGCGCCAACAGTTTTCATGTAGAAGATTTAAATACTTTATGAATTTAAAAAGGTAAAATATGTATAGTAAAAATTATAATTATTCACTGTGTTTTTCATTACACTTAGGTTCTTATTCTTCCCAACATGGAAATAGGTTTTGAAAAAGTAAAAAGGAAACAAGATTCAACATTAACAGTTTTGCTTAATGTAGAGCTTTTAAGGAATGACTAATGGATAAAGTGAGGCTATACCATATTGACTTTTTCAATTGCTGCTGTCATAAACAGTACTAGGCACGAAAACTAGGAGATTCTATTTTGCTGATATAATTTATAGTTGCTAAATACTTACTTTTGTATTGTTGACAAAATACTTGGATTGAATTCTTTTCTGAGGGCAAACAGGCTTCGCAAAGAGGAGACTGATTTTAATGATCGACTTTGGAGGTAATTGGCCAAAATCTGAATCCAGATCTAGGAAAGTGATAATAGATTTAATATTTCAAACTTTATAGGGGTAGACACCAGAAATTGAAGTTTTTTTTCCTAAAAAACACATAAAACTGACAACTGTAAATGATATCATTGCCTAAATGCTGGTAAATTATATTTGGGATTACATTCATTAGTATGATTAACTCAGTACACTTAACTTTTTCTTCTGATGGTTCTGATCAAGATACTAACATTTTAACATCTAGAGGCATATTAGTTCTAAAGATAAAATCTTCACAGTGTAAGTCATTTTTCTTTTCACCAGTTGATGCTAGTTTATTTTTGCACAAATAAGAAATGTCGTAAGTTTCCAAATTTTGGTCCACATCAATTAACTTCTCTTCATATTTAAAAATTTATAATGTAAGGTCCTAAGCATAGTTGTGCTGGGTCACAGCACATTCCACCTATCATTTTCTTTATGTTAGAAGCACCAGGTATCTTTGATGTGAAAGTGGAGTAGTTGGGTACTTTCTGTGGTTTCATACTTCAAAAAATGTCCCCCAAACATCTTTATTTTTTTTATAAAAAGAAAATTTCTTATAGTCTATAATCGATAAATCTTTCTGGCTCTCCCTGAAATAACTTAAACTTCCAATGGATTTAATAGGATTCCAGTATTGGAAGATTTTAGTTTTCATTCAATATTACTTTCTCATTTAATGTAAAAAAAGAAAAAAGCAAAAGACAAAAACACCTTATTCCCCAGAGAGGAGAAATGATTTACTAAGAAGGCACAACAAACTACCATAAATGCTGAGTTAGAGGGCAGGCTTTCTGACATACAGCCTCATATTTTTTTCCTTGATATCATATGCTTCATATTTTCTACTTAAAACACCTTTTAATATTATTAAGCCCCCTCTCAGTCAGGGACCTAAAACACACTAAATTCGTTTCACAATTATTTTTGAATATATATTTTTAAAACAACATATTTGGTTAACACTTTTAAAGAAAAACCTCAGAGATTCAGTCAGCTAAATGAACTGGCCATAAATTTTCCTCTGTAGTTCAGCCATTCCGATGCTGTAAAATCTCCATTGAAACTTTATATAAAGAACAGCAAAACAGATTTGGAAATACTATTGATTTATGTTCAATAGGGAAACAAGATCTACTCACAAAGGTGCTCCATTGAAATACTTCAGACAGAAAATTTCTCATGTACTAACGGAGAGTATACTAGATCAAACCTCCTTTTAAATGTACTGTCCTTTCAGTTAAACTCCCAAAGTGGAGCAGATGGGACTCTAACCACGTAAACAATTTGTTAATGGGGTTGGGTGGTGGAAATAAGACATTTAGTGTGTTTGAAGCATCTTTTTTTCACAAAATTAAATCAGAAATTATAAAAGATAATAAAACAATACTTTTTGAATCTTTAGCAATTCATAGAACCATAGAGTTTTACATTTGATAGAAAATTGATATTAAGGTCATCTAGTTCAACCCGAGATCTATGTTTCTTCTATCTTTAGAATTCCATTGCTGGAAGGACCTAAGAATACTTGGCTTTGTCATCTTCTTTCAAAATTTGCTAACGAAAAATTTAAATTTAGAGAAAAATATTTATTTTTAATATGGAAATAATAAATTTAAATTTCTTTAAGTTTGTAATTCAGACCATTAAACAGACATTTTTAGTGTCCTGAAATTTTCCAACGGTTTGTACTTGGAAAATGCTCAGAATTTGGTCTTTAATCTATCTTTGTGTTGGGACCAAATAATAATTTGAAATAGGTCATACATGCTGTGTCATTCATCTCGCTTGGAGCAGTTTCGTTTTCAGTTTTTTTGACAGGTAGCTCCTCTTCCTGGGTTCCCAATGCATCAAAAAATTCCTCCTCATCACTTTCTTCCTTGTTTTTCCCCGTTTCCTCAGATTCGATACTTATGTTTGATTTTGTATCGAAATATTCATCTTCTGATCTAGAAAATAATAGAACATTAAGGAATTATTTAGCTTTTCATAATCCTATTAAAGCCTCCAGTTCATTTGGGTAGTAGACTTAGTAAGGATTGTTTTCTTAAGCTTATGCTTATAAAGTAAATTGAAGGGATGTCATCGCAAAAATTAAAAGAAAAATGGAGGAAGAGGATAGAAGTGAGGGAAGGAGAGAGTAAATGTGGGAAGTATCACTAGGTTTTAAAACTGTATGTATGAAATACATGAAATCTGCTCTCTTTATATAAATAGTGGGTGTATGAAGATATATGTTGGTAATAGAGCCTAAAAACTTACTGGTGCATTGGAGGATGACGACTAAAAAAGATTAATTAACACACAGTAGAATGGAGAAATGAATGTGGAAGCCTAAAGATATGATAATACCATAACCACAAACTATGCATTGAATTAATATAACATCAATTATATGCCACAAGTAATAAGCGTCTTCTGTTATAATAAGTGGGTAGCTTTCCAATTTGATAGGATTTTAAGCTATGCCTCAGTTACAATTTTAAACTTAAAGACTTAATTATTTAAAACTTAAGATTAATTTATCCATTTATTTTGTGCTTATGCAAAAGAATTTTAGTGGCCAGTGCTCTTTAGCATGTGTATTTTATGTTTGGGTGGTAATCAGTTTTCCATTCCTCAGTCTCAGTCAGAAGCAGGGTTCTCAAGTGGTTTCTAAGTATCTTCAGGCCATAAGTTCCCAAAGCACTCTGACTACTGTAAATTGATGAACTAGGGAGCAAGCCTTTCTTATCTGCTTGACTATAGGTTTTTCACAAAAGGATTAATACTCAATCACTGGTGATCATAAACAACATACAGGCAATATCAGATAATTATCAAATGCAAAGTCAAAAATATAGGAATATTCTATTTTTCTTTCAAGTTTGGGACTTGACAGTTTTGTGGCTGACACTTCTGGAAATTCACTTTTATTTTTTAAAAACCACCTCTGTCAATATATAACTCATATAACATGCAATTCACCAAATTAAAACATACAATTCTTTAACAAAAAAAGAAAGGGTATTCCTATGTAGATATTTTCAGAGTTCCTTTGAAGATTTAATTATTGGGACTCTAGATGGAATTATATACATTTTATTTTCTTTTCCTTGAGATTTTACTTACTTGTTTGCATCCTCCATGTTTTCGTTCTTCAACAGTTTTCTTGAGTGTAGTTAGTTAAAGTACCTGTTTTGAAAAGAAATGTGATTACTGGAGATCAAAAGCACTGTTAATACTCTCTATCCCTCTCTCTTCTCTCCTCTTTCCAATTTGGTTAATTGGTTTGTCCCTAGGCTTATCTGCCATATTTATCCACTTCCCTCCTGCCTCTCTCATTTCCTCTGATCTTGGCTATAGCTAATAAAAGATATAAAACAGATTTCTCTGTATGAAAAGGAAGAATGTTTCATTAAGGAGGTCCCAAGTGTTAACTTCTGACATAGTCTAATATAAGTAGATGTGAACTCCCCCCCCTCCAATCCACTGAGGGCTCTGAGTGAGTGTTGAATTTAGAAAAGCATCATCATAAATATTGCAAATACTGGAAACACAGATATCTAAATCCTAGTCCTTGTACTCAGGTAGAGTATAGGCAGGACACACAAATATGACAAACTAAATAATTACCTAAGATGACTGCATATCCACATCAATTTTAAAAATGAACAATTAGTATTTTCTTTTCATATTCAATGTACTTCATTTCATGTGCCCTGCTTGAAGAATATTGATCCATAGTAAATGGAAAGGAAATGGAGGGGGGGTTTGGCTTTTTAAAAAATATTTATTTGTTTGTTTGAAATTTAGAGTTACAGAGAGAGAGAGAAAGAGAGAGAGAGAGAGAGAGAGAATCTTCTATCTGCTGGTTCACTCCTCAGATTGCTGCAATGGCCAGGACTGGGCCTGGCCAAAGCCAGGTATCAGGAGTTTCATCTAGGTCTCCCAGGTGGGCTGCAATGACCAGTGCTGCAGACTGTGGCTTTACCAGCTATGCAACAATGCTGGCCCCTGCAATGGAGGAGTTTAAGCCCTGAAGAAGGCAGGGTTTCAGGAGGAATTAGAAAATTATAGCTCTACTGTTGATGTACAGTCATTTTTCTTCTTATTTGTTGAACTCTTTACTTCGTGTAGGGTAAATCTTATGGGTATAAAGTTAACTGAAAGTAGATCATTCTAAAAATTAAGAGGGGGAATAAGAGAGGAAGGAGGAGGAAGGGTGGGAGCATAGGCAGGTAGTATCACTGTTTCTAAATCTGTATATATGAAATACATAAAATTTGTTCACCTAAAATTTTTTAAAAATAATTTAAAAAGAAAATTAGAGTTCTGTTTTCTTTCCAAATTATTATTTTAAAAATTATATAAACATAATGTTTATAAATTGTATATATTAATCACCTAACATTTTCATTGAATTTCCTCCATTTTACAAGTAAAAGGGGCAAATTAAAGATCAACAAAGTGCCTTATCAGGGCTACACAAAAAATTAATAATATTCATGATTATTTAAGCTTAGAAAACACTTTCACATTCCTTATCTCCTATGCTTCTAATAAGAACCTTTGGCGATTAGTGCTATTGGCCTTTAGAAATGAGGAAACAGATTTGAGAGGCTCTGAAACCACTGTAAAAGTAGTTTATTAACATAAATCCACATCTGTTTCCAATGTTCATTCTGTTTCCACTACATCAAAACTTTCCACGTTGTTTCAGCCCACTTGTACCCTAAGCTTCACTTAAGTGCTATAGAAACTAAAACAGGTAAACCAAACCTGGTAAAACAGGTATTTCTAACTGGCAGTCTAGTGTTTTTCCCAATTCCCCACCCTTCCTACCTCAGTTTTTATTGAGATAGTAATAGTGAAGTTCGATACCGTCACAGGAGGAAGAATTCAGCTTACCTGCTCCACAAATTAAGCAAATTGTTGATCACTGGAAGGAGCATCAAGAAATTAACAAGCGCGCGGCTCAGGCTGCCTGCGCTAACTCTTCCAACCTGGGAGCAACGCAAACTGATATGCCAGAAAAGGTGGGTGGGGCCAAGGTATCCATAGTGACGTAAAGACACGTCTTTGGTCTTTGTGATGTTCAGAAGCCACAGAAAAGGCTACAAGGTGGGCTGAGTAAGGAGTGGTCAGGGACAGTTTCAGTCATGTGTAGGAGACTCCTGAGCTGCTGTTCCCTTGGAATGGAAGTTTGACAATTGGAATTCTGAGCTGGGGCTGGGTAGGAGGGGCCTCCATACTTAGAAGTTAATTATAGCTACCATATAGAAAACAATAAATGGCAGCATAAAAAGATTTCGCTTTACAATTCCAGGGATTATCAACGTTAAATAACCATCACATGCCATTATATATGATGACAGTATTATTTTATTTCTGCTGTAAGGGTTGTAATTTCTTTCCTCATTTATATTTCTATTGTTTTAACTTCTTTAATGCTTACATAATCATTTTTCAGGTCCTATTTTCTCAGACATATTTTCCTATTGCTCAGTCCAACATCCTTTTTATTTCTGACAATTTCAATTCATAGTTTGGGAATGCAGACTTTTTATTTTAAAAAATATCATATGCTTTGGATAATTTATCTTCTTTCATGCCATTCACCTGAGCTTTCATTCTTCATTATATCATATTAGAACTTGTTCTCTTCATGCACTTTTTATATTTTACCTTACTGCACTGCACTTTTTCATGATTATTAGAATGCATAATTTGTGGACATGTGAATTTAAGTACGCTTCATCCCCTATTTTTTATATATAGAGACACAATCATTGCTTCTAATGGCATCTTTCAACAAATTTGTCTTAATTTCCTATCAAATTTATTTATTTCTAACTTTCATGAAATGAAAGAAACTAAATTCTATTTAATAGGCATTTGCTGAGTGTCCAATTACAAATTATACTAAGCATTATGTTTATTAATTTTTAAAGATGTACTTGTATTTGGAAGGCAGAGTGACAGAGAGAAACAGAGATTTTCCACTTATGGTCACTCCCCAAGCGCCTGCAATAGTCAGAGCTAGGGAAGACTGAAGTCAGGAGCAAGGAATTACATTCAGGTCTCCCACATGATGGTAGGAACCCAATTTTTTGGGCCATCTTCCTCTTCCTCCCAGGCCCGTTAACAAGAAGCTGAGTAGCCAGGGCTCAAATTGGCACTCTAATGGGATGCAGGTGTCCAGTGTTGATATTAAATGCTCGGTAGTCACAGTGCACACCCCCTACTAGGCATTTTAGAGGAATACGCAGATGAACAAGATGTTTGTTCTGAAATAGAGGGTAAATGTATATACAAAATATATACAAATAAGTACAGCACCAAGCAGAATGTGATAATGTAAGAATTGTCTAAAATGCTTTGGAATAATTGGGAGTGATTTAAATTAAACTCAGAAGACTAAATAGGATTTGAACAAGCTTAGAGGGAAGGAACATTTCAGAAGAAAAGAAGCCACAAACAATGTAAACTCAGCAAATCTAGTGCAGTGTCTCAAGATGGCAAATTTTTTGATTTGACCAAAATGCAACCTGGTAGTACAATATACAATAGGTAATAATGCTGTGAAGATAATATATTGAGGGCTAATCACGGAAATATTGACTTTTATGTGATGGAGTTTGGACTTGATTTTGCATGCCATAGGGAGATATTGCATGGTTTCAAATAGGTTGGTGACATGATCAAACAAAAAGTTTTAGGGATATCCCTCTGGTGGCATATATAGGTTATATCATAATCACAGATCTGTCAGGAAGCTTACAGTAAGTCCAATCTGTGGAAATAAAGGTTGAATAGAATGAGTGGGGAAGCAGAGGGACTAGAAGATGGGATTTAGAGATGATAGATATGTTTCACATATGCCTTAATTTTTCAATAAAGTTTAATTTTTTTAAAGAAGACAACTATTATTTTGAAATTCAGAGTTACAGAAAGGGAGAGGCAGAGGCCGAGAGAGAGGGGGAGAGAGAGAGAGAGAGAGAGAGATCTTCTATCTGCTGGTTTACCCTCCAAATGGCTGCAATGAATGGCCACAGCTGGGCCAGGCCAAAGTCCGGAGCCGGGAGCTTCATCTGGGTCTTCCACATGAATGTAGGCGCCCAAGTACTTGGGTTGTCTTCCATTATTTGTCCAGGCTCATTAGCAGGGATCTGAATTGGAAGTAGAGCAGCCAGGATTTGGGCTGGCACCCATATGTGATTCCAGCATTATAGGTAGCAGCTTAACCCACTACACCACAGCACAAGACCCTGGCCAGTAAATTTTACATTCAAGTGCATTGTCTCCAGCATTGGTCCTGAAAACCAGAAAATGTCACATTATGTATTTACATCAGTGAAACACAGATGAAAGTTTATAAGGTACATGACTGGCTAGAAAGCTGAAAAGAAGGTGAAAAATAATGTTCTCCCAGAAGGTCTAAGAGAAACACTAGATGGAGCTTTTTTTTTTTTTTTAACACTTTGGTTACATCATCTATTCTGACAGAGTCTTTGAGAGTATGATGTAATAATAGAACCAGAGATTTTTAGATTTGTTAAGTACCTTGAATATATTTGGTAATAAGTTTTATTATTTTGTATATCAAAAACAAGCATTAAAGTGAATAGCGGTTTCCAGAGGCTTCAATGAGGGAGAAAGTGATATTGCAGATCAATGGGTACAGAGTTTCAGTCATGTAAGATGGATAGGTTGTAAAGATCTGGTGTACAAAAACATACATATATTGTACTGTACACTTAAAAATATAATAGAGTAGGTTTTGTGTTATGCACTTTTACCACAATAAAAGACAATTACTGAAAGTCTGTTATCTCATTAATCTTGTGCTAGATGAATTAGAGATCATCAGAGAATTACAAGATATGCTCATTCCTATTATCAAGTTGCTATCTGATTTAAAACGCAAAATGTAGATACTTGATTCAGTAATAAACTTGACAAACAAGATGACAGAATACTGTGAGTTGATACACTCCAAAGAGACTTTTTGTAGGGTATAAGCTTGAGTCGGCTATTGAGAACTTGGTAGGATATACATAGGTTGACCTTAAAAAAAACTGCCTGTGCATAATATTTTTTTATTTCTCAGAATACTTCATATTGACTAATCCAAATGTTGTGTAAGGTAAGTAGTGAAGGTGCTATGATGAAGTTTTGATGATGGAATAAATGCAAGTATGAAGGGATACGGTGTTCAGCCAAAATCACTGTCTTAACTCAAAATCCAGCATCTTGATTAAGATATTGGGTTCAGAATGGAAAAATTTAGTTGAGTGATTAAATGACTTGTTTAGATTTTAATACTTTGATTTGGAGATCCATCTCGCCAAAAAAAATCTATATCTAAAAATTTATAGGTCAAATAACCTATGGTTTCTCTATAATGACACATTACCATAGTATATAAAATATGTCTTCCTGGGGCTGGCACTGTGGCGTAGTGGGTAAGGTCACTGCCTGCATCCCATATGGGTGCCGGTTCAAGACCTGGCTGCTCCACTTTCTATCCAATTCTCTGCTATGGCCTGGGAAAGCAGTAGAAGATGGTCCAAGTCCTTGGGCACCTACACCTGCATGGGAAAACCCAGAGGAAACTCTTGGCTCCTGGCTTCGGATTGGTGCAGCTCCGGCCATTGTTTTATTTGGGGAGTGAACCAGCAGATGGAAGACTTCTCTCTCTCTCTTCCTCTCTGTCTCTCTGTGTAACTCTGACTTTCAAATGAATAAATCTTTAAAAAATATATGTATTGTTATTACAATGGTGATTGAAAAGTAATATTGGAGCTCTTAAAGAAAAGACTTTCTACAATTGTTGACAAGTGCTTATTAGATTTATCTTTTATCTATATATTTTAGTTACATTAATATGACGTCTGCTAAAAATATGAATCAATAAATTAGTTTCTGGTAGAGGTATGGAGATTTTGTGAATTAGGATTAACCAATAAAATTAAATTCTAAAGAGTTTTGACAGTTAATCCAGATTTTCTTATTTGAGCACACACGTATACCTTAAAAATATTTCCTTAGTTTTACATAGTTTGGATTCATTCATGTTTGAAGGGTTTCTTGATGGTAAGTAGGTGAGATATTAGAAGATCTATAATGTATGGTGGGGGGACCAAGGCATGGAAGGGGTTAAGTGACTTGCTCAAGGTCAAATAACATAAAAAGGGATTTATGCTGTGGAAGACTGTTCACCAACAAGTCTAATGACACAAACACCCTGAGGGCCAAGTTGATTTTTACTGTTTCATTTTTATATGACTTTATGGGCCATAACTCTTACATTGGATGTATATGATTCTCTTTTATCTTCTCATTCATTTAACCCCATAGTATTGCACACATTCTGTTCAAATACTGTTTCTTCACATATGCATAAAATTCAGATCTCTCAACTCCATTTTAAAAAGGCTGTACCCTAAAACAGTTCAGCAAAGAAGGATTTTATTTATTTGGAGTACTCAGAAATCCTTCCAAATGTTGTAAACATTCAATATTTAAAATTGGATCTATTCACTACCTCCCTCAGTATACATAGGGATTTATCTATATACATATAAACCAATGATGGAAATTTGAACTTAATTACAGTCTAGAGCTTGATTGAAATGAAACAGTTAAATTAAGTCTGCGTATGGAACAAATGCCAATGGATTGATTGTGTCATTTTAATGGTTTTACAAAATATACAGGCTTAATACCAAATGTTAACTGGATCATATACTTTTAGTTTTAATTTTTTCAGGTCATTTTTCATAAGGTGATCAGAAAATAGACTTAGTACTAGGTTTTGATAAAAGCATTTATTGATAATTTATTTTTGGCTATTAATACAACTTCTTCAATTAGTGAGGTATAAATGGTACTCTTTCTTCAAATAAAAATTATATAAAATTATCATATACAACATAACCTTTTGAAATACACAAACATTTTGGAAAGGCTAAGTCAAGCTATTTTACATGTATAACCTTACATACTTACCAGTTATTTGTATTGAGAACACTTAAAATCTACTTCCATATTTGAATTCAAGAATACACCTTTTAAAAAGAATGATATGCCATACACCCTTGGTTTTCATTTTGTATTATATTGACATGTTTTTTGAAGAAAACGAGTAACAAAATTATGATAGTTTAAGACAAAAAAGAACAATACATTACTTTTTATCAATCGCATTTCTTTTTTATTTTATTTTTTAATTTATTTTTTATTTAGTAAATATAAATTTTCAAAGTACAGTTAATGGATTACAATGGCTTCCCCCCCATAATTTCCCTCCCACTCACAGCCCTCCCATCTCCCACTCCCTCTCCCATTCCATTCACATCAAGATTCATTTTCTATTATCTTTATATACAGAAGATTGATAGGGTATATATTAAGTAAAGATTTCATTAGTTTGCACCCACACAGAAACACAAAGTGTAAAATACTGTTTCAGTACTAGTTATAGCATTATTTCACGTTGGACAACACACTAAGGACAGATCCCACATGAGGAGTAAGTACACAGTGACTCCTGTTGTTGACTTAACAATTTGACACTCTTGTTTATGGCATCAGAAATCTCCCTAGGCTCTAGTCATGAGTTGCCAAGGCTATGGAAGCCTTTTGAGTTTGCCGACTTCGATCTTATTCTGACAGGGTCATAGTCAAAGTGGAAGTTCTCTCCTCCCTTCAGAGAAAGGTACCTCCTTCTTTGATGGCCCTGTTCTTTCCACTGGGATCTCACTCGCAGAGATCTTCCATTTAGGTCTTCTATTTTTTTTTCCAGGGTGTCTTGGCTTTCCATGCCTAAAATACTCTCATGGGCTCTTCAGCCATATCCGAATGCCTTAAGGGCCAATTCTGAGGCCAGAGTGCTATTTAGGACATCTGCCACTCTATGAGTCTGCTGTGTATCCTGCTTCCCATGAGGGATTGTTCTCTCCCTTTTTGATTCTATCAGCTAGTATTAGCAGACACTAGACTTGTTTGTGTGATCCCTTTGACTCTTAGACCTATCAGTGTGATCAATTGTGAACTGAAATTGATCACTGGGACTAGTGAGATGGCATTGGTACATGCCACCTTGATGGGATTGTATTGGGATCCCCTGGCATGATTCTAACTCCACCATTTGGGGCAAGTCCGATTGAGCATGTTGTTACTGTTGTACATTTCTTTATAAAGGAATGTATTGTTTCTTTCTTTTTTTAAGATTTATTTATTTATTTGAAAGTGAGAGTTACACAGAGAGAGAAGGAGAAGCAGAGAGAAAGAGATGTCTTCCATCTGCTGGTTCACTGCCCAGTTGGCAGCAACAGCTGGAGCTGTGTCAATCCAAAGCCAGGATCCAGAAACTTCTTCTGGGTCTCCCATGCGGGTTCAGGGGATAAAGGACTTGGGCTATCTTCTACTACTATAGCAGGCCATAGCAGAGAGCTGGATGGGGAGTGGAGCAGCTGGGACTCGAACTGCCGTCCATATGGGATGCTGGCAATTCAGGCAGCAGCTTTACCCACTACACCACAACACCGGCCCCTCAAACTTATTTTTGTTAACAAAATTTTCTCTTTTTTTCAAGATTTTATTTATTTATTTGAGAGGTAGAGTTACAGACAGAGAGGAAGAGACAAAGAGAAAGGTTTTCCATCCATTGGTTCACTCCTCAAATGGCTGCAATGGCCAGAGCTGGGCCTATCCAAAGCTAGGAACCAGGAGCTTCTTTTGAGTCTCCCACATGGTGCAGGGGCCCAAAACTTGGACTATCCTCTGTTGCTTTCCCAAGCCATAGCAAAGTGCTGGATCAGAAGTGTAGCAGTTGGGACTTGAACCTACACCCGTATGGGATGCCGGCACTGCAGGTGGTGGCTTTACCCACTATGCCACAATACTGGCCCCAACATTTACCTTTCTTTATAAGAAAGTATAACTGAATGCCTTTCTTAATAAGAAAGTACAATTTGAACACCAAAACAATATTCTATTGTATACATATACAACACATTTTCCTTATTCATTCATCAAATGGTGAACATTTACAATGTTTCTACATCATGGCTATTTAAATAGTACTACAATGAATATGGTGATGCTAATATCATTTAGAGATCCCGATTTAAACTCTTATGTATAAGTACTCAAAGGTGAGATTGCTAGAGTATATGATAATTCACTTAAAATATTTGAGTAGCTATATTTCATAGTGGCTGCATCATTATGCATTCATACTAAATATGTACAAGGGTTCTAATTTCTCCACATATTCATGTTGTCCAAAATGGCATTCTTGATGGCTTTAGAATATAGGTTTTAGTATTAGTAAGGAATGATGAGGACAAAAGACCATGAGATCACTACTACTGGAAAAAAATAGTTCATTATATTCGGAGGTGTGTCATGCTTTGGTGAGGCACAAGCAAGCACCTGGTTTGTTCAGGAGGCAGAGGGAGAGGAGGGAACCATGGGTAAGACCTTTTTATTAGGATTCCCATGTTAAGGAATGGATGAAACTGCATAACCAGGCTTGTTATTGGTTAATTAGGATCACTTAAAGAGATTCAGGGACATAGGATCTTAGCTGTTTGGTACTATGTTAGTTGTAGTGATTAGGGAAAATGAATAGCGCCCTTTAGTGTGCTAATAAACAAAGTGCTTGAGGATGTGGGCTCTGGATTGTTTGATTTGTATTTGAAGGGCTTGCCTTCAGGTGAGTTGTTTATTACCTCTAGAAAATGGATGGCTCTAGAAGGGCAATCCGTAGCTAGCAAGGCCCCAGATATCAATATCAGAATACAGTATGCAAAAGAGATGGTTAATACATGAATTACCTATCCCAAATGTGTTCCACTTTTTGTTTTACTAATCTCAGTAGATTTGGTCAGTCTTTGGGGGACTACTTGTTGACTCATTTTTTCTCTAGTTCACATTAAATCCTTCAACTGCTTTTCTCATTTTCAGCATCTACATATATCCATAATATGACCTTTCTTATCATCCAATTATCTCATGATTTTCCTCAATCCCATTTTTCTTTAGTCAAAGGCGCTATTGCTTTCCCCTTGAATTATTGCTATAGTCTCATAATTGGTTTCACTGCTTTCATCTGTGCTCCCTCCATAATCACACAGCAAATAGAGCAATCTTTTAAAATACAGTAAAGATCATATAACTTAGTCGCTTAAACCTTTACAATGGTCTACAAGGCCCTACATGATCCAGCCCCTACTAGAGTCTCCGTCTTCGTTTTCCATCACATTTCTTTTTCCTCACAGTTCAATGAGCACATTGGCCTCCTTGGAATTTCTTAATCATATCAGACTCAAACTTTTTGCCCTTGCTGTTCGCCCAGATGCTACCTGGCTTTTTCCTTCATTTCTTTCATGATTCTTCTGAAATATTATGCCATTATAAAGATTTTCTCTAGTAATCTTGCAACAAATTGTAACCCAACTCTGATGCAACTCCTCTAATCACTTTTGTTGTTTCCTTCCTCTATTTAACATGTATAAATACGACCCATTATATATTTGTTTTTGATCTGTCTCCATCAATATGATGTAAGATTGGTGATGCCAGGGACTTTGTACGTTTTACTCACTACTGTGATATTAATAGCTAGTATAGTACCTGGCATAAATTGTTAAAACATTTTTGAATGATGTATCTGCTTCAACTTAGAAGAAATTCCTTACGTGGAAATTTCAAAACTTCACATGCAAGTTAAAATCCATCCCTGACTTGAGAACACCCAGATCACCTTAAATAAATAGAAATAGTGTTAGATTAAAAGAGTTAGTATTTATAATGCTACATACCCATATTATGTGATTCTTGTCACATTCACACAACACTTTGATTAATTCTTGTGTTAAGCCAGTAAACATTTATTAAACAGTTACACAATATTTTGTGTTATGCCTAAAAAGAAAAATTTAACATGATTGTGACATTTATAGTTTACAATTTAGAAGAGAACACAGAAAGTAAATGAATGTAGATGTTCTCAGATTTATGATGGCTTGACTAAATAATTTTATTGCATGGTGGTTTGAAAGTGATACACATTGAGTAGAAATCATAATTTATGTATTAAATTTTGATATTGTTCTTAGCTAGACATATGTGAAAGAATACTCTCTCATGAAACTGGGGAGAAATAATGAGCTTCAGTTCCTAATCAACAACACTTTCACAATAGCAAACAATTGATTATCTACAGGGTAATGTATTGCTAATCTCTAATGCTTGGTAAGTAAGACATATTAAATGCATTCTCCACTTACGGTATTTTTAAGTTATGATAGATTTATTGGATGCAATTTTATCATAAGTTGAGGAGCATATGTATTTTCAATATATATATCACAATAGTGCTGATAGTAAACACAGACATGTTAATTTAAGTTGTTATCAGTTTAAAATTGACAGATTCAATTTAAAGATGTTCTGCATAAGCCTGATGGCAACCACATAGGAAAAAATCCTTTAGGAGATACACAAAAGCAAAAGAGGAATCTAAGCATTTAACTATCGAAAATCAACAAATCATAAAAGATGGCATCAAGCAAAAGCAAGAGACAAAGGAAGTAGAAAGCAGTCAAAAAAGAATTTTAAAATGACAATAATAGAGCTTCCTCCAAGATGGAGGAATAGGGAGGGAGCACATTGATAGTCCGGAAAAAGATAGTTTAATAAAAGTGGAGATACTGTAGTTTCAGGAAAAAAACAGCAGAGGAAACTCTTCCGGAATTAGTGGGACACAGTGGACCTACGTGGAGGGTATGGGTGCCCACTGCTCGGGACCCCAGCCGTGAGTCTACACACCAGCACTGGAAAGGGAGGTGAGGCAAAATCTCAGAAGCCCAAGACACTGGCAGGGAAGTGGCCAGAAGAGCCTATAGGGAATGAGGCTTGAAACCCCATGGGGGAAAGCTCACCAGACTAACTAGAGGAGAGATAAATAAATAAATACTTAAAAGGGACCAGTACAGACATGATTCTCTCTTTCCACTCACCTTACAAAAGCGAGCAAGACAAAGAGCAGGTGCCATTTTGGACATTCGAAAAAGCTGCACCACCTCAGAACTGCGACCACCCTCAGCCAAGCAGAAAAACCTGATTCTGGCAGGGAGAAATAACAGGAAGTTATGACCTAGTGATTGTGTGGAGCTAATGAACTGAGACTGTGGAAAAAAAAAAAAACTGAGGGTGTGTAAGAAAAGTCAAGGAGTGCCTGAGATGTGAGTACCTGAGACATGAGTACACCACGAACTCAGTAACCTTGGCAACCCGGTGGGAGACAGCAGAGAAATTAGAGCTTACACTGAGGACTGCATAGATCCATTGTGTGGTCCTTGGGACAGAGCAAATGAATATTATACCCATAGGGGCCAGAGCACAGACACTGACTGCCTTCAATTCTGCTCAGATGTGTGGAATTACTTCCCTTCTGACCTTCTGAATAAAAAAAAAGAGAGAGAGAGAGAGAGAGAAGATTTACCACGCCTAACCTGGGTGTGTCACCTTTGGCACACTCTTAACCCTGAAGAACTGAACAGAGCTCTCTGGCCACACCCATCACAAGCCTCTAACGATCCATCAAAAGCAGACAGTCCACTTAATACAGCCATAGTATAACAAGAAAAAACACCATCGCGAGGGAAGAAGAATCCAAAAAATATCTCCACAATGCCAAGCAACAAAAGCAGAAACTGAGGAAACAAGAACAAGGAAGACATTATGACACCCCCAAATGAACAAGAAACCCCAATTCAAGATTACTAATATGATGATATAGAAGATTTCAAAAAATTTATGATAAGAACATTTAGAAGTTCTCAAAAATAAATTCTTGAACTACAGAAATCCTTACTGGACAGGATAGAAAATCTCTCTCGTGAAAATGAAATCTTAAGGAGGACTCAAAATGAAATGCAGAAACTAGTAGAACATGAAATTGTGATAGTGAAGAGAAATCAAAATGAAATGAATAATTCAATAGATCAAATAACAAATGCATTAAAGAGACTTAAAAACAGAATGCGTGAAGCAGAAGAGAGAATATCAGACTTAATAGACAGAGCACAGGAAAGTATACAGTCAAACCAAAGAAAAGAAGAGGAAATTAGAAATCTAAAAAATATTGTTGGGAATCTACAGTATACTATAAAAAAAACCCAGCATTCGGGTTCTAGGAGTTCCTGAAGGCATGGAGACAGAGAAAGGATTAGAAGGCATTTTTAGTGAGATACTGGCAGAAAACTTCCCGGGTTTGGAGAAGGACAGAGACATCCTAGTACAGGAAGCTCATAGAACCCTTAATAAGCATGACCAAAAGAGATCCTCACCACGACACATTGTAATCAAACTCACCACAATGAACCATAAAGAAAAGATTCTAAAATATGCAAGAGAGAAACGTCAGATTACTCTCAGAGGATCTCCAATCAGACTCACAGCTGACTTCTCATCAGAAACCCTACAGACTAGGAGGGAATGGCGAGATATAGCCCAGGTACTAAGAGAGAAAAACTGCCAGCCCAGAATATTATATCCTGCAAAGCTCTCATTTGTGAATGAAGGTGAAATAAAGACCTTTCATAGCAAACAGAAATTGAAAGAATTTGTCGCCACTCGTCCAGCTCTGCAAAAGATGCTTAAAGATGTGTTACACACAGAAACACAGAAAAACAGAAACACAGTCATCAATATGAAAAAGGTAAAGGAGCTGGCACCACGGCTCAATAGGCTAATCCTCTGACTGTGGTGCCGGCACACTGGGTTCTAGTCCCAGTTGGGACGCCAGATTCTGTCCTCGTTGCTCCTCTTCCAGTCCAGCTCTCTGCTGTGGCCCGGGAGTGCAAAGGAGGATGGCCCAAGTCCTTGGGCCCTGCACCCACATTGGAGACCAGGAGAAGCACCTGGCTCCTGGCTTTGGATCACTGCAGTGCTCCGGCCGCAGCACGCTGGCCACAGCGGCCATTGGAGGCTGAACCAATGGAAAAAAGAAAACCTTTCTCTCTGTCTCTCTCTCTCTCACACTGTCCACTCTGTCAAAAAGAAAGAAAGAAAGAAAGAATGTAAAGGAAGAAAACCTCACAGTAAAAGCTCACAGGAAATTCAAAACATATATTAGAAAATATCTTTGGGAAAATGGCAGGGCAAAGTTACTACTTATCAATAGCCACATTGAACGTTAATGGCCTCAACTCTCCAGTCAAAAGACACAGATTGGCTGAATGGATTAAGGAACACAACCCATCTATTTGCTGCTTACAAGAAACACATCTTTCCAACAAAGATGCATGCACACTGAAAGGTTGGAAAAAAGATATTCCATGCCAACAGAAATGAAAAAAGAGCTAGCACAGCCATCTTAATATCAGACAAAATAAATTTTAACACAAAAACTGTTAAGAGAGACAAAGAGGGGCACTATATAATGATTAAGGGATCAATTCAACACGAAGATATAATGATTATCAATGTATATGCACCTAATTACAGAGCACAGGATTATTTAAAAGATATGTTAAGGGACTTAAAGGGAGACTTAGACTCCAATACAATAGTACTGGGGGACTTCAGTACTCCATTCTCAGAAATAGACAGATCAACCAGACAGAAGATCAACAAGGAAACAGCAGATTTAATCGACGCTGTAGCCCAAAGGGATCTACAGAACTTTCAATCCTACATTTAAAGAATTTACATTCTTCTCAGCAGTGCATGGAACCTACTCTAGGGCTGACTACATACTGGGCCATAAAGCAAGTCTCAGCAAATTCAAAGAATTAGAATCATACCATGCAGCTTCTCAGATTACATTGGAATGAAGTTGGGAATTAGCAACTCAGGAGTCTCTAGAGCAGATACAAACACATGGAGACTGAACAACATACTCCTGAACGAACATTGGGTCGTAGAAGAAATCAAAAGAGAAATCAAAAACTTTCTGAAAGTAAATGTGGTTAACAACATAACATATCAAAACTTATTGGATACAGCAAAAGCAGTGTTAAGAGGAAAGTTTATAGCAATAGGTGCCTACATCAAGAAATTGGAAAGGCACCAAATAGATGAACTTTCAATGCATCTGAAGGATCTAGAAAAACTGCAGCAAACCAGACCCAAATCTAGTGGGAGAAGAGAAATAATTAAAATCAGAGAAGAAATCAACAGGATTGAATCCAAAAAAAAATTACAAAAGATCAGCTAAACGAAGAGCTGGTTGTTGTAAAAATAAACAAAATTGCCACCCCATTGGCCCAACTAACTAAAAAAGTTAGAGAAAAGAACCAAATCAATAAAATCAGAGATGAAAAAGGAAATGTAACAACAGACACCACAGAAATAAAAAGAATCATCAGAAATTACCACAAGGAGTTGTATGCCAGCAAACAGGGAAATCTATCAGAAATGGATAGATTCCTGGACACATGCAATCTACCTAAATTGAACCAGGAAGACACAGAAAACCTAAACAGACCCATAACTGAGACATAAATTGAACAGTAATAAAGCCCCCCCCCCCAACAAAGAAAAGCCCAGGACCAGATGGATTCACTGCTGAATTCTACCAGACATTTAAAGAAGAACTAACTCCAATTCTTCTCAAACTATTCAGAACAATCAAAAAAGAGGGAATCCTCCCAAATTCTTTCTATGAAGCCAGCATCACCTTAATCCTTAAGCAGAAATAAGATGCAGCATTGAAAGAGAATTACAGACCAATATCCCTGATGAACATAGACACAAAAATCCTCAATAAAATTCTCGCCAGTAGAATGCAACAACACATCAGAAAGATCATCCACCCAGACCAAGTGGGATTTATACCTTGTAAGCAAGGATGGTTCAATGTTCACAAGTCAATCAATGTGATACACCGCATTAACATACAGCAGAAGAAAAATCATATGATTATCTCAATAGATGCAGAGAAAATGAAATCCGTTCATTTGCAACAAAATGGAGGAATCTGGAAAACATGCTGAATGAAATAAGCCAGTCCCAAAGGGACAAATATCATATATTCTCCCTGATTGGTGACAACTAACCGAGCACCAAAAAGGAAACCTGTTGAAGTGAAATGGACTCTATGAGAAACAGTGACTTGATTAGCCCTTGTCCTGACTGTTGAGGAACAACTTAATACATTATCCCTTTTAGTATTTTTTGTCCTACTTAATACTATCAGTTGAACTCTGTAATTAACGCACAATTATTATTAGGTGTTTAAATTTAACTGAAAAGTGATCTCTGTTAAATATGAGTGGGAATAAGAGAGGGAGGGGATGTACAATTTGGGACATGCTCAGTCGGACTTGCCCCAAATGGTAGAGTTAGAAACGTGGCAAGGGATTCTAATTCAATCCCATTAAGGTGGCATGTACCAATGCCATCTCACTAGTCCAAATGATCAATTTCTGTTCACAATTGATCATAATGATAGGACTAAGAGTCAAAGGGATCACACAAACAAGACTAGTGTCTGCAAATACTAACTGATAGAATTAAAAAGGAGAAAACAGTTCAACATGGGACGCAGGATAAACAGCAGACTCATGGAATGGCAGATGTCCTAAACAGCACTTTGGCCTCAGAATCAGCCCTTAAGGCATGCAGATCTGGCTGAAAAGCCCATGAGACTATTTCAGGCATGGAAAGCCAAGACACTCTGGGAAAAAAAGGCCTTAATGAAAGATCTCTGTGAGTGAGATCCCAGTGGAAAGAATGGGCCATCAAAGAAGGAGGTACCTTTCTCTGAAGGGACGAGAGAACTTCCAGTTTGAATGTGACCTTGTCTAAATAAGATTGAAGTCGGCGAACTCAAAAGGCTTCCATAGCCTTGGTAACTCATGACAAGAGCCTGGGGTGATTACTGATGCCATAAACAAGAGTGTCAATTTGTTAAGTCAACAACAGGAGTCACTGTGCACTTACTCCTCATGTAGGATCTCTATCCTTAATGTGTTTGCAATTAATGTGTGTGAATTAATGCTCTAACTGGTACTCAGAAAGTGCTTTGCACTTTGTGTTTCTGTGTCGGTGCAAACTGTTGAAATCTTTACTTAATATATACTAAATTGATCTTCTGTATATAAAGATAATTGAAAATGAATCTTGATGAGAATGGAATGGGAGAGTGAGCGGGAGATGGGAGGGTTGCTGGTGGGAGGGAAGTTATGGTGGGGGGAAATCCACTGTAATCCATAAGCTGTACTTTGGAAATTTATATTTATTAAATAAAAGTTAGAAAAAGCAATCAAATCATTAAAAATGACAATTATAAGTCATTTCCTATCAATAATTACTTTGAATGAGAACGTATTGAATTCTCTAATCAAAATACGTAGACTGGCTGAATGGATAACAATAAAGATCTATATATATATTCTGTCTACAAGAGACTCTTTTCAAGTTAGAGGACACATATAGATTGAAATTGAAAGGGTGAAAACGACATTCCTTAAAAATGGCAATCCAAAGGATCAGAAACAGCTATTCTTGTATCAGAAAACTATGCTAAGTTGAAAACTGTCTTAAGAGGAAAAAGAGGCCGGCGCTGCAGCTCAATAGGCTAATCCTCCACCAAGCGGCGCTGACACACCGGATTCTAGTCCTGGTCGGGCGCCGAATTCTTTCCCGGTTGCCTCTCTTCCAGGCCAGCTCTCTGCTGTGGCCTGGGAAGGCAGTGGAGGATGGCCCAAGTGCTAGGGCCCTGCACCCCATGGGAGACCAGGAGAAGTAGCTGGCTCCTGCCTTCAGATCAGCGCAGTGTGCCGGCCGCAGCGCGCCAGCCGTGGCGGCCTCTGGAGGGTGAACCAACGGCTAAAGGATGACCTTTCTCTCTGTCTCTCTCTCTCACTATCCACTCTGCCTGTCAAAAAAAAAAAAGAGGAAAAAGAGGTTAATATGTAATCATAAAGGAATCTATTCATCAAGAGGATATAACAATCATAAATATGCATGAACCACAACACTGGAACACCTAAACTATAAAATAAATATTAACAGAATTGAAAGGAGAAATAGTAATAGAATAATAGTAAGAGCATTTAATACACTCACATTCTTCAATGGCTGTATCATACCCATGGAAAATTAATAAGAAAAAAGCAGACTTGAACTCCACTTCAGATTGAATGGAACTAACAAATATACATAGAACACTCCACCCAGAGAAAGCAGCATGCCCATACTTCTCAAGTACACACAAAAATATTTCCAATAACACAACATTTTTTAGAGCATAAGTCTGAAAAAATTCTAGACGGGAGCAGATGTTTTGTGCAATGGTTAAGATGCAGCTTGGGACAACCACAATTCATATAAGAATGCTTGAGTTTGATTCCTGATTCCACTTCCAATACCAACTTCCTGTGAATGTGCAACCTGGGAGGTGGTTTAAGTGCCTGAAACCCACATAAGATAACTGAATTGAGTTTGGGGCTCCTCATTTCAGCTTAGCCCAGCCCCAGCTATGGCTGGCAACTGAGGGGTAAATAAGTAGATGAAATATACTTCTCTCACTCTCTGTCTTTTGCTCTGTATTCTGAGTCAATTAAAATAAATGAATAAATTTAAAAAAAAAACTCAAGAAGATTGAAAATATGTCAAGTATCATTTCCAACCACAATAGAGTGAAACTAGAAGTGAATAATATGGTAATGATTGGAAAATTCACAAACGTGTAGAAACTAAACAGCACATTCATAAACATTCAATGGATCAATGAAGAAATTAAGACAGTACTACCCATTAGGCCATACCTTCCAATAAAGTTGCACTGGGAATTCATTTTCCAACACATAAATTTTGGAAGAGAAATATTCAAACCATAGCACTATGCATCTGATAAGGGCTTTATATCCAAAGTACATAAGGAACTCCAAGAAGAATTTAATAGCAGAAAACAAAGACAGAAACAAAAACAAATAACACAATATAAAAATAGGCATAGAATGTGAATAGTCCCATTTCTTTAAAGACAGCATACAAATAGCCAGCACATGTATGAAAAAGTTCACAACATCATTACTTACCAGGTAAATGCAAATCAAAACCACAATGGAATATCCCCCCATATCTGTTGGGATGACTGCTATCAAAAAGCCAAAAGAAAAATGTTGGTGAGGATTTGAAGAATAAAGAACACTTCTCTACTTGATGGGAACAAAAACCGGTACAGCCATATTGGGAAACATTATAGCAGTTCCTCCAAAAACTAAAAATTGAACTATCACATGATGTACAATCCTACCTCAGCACATATATCCAAAGAGATAAAATTGGTGTCTCAAGAGATATCTGCACTCCCATTACATATGGTGTTATTCACAATGGCCAAGATATAAAATCAACATAATTTTCCATTGACAGATGAATGAGTAAAGAAAATATGGTGCAGATACACAATATAGTATTATTCAGCCTTTCAAAAAGTAAATCCTGTCATTTGTAATGGAATGATTTAACATGGAGAACATTATTCTGAGATAAGGCAGGCAGACAAGACAAATGCTGCATGATCTCACTTATATATGAAATTAAGAAATTCAAACACATGGATATAAAGAGTAGGAAGAGGGTTGCTGGCATTGAGGGAGGTATTGGTCAAAGCATAAAAAAGTTTCAGTTTTGCAGGATAAGTTCTGGAAATCTAATGAATAGCATGGTGACTCTGCCTGTCAAAAAAAAAATGTAGTTGTGGGAGTTGTCAGGATGGCTGAATAGAGAAGCCCAGTGTTCACTGACTCCTCCACAGGGAAGACTCAAAGCAACTACATTTCAAAGCATTCCTGAGGCAGAACATCTGAACTTAGTAAGGGAACAATGGGAACATGGTAGGCTACTGAGAAGAGGCATAGCAGCAGTAAGAGAGAGAGAGAGAGAGAGAAACACTAAGCCAACCAGAAACTGAATCCCTGGCCCCACAACCAGGGGGATTCTCTATTGCAGGAGAAAGGGAGGGCAGGGGAGCATCAGCAGGGCCCATGTGCATGAGTACCTCACATGGGCAATTCTCACTAGAGAGGAATCTAGCCACCATGGTCCAGGAGTTCAGTAAGGAGGGATCTCTGGAAAGCAGCTGTCACTCTGGGCTCTTGAACCTCTCATGAATAGTTATCTGGACTTTCTGGGCTCTATCAAGCCCAGCACTCAATACACTTGCTCAGAGCGCTGCTCTAGGCTTTTAGTCCCACACCAAGCCGACCATGCTACTGACTTCCTCAGGCTCTGATCCAGGATTTCTGTTCTCTGCCCATTCCAACATGCAGTGTACTTGCTGAAGGCTCTGTCCTGGGCTTTTCATGCCCCACTCAGCCTAGCTAACTGCTTACTGCCTGTGAGCTCTGGCCTGGGGTTTCAGTGCCTTGCCAAGCCCATTGCATGGCTATGGGCTCCAACTCCTTCCATGGAAGCTGCCAACTTTCTATGATCCTCTAAGGCTAGTATGTTGCTACTCATCATGGCTCTGGTCTGGGGTTCCTACACCTGATCCAGTTCAGCATGTGGCCAATAGCGAATGACCTGGGATTGCTTGTTCTGCTGTCCCAGAGCCAAAACCAATTGGGAACCAGCCACTCTTTCAGACAATATCTGAGGAGCCGCCTACCTCCTACCTCCACATAAGCATTGGTGCTGCTCTTGCTACTCTGGAGTTAGGTAGTGGCTGGGAGTCCATGAGTCCAACCTCCTACTGGAGCCAGTGTTGACCGTGTAATTCCGGCTCCTGATTTGGATAGTTTCTGGGAATTTGAGTGGCAGGCCCACTTGCAGCACTAGTAGGGCCTACTCCTGATACCTGAGAAACTCCTCATTCTAGTTCCTATGACATAATATGGTTTGGGTCTGAGTGACTGGGATCCCAGCAACTGCACTGGGCCCCAGAAACATCCTGGATGTCCACTATTGCTGCAATAAACTGTAACATTAAAAGGTAGAGACTACACTATGGAATCCAACCAGAACTAAAGCCAAAGAACTCTAAACTTGGTGTAGAGTTAATCCTATGAGTATAAAAATTAACTGAAAATTGATTGTATAAAATAAGAATGGGGGATGGCGCTGTGGCACAATAGGTTAATCTTCCGCCTGTGCCACCTGCATCTCATATGAACGCAGGTTCTAATCCCGGCTGTTCCACTTCTGATCCAGCTCTATACCGTAGCCTGGGAAAGCAGCAGAGGATGGCCCAAGTCGTTGGGCCCCTGCAACCGCATGGGAGACCCAGAAGAAGCTCCTGGCTCCTGGCTTCGGATATGTGCAACTGCGGTCATTTCGGCCATTTGGGGAGTGAACTGGCGGGTGGAAGACCTCCCTCTGGGTCTCTCCCTCTCACTGTCTGTAACTCTACCTCTCAAATAAATAAATAAAAATATTTAAAAAATAAGAATGGGAAAGGAAGAGGGAGGAAAAAGAAAGGCAGGAGTATGTATGGGAGGGAAGTGGGGGGGGGGAGTAGCATCATGTTCCCAAATCTGTATATTTTAAATGTATGAAGCTGTATTCATTAAACAAAATAAAAAATAACTAAAAAAATAAAATAAAGCCAAAGTACTCTACCAAACCATTCTTCAGGGAAAAACCTTCAGTCAATGAAAACAATCTTCTAAAAGTGATGGAAACAACTAATTCCCCTAGATATGCAAAAATCAAATGAGGAACACAAGAAATATAAGAAAGCAAGGCAATATGATATCCCAAAAAGGAACACAATAATGCTTTAAGATCAGACTATGAAGATACGATCAGAATATCAATTTCAAGTAATCTCAATTAAGAAAAAGTATAAGGAAAAAACCTTTGGCATTTAACCACTAGCAAGAGGAATCTCTTTACATATTATGGTCATTTTGTTGGCCTAGGAGTGAAAAGGATCATTTTGGAAACAAAACAATAATGCCAAAATATTTATGTGACAAGCTAAGTTATATAAAAGATATTTAGACTCTTTTTAAAGTAACACTTATGTGTAAACACCTCCAGTTGCCCTATTCAAGCATCAATTTAATTCAATATAAGTTACTGAAGCTCTATTATGTTAAGTATTGTGAACGTTACAGAAATTAGTATTTCATTATCCATTCCATACAGGGGCATATGGCTAAGTGGGAGGAGGTAGGCAGTCATGCATTTACATAATACAAGTTAGATTAGAACAAATATGAGACAGTATTAAAAATAAATTCTATAGGATTATAAGAAATAAAAAGTTTAATGAGTGGAAGTATTTGGAAATCTCTAATGGAGAATATGAAATTCAAGCTACACTTGAAGAATGGAAAGAAATTTGACAGGTAATGTGTGAAGATAAGGTCAAGATCGGAGATGCCTGCACCACCATATTTATAGCAGCACGGTTCAGAAAAGTCAAAATATGGAATAAACCATGGTGTCCATCATCAAATGAATGGATCAACGAGAGAATATAGTGCTGACTGAAAGAAACTAGACACAGAAAGACAAATGCTGAATGTTCTTCCTTATATGTGGGGGTTACAATTTTAAAAAATCAAAACAGAAAAAGAAATGACTGTGTTTATCAGGTTTTTCTTTTTTTAGCAAATGTAGTGTTTTGTCAAATTTTGTTTGAATACTTTGCCAAGTGAATTGTTAAGAATGAAATACTATTATAGTTTTAATGATCTGTGACTTTGAAATTTACTATGTGAGTGAAATGGACATCACTTTATTTGATTATTGTTTATAAACCTTTGCCTATATTCTTGCTGAACTGTGGTCTTTTTACTTTTTATTTGTTAAACTGTTTATTTAGTGGATCATTCCGTTTTTTACTATAATGTAAATTTAAAATATGTAATTTCAAAACTATTTTAAAAATTAAAGAAAAAATGAGTATGGAAAAAGAAATAGAAATGAACAGACAACAAAAAATGTCTGGAACATTCAGGTTACTAAAGATTTTCGAGATTGTGAGGTAAATGCTATTGAGAAGTAAGGCTGAAAATATGAATAAAAAGGCAGTTACCTAGCACCTCAATTCAAAACTGAATTTTTAATCTCGTAGCATTTCTGTTTGCTTCATCCTAAACAAATGTGATCATGCTCTGAGGACTGCAGGGGGCAGTGTGACACTTGCTACTGAGGATCAGAAATTGCTACAAATGTATTCATTCTAAATATTAACACACACATGCACACACACATATCAAACTGAGACTCCTAGATAGATCACCAAAACAACTAATACATTTTGTCACATCATTAACAAAACCTGTTGTTATTGGTGTCATATTGATAAAAACTCTGGTTGGTTGACTTAAAATGTTTACTATTTGATTGACCCTTTAGTACAATGCAACCCACTCTGAGGTCTCATTTCAAAAACTGTTTTATAGGACTAGGGTGATAAGTGCTATTCCTATTTTTCGAGTGAGGAAGTAGATACAGAGTGATGATGGGTTGATGAAATTTGTACAGCAAGTCAAATGCAGGACACCAAAACAAGCAATTTTGGTGAAATTTACCAATTGATTTCAAGGAGATTAAAGGCGTTTCCTCACTTAAATTGTCTGTTATAATATTTATATACAACTAAAATTCTCTTGTAAATCAAATCATGTTTCTTCTTTGAATAGTAATAGTTATTATATACATTCAAGTGCTTTCTCATGCACTACCTCATTTAATCCTCACAGCAAACCCGTATGATAGATGATGAATATATTAGTACCATTATTTTACAGACTGATAAGCTGAAACTCAGGAAGGATAAGCTACTTGCCCAAAGTAATAAAACCAGTGAATAACAAAGTTGGGACTAAACTGAAATCTAGGAATGTCATAACTAGTCTGTGAACATTAGTACTATACTCACCATCTCCCTAGTTTAATAAAATTTAACACTTTCCATCAGTTTGGGGAGTTCTAAAAACAACTTACAAGTATCTGTCACCCTCATTGAGGATGATAGCCTGTTACAGTCAGTGAAAAATACAACCATCAATTTATTTCGTTATGTTTGGCCTGAGTATTCTCTGAAATTAGGTAGAAAATTGTACACACCGAAAAGACCATAAGTATTTTTGTTGTTATTGTTAATAGGACCAATGGGACAAATAAAGAAGTGGTGATTTATCCATAGTTTTGAGTCATTTGATTCTGTACTTATTATATGGAACACTGCAATTCACCCACAAATTCTTACACCAAAGTGTATTCCTAGGAAGGAAAACTTGTTAAAAAGAACGGATGATATTTTTATTGTTGAAAGTTATGATGCTTGCTTTAGTAATTCAGGGTTGGTACTGCAAATATTGTCCTTGCCAGTACTTTTCCGAAAATATTGACGATAGGAAATGCCAGCTCAGGATGGGGTGGATATATTTCTATTTAAATTGTTCTCCCTCCAACAACCTCTTTCAGTCTGGGAAACAGTCCAATTCCGACAATCTCATGTGTTCTGAGGTGTAGAATCTTTCATTTGAGGAGCATCAAAGCAGTCCTAAGGGGCTCTTTAAAAAAGGACAGGAGGCTGGGAGGGAGACTTCAAAATATTGGCAAAGAGACAAATAAAATACACTTCACTTTTAAATGAATGCAAAATATTGTGAAACTGTGTCTTGGAGATTATTCCCAACGTGTAATTTAAAAAACATTGGCCCGTGTTCACAAAGAACGGGCCATGCTTACCCCAACCTCCAAATAATAACCATTCAAAATGGCCTTTTCATAAAGATTCTCATTCATAAATTTAGACTTGTCATTTTTATTAGCCAAACAATATTTGAATATCTTGGGAAAAGGAGAAAACAAAATCATTTTTCTCTTCCATTCTATTTTAAGTGAAATAATTGAAATTATTATGTTCCATTCATAATTTGAAAAGTCTGTAGTTAATAGATTTTTTGGGAAGGGGGCTGGGATTCATTTTTTGAAAAAGCTCATTTGGAACATGAATGTGTAGTTAGCAGTGGAGACGCTTTTTAAAATTATTATTTAGAATAAAACATAGAGAAATTTGAATCCTCTTCTATTGCATAAGTGCTCCACTAATATTTCTTAAGTCACCATATCCATGGGGTTGTCTTACTAAGGAAAGTACACCAGTCAGAAATCTTCCCCAATTCATGAGTGATAATATCTCATTGACTCAGAAAGGATATAACTAGTCAAGAAGTGTCTTGTTTCTCCTAGGATTGATTGAGTGACTGTTTTTTTTTTTTCCCTTAGGGAGTTAAACTAGATTTTGAAATGCTGGCTTTAGCCAGATTCTCATGATCCCAAGGTTCCACAATCATTCGCTGTTTCTGAAAGTTTCTGTGGACATAACCTTATTTTCATAAGTAAAATTTTGAGATAAAGGAAAACAATCTTTAAAATTAAAACACTTTGGAGTGCGTGGGGATAAAGGATTGATGAGTGACTAATAATATAAGGATAAATATAAATTAAGAAAATGCTTGATATAATAATGTGACTTAACCTTTCATTAACTATAACTATACTAAGCCTATATTTCTAGCAAGCTTTCACTTCCTTTCCTGCATAAGATGACCTAATTTCTTCACATGTAAACTGACTTTGGCAGTTACATTAACCTCCAAAAACGCCAGGCCAAAAGAAACATACTGGATTATATTGTTTTAACTAATATGAACACATATTATTTAAAGAAAACATATTAGCTAAAGAACTCGTATATGGGACATTAGATAGCATAGTGGATAATACCTTAGATGATGAATAAACAAGAAAATGTGTTCCAAATAGATGATTCTTGTGACAGCATTTTATAAAAAATTAAAGGATTTCTTTGAAGAAACTGCAACAAGATAATTTCAAAGTATACCTCCAAACAGTTAAATGTTTGGCATATTGAATAGACTTACTTAATGTTGATCATATAAATGTTAGTAAACACTTGTCAAGTACAAAAAGTCATTTTAGATAAGTTGTTTGTTTCCTGGCATTAATTCATCAATAGTTCCAAATACACATGGCTATTACAAGTACAGAAAATGCAAGATTTTATATGTTGTGTGTGTAAAGCTTTTAAAGTAAAAGATTGAGAAGAAAATATGCCAAGATGAAACCTTAGTTAACACAACTGAGGTTTGGGTTTCTCTTTCTGATTATATTAAGGTCTGGTATTGTGGAAACGAGTCTGAAGATGAATCAGTAGCCTACAATCTATTCTGAGGTTATACAGTTTGACCTATTTATTTTTTCTCTGAAAAGATGATAATAGACTGGACAGTGATAAATACAACCTGGTGTTAAAATATTAAACATATTTATGCATTCATTTTAAAAACTTTTTATTTATTTTAAAGAATGAGAGAGAGAGGGAGAGAGGGAGAGAGAGAGAATGAGAATCTTCCAGCTGCTGGTTCACTCCCCAAATATCTGCTACAACTGGGAGTGTTTTGGGCTGAAGCCAGGAGCCCAGAACTCCATATGGGTCTCCCACAAGGATGGTAGGACCCACATACTTGGACCATCTTCAACTGCTTTCCTAGGCACACCAGCAGGGCTCTGAATCAGAAGCAGAGAGACACTCTGATATGAGATGCTGGTATCACAGGCAATGGCTTAACCTATTGCACCACAATGATTTATGTACTATTTTTTTTTTACCAGACTATGTATAGGCGATTTAAAGCATATTATATAATTTAATTCTTCCATCAATTATATGATGTCAGAACTGAGTATTATTGTATCATTTTTCAGATAGGTAAATTTGATTACCAAAAAATAGATTAAAGAGTAGTCAAATTGCTTCCCAATAAGAGATAGTAGCAGGACATAAACCACAGTTTGACTCCAAAATTACTTTATTTTTCATGACGAGTCTACAAGAGAAACTTACCAATTCATTGTAGAAGTCAGTAGTTTAATAAAAGTTTAGTCTCACATTTTGATGAAAACTGGCATGATGATTTTGAGAATTCCCTAAAGACTCTGTGACTGAAATAAAAGAAAAATTATCCTTTCAAATTAAGTAGAACATCAGTCAAATGGCAGACTAGGAAGATTCAGGCCCCAGGAAACATCAAAAATATCAGAACACAACTGGAGACTAGCTGGAATAATTTTGTAGGAGGTCTGGAAAGCAGTCAAAACTCTATAGCAATTAAGTGTATGCTCAGTGAATATACAGCCACATTCAAAACAGTGGAAAATTTCAAAGAATTTTAATTTTCCCTTGCTCCATCCCTCACCAGCACATCATGGATCTGATGTAGAGAAATTACCAGCCCAGTTGCAAATTCTCTGTCTTGAACCTGAGAGAATGCATCAGATCTCATTGTTGTATGTGTGTGTATTCATATATGTGTGTATATGCATATATATGTATATATGTTTGTGTCCATATATATATATATGAGAGAGAGAGTGAGAGAGAAAGAAAGAGAACACTCATCCACTGCTTCTTTCGCCTAATTCCTGCACTAGCCAGGGCTGGACTGGGCTGAAAGAAGGGGTGGGAAAAAAACTCAATCCAGATCTCTAGCATAGGTGGCAGGAATTCAATTACTTGAGTTATCATTGCTGCATCCTAGTAACAGAAGAATTCATTGCCAAAGTTCTAATATGTCTGATCTGCCAGGAAGACTGCTCTCTGTTTTGCATAATTCTGAGCTCAGTAAAGGAAAGTGGTATGGCTCAATACAGGAAAAGGAAATTTTAGACCAATATACAAAATTCTTCAACAAAATATTAGTAGAAAGAATTCAATGGCACAAAAAGGGTCATAGTCTGTGACTATGTGAGATGTTCCCTTGGGATGTGAATATGTTTCAACCTATACAATCAATAAATGTGATAAACCATATTGACAGAATGGCAGACAAAACCACTATGATAATCACAACAGATGCAGAAAAAGCATTTGACAAAATCTGTTATCTTTCCACAATAAGAACTCTCAACAAATTAGGTATAAAAGAAATGTAACTATAATAAAGGCTAAATATGACAAGTCCACACAATGATGAAAAGATAGAAAGTCTTTAAGAATAGAAACAAAATAAAGATTCTGATTCTTTCTACTTCTATTCCACATAGCTCTGATAGTTCTGGCCAGAGAAATCAAGCAAGAGAAAGAAATAACAATAATCTAAATTTAAAAACAAGAAGCAAATCCATTTTTGTTTGAATATGATGTGATCTTATAAAGTGCAACTATATAATGTGATTAATATGTTAGCTTGGTTGTGGTTATCATTTCACAATGTAAGTATATCAAAATATCAGTTATACCTTACATATACACATTTTTGTTTGTCAGTCATAGCTCCACAAAGGTTTAAGAAATGACAACAAAGTAAATCTTATAACAAATGGCCAAATATCAGCAAAATAGAAAGGCAGTAATGAAGGAAATGGTGGGTGAAAAAACTACAAACATATCTATAACAAATAGCAAAATATCGAAAACAAGTCCTTTCCTAGAATTAATTATATTCATTGTGAATGGTTTAAACTTGCTAATAAAATGCATATTGGTAGAAGGTATTTTTTAAAAAAATCTTTTAAAAAGGCATCTATTTATATACTGGCTATAAAACACTCACTTAAGATGTAAGTACACAACTAGATTGAAAGTGAAATGAAGGTAAATGCTATTATATGAAAACAGTAAAGAAAAGAGACTAAGAATCAGCCCTTAAGGCATTCGAATCTGGCTAAAAAGCCCATGAGAGTATTTCAGGCATGGAAAGCCAAGACACTCTGGGGAAAAAAAAAAAAAAAAAAAAAAAAAAAACCTAAATGAAAGATTTCTGTGAGATCCCGGTAGAAAGAATGGGCCATCAAAGGAGGAGGTACCTTTTTCTGAAGGGAGGAGAAAACTTCCACATTGACTATGGCCTTGTCTAAACAAGATCGGAGTTGGCGAACTCAAGAGGCTTTCATAGCCTTAGCAGCTCATGACAAGAGCCTCGGGTGGTTACTGATGTCATAAATAAGAGTATCAATTGTTAAATCAACAACAGGAGTCACTGTGCACTTGCTCCCTATGCAGGATCTCTGCCCTTAATGTGTTGTCCAATGTGAATTAATGGTATAACTAGTACTGAAACAGTACTTTATACTTTGTCTGTGCGGGTGCAAGCTGTTGGAATCTTTACTTGGTATATACTAAATTGATCTTCTGTATATAAAGAAATTGAAAATGAATCTTGTTGAAGAATGGGATGGGAGAGGGAGCAGAAGATGTGATGGTTGCGGGTGAGAGGGTGGTTATGGGGGGAAAACGCTGCTATAATACAAAAGTTTTACTTTGGAAATTTATATTTATTAAATAAACGAAAAAAAAAGAAGAGAATAAGTAAAAACATGCTACAAGAAATTAGGAGTATTTATATATATATATATAATTTATTTATTTGAGAGGTAGAGTTACAGATAGAGGGAGCTAGAGACATAGAGAAAGGTCTTCCATCCACTGGTTCACGCCCCAAATGGCTGCAACAGCCAGAGCTGAGCCAATCCGAAGCCAGGAGCCAGGAGCTTCTTCCAGGTTTCCCATACTGGTACAGGGGACCAAGCACTTGGGCTATCTTTCACTGTTTTCCCAAGCCACAAGCAAAGAGCTGGATCAGAAGAGCAGCAGCTGGAAAATGAACTGACACCCATATGGGATGTAGCGCTGCAGGTGGAGGCTTAACCTATTATGCCTCAGTGCCAGGCCCAAGAGCATTATATAGTAATAAAAGCTATTTTTCCAAGAGGATGTGTCAGTGGAAGCAGATATGCACCAATTATGAAAACCCCAAAATATAGAAAGCACATATTGACATGACTGATGTGATAAATGAACAGATTTACAGTGATTGCAGATTTTAATACCCTAATTTCAATAATGAGTTCAACAATGAGACAAAAGATTAATAAGAAAATATGAGTAAAGAAATGTAATAGCACTAAAAACAAATTAGACTTAAAAGACATATACAGCACACTCCACTAAACAACAAAATAATACATATTTTTCTTAAGTGCACATATAGCATTCTCCAGGATTTACCGTTTATTATGCCAGAAAAGTTGTCTTGATGAAATTAAAGACTAAAATCCTGTAAAGCTCATCATGCATGCAATTGAAGCAAGAAAGTACTTAATAAAACTCAACACCTTTTCCTGATAAGAAACATTTAGTGAAGTAGGAGTGGAAAGTGTATTAGTCTGTAATTTTTCAATAACAAAATTCTAGGGTGGGTCACTTAAACAACACAGATGTATTTTCCCACAGTTCTGGAGGTCAGAAATCCAAGATCAAGGTGCCATAAACATTAGTTGCTAGTGGAGTCTGTCTTCTTGCCTTGGAAAAAGCCACCTACTTGCTGTTTCTGCACACGAAAATTCCTGTTGGTGTTTGTAGAGAGAGTTCTATGGTTTCTGTTTTTCTGCTTATAAGGACACAAGTCCCAGAAGATTAGAGATCCACCCTTATAAACCACTTAACCTTAATTACTTTGCTTATGGCCTCATCTCCATACACTTTGGGCATTAGAGAATTAACATATGAATTTTGAAGTGACACAATTCAGTACATAGCAGAACTCAACTTCCTCAACATAATAAAGCCCATATAAAGAAAAACTCATAGTTAACAATGCCTAATAGTGGAGAACATTAATATTTACCTCTAACATCAGGAAGAAGACAAGGATGCATATTTGAAAAAAAATCCACAAATGTGACTGAATCACGAAACAAATTAAGCAAAGGTACAGGGTACAAAATCAACACAAAAATCTGTTGCGTTTCTGATTACAATCTTTGAGTTAAGATGGTTCAAAGTACAATTCTTAAAAATGTTAGGATGGTGCAAAATTGATATACATTTATTAGAAACTGTATTTTGAAGTTTGAATTTCAATACTTTATTGGTTTAGTGAGACGCTATAATAATACTCTCTTGTAATGCTGGGCATCAGCAGCGAGCTGCCACTTCCAGTCAGTCCCTTGATCATCTGAGCAAATAACTGGTGCTCTACAGTGTATTATGTTGCTAAGCTTTGAAGTTTAGGTGTGTTAAATGCATTTTTGATGGGCAATATTTTCATGTCAGAATGGGTTCATCAAGATGTAACCCACTGTATGTCAAGGAGCATCAGTATTAAAAACGAGTAATTTTTTTAAAGATTTATTTATTTATTTGAAAGTCAGAGTTACACAAACAGAGGAGAGGCAGAGAGAGAGAGAGAGAGGTCTTCCATCTGCTGGTTCACTCCCCAATTGGCTGCAATGGCCGGAGCTGTGCCAATCCAAAACCAGGAGCCAGGAGCCAGGAGCCAGGAGCCAGGAGCCAGGAGCCAGGAGCCAGGAGCCAGGAGCTTCTTCTGGTTCTCCCATGCGGGTGCAGGGGCCCAAGGACTTGGACCATCTTCTACTGTTATCCCAAGCCACAACAGAGAGCTGGATCAGAAATGGAGCAGTTGGGACTCAAATTGGCACCCATATGGGATGCCAGCATTGCAGGCAGTGGCTTTATGCACTATGCCACAGCGCCGGCCCCACGAATAATTTTTTTAAAGATTTATTTTAATTATTTGGAAGAGAGAGTTACAGAAAGAGGTAAAGCCAGGGAGGTGAGGGGGGGAGTCTCCCATCCGGTGGTTCACTCCCCAGATGACCACAATGACCAGAGCTGAGCTGATCTGAAGCCAGGAGCCAGGAACGTCTTCTGGGTTTCCTACATGGGTGCAGGGGCCCAAGGACTTGGGCCATCTTCTGCTGCTTTCCCAAGCCATAGCAGAGAGCTGGATCAGAAGTGGATCAGCCGGGACTCGAACCATTGCCCATATGGGATGCCAGCACTGCAGGCTAGGGCTTTAACATGCTGCGCCACAGCACCAGCCCCAATAATGAGTAATTTGTAGAGTAAATTTGGAAAACAATTCAAAAAATAAAATACTTAGGAATAAAAAAAGTTTTGAACAATGAAAATTATACAACTTGGCAAAGAAATGAACAAATAATAAATAGAATGGCATCCTGTGTTTGTGAGTTGGAAGACTTAATATTGTTATGATGTATATACTACATAAAGTAATCTACATATTCATTGCAATCCCTTTAAAAAATCAGTGTCAATTTTACAGAAATAGGAAAATCCATCCTAAAATTCAGACAGAAACTCAGGAAATTCTGAATAACTAAACCAATCTTGGAAAAAATAAAGTTGTGAGTCTCACAATTTCTGATTTGAAAATTTAATACAAAGTTACTATATTCAAATAAGTGAAATACTGGCATAAAGAACACCAAGGGATTAGAACAGACAAAACAAGACATAAGTTCTCATATATAGTCAAATAATTTTGTCAAGATTGGTAATACCATTCAATAAGGAAAAAACAATTTCTTCAACAAATGGTGTTTGAGATGCAGAATATGCACATGCAAAAAGAATAAACTTGCTTTACTTAGTGTAGATTTCATTTTATGAGTATAGATTTAACTGAAAATAGATCTTTGTAAAAAATAAAAATGGAAATAGGAGAGGGAGGAAGAAGAAGGGTGAGAGTGCAGGTGGGAGGGTAGGTTAGGAAGAATCACTGTGTTCCTAAATTTATGTATATGAAATTCATGAAGTTTGTATACCTTAAATAAAAGGTTTCTAGGTTAAAAATATTAAAATCTACATGCAGTTCCAAAAAAAGAATAAACCTGTTATATCATATACAAAAGTTAGCATCAGAAGGATCAAAGAGCTAAACATAGGAAATAAAAGTAATTATCATGAGAAATTCAGCAAGATACACGAGAATAAAAATAGACACTTTAATGAAGCCGGAAAAACAAATCTTGACCTGAATGAAAAATTTAACAAGATACTCACAGATGCAAAAACGAACCAAAAAGAAATATTGTGGCTGAAGAATTCAACCAGTGAAACATGTAATTGAGAGCCAGAATAAATTAAGCAGAAAAAGGAATCAAAGAATTTGAAATGACTCAGTCAGAGCAGAAAGAGCAAAATGAATTGAAAGGAGTGAAGACAGCATACAGGATTTAGTTGAGACACCATTATACAAACACACTCCGTTATGGGAGTTCAAGAAGAGTCAGAGAAAGGAATAGAAAGCATTTTAAATAAAATCATTGCTGAAAACATCCCAGGTTTTTGGAGAAATATGGTGATACAGACCCATGAAGTTCTAAAGTTCTCAAATAAATTCAACTGAAAAATATTCTCTCCAAGACATTATACTCAAACTGTCAAGAGCCAAAGAAGGAATTTTAAAAGCGGCAAGAGAAAAGGGTCAAGTTATATATAAGGGAACCTTCATTAAGCTTTTAGTGAATATTTTTAACAGAAAACTTGAAGGCCTGGAGAGAATGGATTGATAAATTCAAAGTGCTGAAAGAAAAAAAGAAAACTTTCTTTCCTAGAATACCATGCAGCAAAGCTGTCCTCCATAAATGAAAGAAACAAAGTCTTCCACAGAAAATAAAGAGCTGGGAGAGGACGCAGAGAAAGAGCATAGCTGAGTAAGGTCATGTAGATATCAACGTGAGCAGCTATTCATGCACCAACTTTGACAAGAGCTATGGAAGCCAGGTGAGAATCCAGAGTGCCTGCTTGTAGTAAGGCAATAAGAAAAGCACCTTAAAGAAAACAGAAAAGAATTGCCTGTGTCACCCTTCCCCCAATTCCAAGGATCAGAAGGTGGAGAAAGACATGACACTGCGCTTCTCACTTGGGAGAGGGAGAATAAATCAAGTCCAGATATTATACTTGAAATCCGGTACCAGGCTTTCCATGACAAAAATCAGGGCCTAACAACACCCCATGGTCCTTGACACTTAGGCCTGTTTGGTTGAGATTTTGGAGCCCTCATTAGGCAGCCAGCCCATCAACATCCTTTTCTTTTCTTTTTTTTTTCTTTTTTTTCTTTTTTTTTTTTTTTTTTTTTTTGACAGGCAGAGTGGACAGCAAGAGAGAGAGACAGAGAGAAAGGTCTTCCTTTGCCGTTGGTTCACCCTCCAATGGCCGCCGCTGCAGCCGGCGCACCGCGCTGATCCGATGGCAGGAGCCAGGTGCTTCTCCTGGTCTCCCATGGGGTGCAGGGCCCAAGCACTTGGGCCATCCTCCACTGCACTCCCTGGCCACAGCAGAGAGCTGGCCTGGAAGAGGGGCAACCGGGACAGAATCCGGCGCCCCGACCGGGACAAGAACCCGGTGTGCCGGCGCCGCAAGATGGAGGATTAGCTTAGTGAGCCACGGCGCCAGCCCAGCCCGTCAACATCCAACAGATAGCAGAGCAAGATTCCAGGACGTGGGAAATAGTGCAGCAAACAGAACTTATGAGCTTACAATGGAGCTCAGAACCAGGCTTCTGTTGTGTGACCTAGCACTTGATAAAACCCAAAGGTCACCGCCCTCAGGGCACTGCTGGCAGACAGAATCTCAAAAATTTCCTCAGTGTCATAGACCTTCACCCCAGTAGGAAGGAATCACTTCAGCGCGAGCCATTGCTGCCGTTACATCAGCCTGGCATGCACCCATGCTATGGCACAGAGGTTGGCAACTTTGAGACCCAGGTACAACCCAGCAATAGTGACAGTGTGAGTCTCCAAGGGGCTGCCTTAATCATCCCACCTCCAAATCTTGGACAGATAGTAAGGACCCACAAGACTGTGCCTTGGGACTGTATGTTGGCCTGGTAAAATCCAACACTGGGCAGATCAAAGCAGTGTCTTTCCCTAAACTGGTCACTGTTGATGTCTAATAGGCTTGTCTCAGCATCAGATAGAGAGCTACATCCTGATAGAATGGACTCATTTTGGGATGTATCACCACCTGCCTCATATTAGCCTGGCATACACCTCCAAGATTGTACAGCGTTTAGTGAATATGAGACCCAGGTGTGACTCAGCTTAGTGCCAGCCTAAGACCAAAGGGCTACCTTTAGCAACCTTCCTCCATCCTTGGGCAGGAAGACCATAATCACAGGACTGTTTCTTGGAACTTAACAATGATGTATTTTCATGATCACTGTTCCCAGGCCAGTACTTGTATGTAGTTTCTGGACCTGTTCAGTGACAAATAGAGTTCTTAATCCCATTTGATTGGACTTATATCCCAGTCAGCATCACTTATGGATAGTTGCAGCAGCCGCATGCTGTGAGTCCATCCCAGCACCAGACAGACCATAGTAGTTTGACCTGTGGTCCCACTCATTCTGTGATAATCTGAGTAGGTCATGGACTCTGGATGTGATTTGGCACTGTAGCATCTTGACCTCCCTCAGCCCTGGGAGAAATACTTCCTAGACAATTTTCCTGGTTATTTCTGAGTGGAAGGACAACTGGGGGATTTGGGGAAAATCTAAGTGCAGTGCATCACTGAGACAGTGACATCACACTGGAAGCAGACTAGATCTTGTGGCAAAGTTCAAGTTAGGGCATAACTTAGTGATGAAGTGGCTGAAATGTTCATGGACTCAAAGAAAACAAGCAAATGTTTTAGAATCTCTAGAAGGAGAGGACAGGTATTTGTCACAGTGATTGAGCCACAGCTCTGATTATCACAACTCATGTTGGAGTGCCTGGTCTGAGCCCTGTCTCTACTTCTGATATTCCAGCTTCCTGAGAATACACACCCTGGGAGGCAGCAGTTGATGACTCAATTATTGAATTTTTGCTACTCAAATGAGAGCTCTGGGTGGAGTTCCTGGTTCCTGCCTTCAACCTAGTCCAGCACTGTCATAAGTATTTGGGATTTGAACTAGCAAATGGAGACTCTGTGGACTGTGTGTGCATGTGTGTGTGTGTGTGTGTGACTGGCTGGTTATCTCTCAGTTTTTTAAATAAACAAACTGAATGGATTAAAAAAATGAGACTCAATTGTTTTCCATTTACAAAGAATTGACTTCACTTCTAAGAACACATAAAGAATGAAAATGAATAATATATTCCATGCAAATGGAACACAAAAGAAAACAGGAGTAGCCAGACTTACTGAGATAAAATAGTTTTTAGGAGCAAGCATTTAGTCTTAGAAGTTAAGCTGTCAGTTGGAATGTCCATGTCCTATAACAGAGTGCCTGGGTATGATTCCTGGCTCCTATCCCAGATTCCTGCTTTCTGCTAACACAGACCCTTGGAGGCAGCAGTTGATAACTCAAGTAATAGAATCCCTTTTGCTCACATGGGAGATCTGGATTGAGTTCCTGACTCCCGGCTCAAGCCATACAGTCCTAATACTTTGGGCACTTGTGGAGTAACCCAACAGATGGGAACTCTCCTTACTGTCTGTGTACCTGCCTCTTTGTCTTTTTCTGTCTCTCATGTTAAAAATATATTTTAAATAAATGAATGAAATTCTGACACATGCCACAACATGGGTGAAGTTTTCAAATGTTATGCCAAATGAATTGAAACAGACAAATAGTATATTATTCCTCTTAAATGAGGCACCTAAAATAGTTAAATTCATAGATATAGAATAGTGGGTAACAGGTGTTATGGGGAGGGAGTTGGGAAGATATTGCTTAGTAGACCTAGAAATTGAGTTCAGAATGTTATAAAAGTTCTGGAGTTGCACAATAATGTATATGTACTTGATATCACTGAATTGTACATTTGAAAAGGATTAGGAGTGGCAAATTTGATGTTATGTGTATTTTGCTGCACTAAAATTGAAAAGAATATGTCTCATTTTGACTTCATTTATTAGTAATAAAGTTTGATAAGATTTAGGGACCCTCTAAGAACAGATTCTATCAAATTTTAGTGGCAATAAATTTCCTTGGATATTTTCCAGTTGTTGGCAAATTTGTATACTGTTCTACTGAAAATATGACTGCTAACTTTATCTCAGCCTTAAATTATATCTATACATTTTAATGTCTCCCTCTGCCTTTTTTTGTGTGAAAAGAAATGGGCCTCCTTTTACCCAGGGCTAAAGCCCTCATATATTTTGATTTTATCCACCATCATCTCCTTTGCATCCCTTCTCCACTACTTGGTCTCACTCTCTATTCATCCACTGCACAGGCATTTATGAGAATCTGCAGTATGCCAGACATTGTACTAGATGTTAGATTCAAAACAATGAGGAAATGGATACAGTCATTGAACTCTCTTATTCCTTTACAAACATTCTTGGATCCCTCCATTCTCTTCTGTTTCCAACAGGCTAAAATCCCAACTCCTTAGCTTGCCAACAAAACTTTTCACAATCTGACTCTAGTCTGTTTTTTTTTTTTACATCACTTCACCTTTAATTTTTTTTTTTAATTTTACTTATTTGGAAAGAAAGGGAGAGGGATGGGGGAGAGAGAGAAAGCTTTAACTCGTTCACTTCAACAAATGTCAATAGCACCCAGGGTTTTGCCAGGCAGAATCCAGAAGCGGAGAATGCAAACCAGTTCTCCCATATGGGACACAGCTACATGAACCATTTCTTTCTTCCAGAGTGTGCATGAGCAGGAAGCTGGAATAAGGGGTAGAGCCAGGACTCAAACCCACGCTCTGCAATATGGAATCCAGATGCTCCAAGGGTTGTCTTATCTGCTATGCCAAATGCCTTTCTCCATTGTGCTTTTATGCTAATTTATCAGTTTATGCTAATTTATCTCTCACTATCCATACTCTACCTGCACTCAACTTCTTACTATTGCTTGACATTAAAAAGTCTTAGGAAATGATATTAAAGATTTTAATAGACATAGATTGTATGAGTATCTTAGAAGGAGAGCCATTTGGCACCCTGTGTTGGTCAAGTATATACTTTGTATATTTCCTTGTTTCATTAGGAGTTATATTACAAAATGGCATTTTGCAAGTGCATACATTTGGTGAATTTCTGTATGTATGCGTGTGATTCTTTTTTTAAAAGATTTATTTATTTACTTGAAAGGCAGAAATACAGAGAGAGAAGGAGTGGGAGATCTCTTCCATCCACTGGTTCACTCTCCAGATGACTGCAATGATCGGAGCTGGGAAAGTACAAAGCCAGGAGGCCTTTGCTGCTTTCCCAGGTGCATTAGCAGGGAGCTGGATTGGAAGTGGAGAAGCCAGGACTTGAACTGGCGCCCATATGGGATACTGGCACTGCATGTGGCTGCTTAACCTTCTGCACCACAGCGCCAGCCGCAGTGTGCGATTTCCATAATAGTAAATTTAATAGTTGTGGAGAACATGTGTAAGAAAACATTGTTTTTCCAGAAACCCAGGAGATGCAGATGCATTGTGCCGATGACCAGGAAATATATGCATTTATATAAGGAGAGATGGAGAGATGGATGCAGCAGAGAAAAACTTGCAACAGTCTGAGATCAGATGATGATAATCAGTGGCAGAAAAATATTTATTTAAGTCAAGGGACTGTAGTGGTTGAAACATTTGATGTCTAATACATGGATACAATTATTGCTCACTCTCTTTTTTGAGGCCAAATAGTTTTCCTGCATAAAAGCAAGAAATCTGAAGATCATTATTGATATTTCCTCTTTTCATACATTGTGTCAATCAAAAAATTTTTTCAGATAAACAGTTATATCATTTGAGTTGCTTTTTTAATTTTGTTTTTGTAAGGTGAAAGAAGAAGATGATGAGTTCATTTTATTTCTATAAAGATTTTGGTGCATATGAGTGGTTGATAGACATGGATAGGAAACAGTTGGAAAACAGACATGCATATGAGGGAAAAGATTTGAGGAAGAAATATGGAGTTGGGAATCTTAGGTATATGTGTTAATCAAACGCATGAGAGTATTGTAAGATTGCCCAGAGTGAGTGCATGAAGTGAAAGACCATGGCCTATGACAGAAAAATATGGTACTATTTCTTGGATTACTTGTATGATATGTGAACTTCTTCCTTCAAATCCTGCTACTAAGTTAGTGATATTAAAAAGTAGAGAAAGGGGCTGGCGCTATGGCGTAGCAGGTAAAGCCGCTGCCTGCAGTACTGGCATCCTATATGGGCGCTGGTTTGAGTCCCGTCTGCTCCACTGCTGATCCAGCTCTCTGCTATGCCCTGGGAAAGCAGTAGAGGATGGCCCAAGTCCTTGGGCCCCTGCAAGCATGTCAGAGACCCAGAAGAAGCTCCTGGCTCCTGGCTTTGGATTGGTCCAGCTCCAGCCATTGTGGCCATTTTGAGAGTGAAACAGCAGATGCAAGACTTTCTCTCTCTCACTTTATCTTTCTCTCTGCCTTGGCCTCTCTGTAACTCAGCCTTTCAAATAAATAAATAAATAAATAAATAAATCTTTTGTAAAGAGTTAAGAAAGAGATTTTATCAATAAAAACAACTTAAGCGAATAAAAAAGTAACTTAGCAATTCAAAAGTTGACACTGTGTTGTTTGAGTATGACAGATGCTGCGGCTGATATTTATAGTCACCAATGAGCTGTTACAGGCCATGCTCAGTGACAATACAATTGACATTATTATAGTCCAATTGAAACATTGGTAAAAATAATCTCCTTCAATTCTATTTTTACCTTGTACTGATTATTTATTTGGCTTCCTAAGTATTTTAATATGGAAATTGTGATTGCCTTCTCAAAGATTTAGAAGCCTAAGGTTATTGTTTCTTCATTACAAAATGAAAAGGACATTCTGGAGGACTTAGTGTTTTTCAACTATTGAAAGTATCCTCTTCTTTTGGTTTGCTGCTTAGTAAATTCAGATTACTGATCTGCAAAGCTAATTTTTAATGTTTTTGCCAATTTCCTTCATATGTAGACATTATATAAATACAAATACATACTATTTTTTAAAATCATAGAGTGAGGGATTCATGATAATTTATTTACTTTTTTAAAGATTTATTTATTTATTTGAAAAGCAGTGTTACAGAAAGAGGAGAGACACAGAGAGTGATCTTCCTTTAGCTATTTCACTCCCCAACTGGCTGCAACAGCCAGAGCTGTGCCGATCCGAAGCCAGGAGCCAGGAGCTTCTTCCAGGTCTCCCATGTGGGTGCAGAGGCCCAAGGACTTGGGTCATCTTTCACTACTTTCCCAGGCCATAGCAGAGAGCTGGATTGGAAGTGGAGCAGCCAGGAATTGAATTGGTACCCATATGGGATGCTACCACTGCAGCCAAAGGCTTTACCCACTATGCCACAGCACTGACCTTGACAATTTAGTAAAGCAGTATTTATAACTATGCGCCAAATGATATGCTATCCACACAGTTTTTATACTCTGTATATTAACGTCTACAAATAAAAAAGTGATATTTATCTTCCTGAGTCTGCTTATTGCACTTAGTGTAATGATCTCCACTTCCATCCATTTTGTTGCAAATGCCATGATTTCACTCTTTTTTATAGCTGAGTAATAGTACATCATGTATGCATACTACATTTTCTTTATCTAATCATCAGTTGATGGACATCTATACTGTTTCCATATCTTTTCTATTGCGAGCTGAGCCGCTGTAGACATGGGAGGGCAGGTATCTCTTTCAAGTGGTGATTTAATTTCCTTTGAACATACTCCAAGTAGTGGGGTAGCTGGATCGTATTGTAGAACTATTCTTAGTTTTCTGAGGAATTTCAGTATTATTCTCCATAGAAGTTATACTAATTTGAATTCCTACTAACAGAGTACTAGGGTCTGTTCTTTCATGCAATCTCACCAGCATTTGTTTTTCTTCTTCTTTTTTTTTTTATTTTTGGATGATAGTCATTCTAACTGGAGTGAGGTGATATCTCACTGTAGTTTGTATTTGCCTGGTGGCTACTGATCCAGAGCATTTTTTGTATGTCTGTTGGTCATTTGAATTTTTTCCTTTGAATAATATGTAGGCTATATTTTGAAAATAATTTTCAAATGAAGAAGAGAGATAGGACAATATTAGAATATTTAGAAGGAAGCGTCAATGAGACAGAAAAGGAAACTTAAAATGTATGTGAGAAAGGAGAGGGCTAATTGATGTAGCAAGATCTCAGAAAGCCTTCCTATTCGAATTGTGCTCTGAGGACTAACAGCATTCTCATCTCATTCAGTAATTCAATAGAAACCAAGCATTTCAAACCCATGTTCTACCTTTGGAATAAGAATTTTCATTTGGCAATATCCCAGACGATTCATGTCCATATAAGAGATATGAATCTAAAGAAGATACAAGTGGAATCTGAGTCACTGGTGGAATATAAAACTTTCATAAAAGAAGCAAAATTCACTTCAGACATAGAAAAAGAAAATGTTGGAACATGATGACTCAAAGAATTTCTGCAAATATTCTACCAGCGTTTCAGATTAGGAAAGTTGGGAGACTCATTTCTGGTGGTCTTGGTATTCTCAGCAATGTAATATGAGAAGAGGAAAAGATACATACAACATCACTGAGAAGAGGAAGTGAGCTGCACGACTATTGTGGGGAATGAAGTGGAGTGTACATAACTTAGCAAGGTATTTGTGTCATTTCACTCAGCACTCTGCTGGGATAGTGTACTAGGAATTTCGTGGTAGAGTCAATCTTCATGTTCATGTGAATTTCTTTTCAGTATGAAGCAATTGATGATAAAGGTCATAAAAACCATTTAACTGAGTTTATTCAATTTTGGAAATTGGCAATATAAATAAACACTTTAGACAGTCAGGGGAGGAAG